>NC_136806.1:27125260-27272760 GCF_951216825.1 Electrona antarctica | reverse complement strand
CGTTTTTGACTCTGCTGCTAAAACTGTTATTTCTATCTTATTCAGCATTATATTATGGGTCGGCAGTGGCTCAGGGGTAGAGTGGGAACCCTGAGGTTCCCAGTTTGATCCCGGGCTCCCCCAGAGTTAGTGTCGAAGTGTCCTTGAGCAAGACTCTAAACCCCGAATTGCTCCCGATGTGCTGGTTGGTGCCTTGCATGGTTTCCTCCGCCATCGGTGTATGAATGTGTAGGTGAATGCAATATATATAAATGCATCATTTATTTTATTATCTTTCTTTTATCCTTATTGCTACTACCATGTTGTATTGCATTATATTTTTATGATAGCACACTTCTGCAGAACAGGCCCTTGGCTGATTGTAGCCTTCTTAAGTAAGACAAATAAAACCCATCTTGATTGTCACCTTTCACGTGTGTCTGCAGAGGAGGGAAGTTGCTAAGACAGTGTTTTGCCTGGTGCTGATATTTGCACTGTGCTGGCTGCCTCTTCATCTCAGTCGTATTCTGAGGAAGACTATTTACGACCCGAATGATCCCAACCGCTGTGAACTGCTCAGGTAAGCACCTACAGACAAACACACAAAACACGGACGGACACACGCATGCATGCACGCACCCACGCACACAGCAAGCTCAAGCAAAACCATCTCCCTGCATTGTTAATGCACTATACTATACCATGAAAATACCACACCTTCGATGCTCCGCTGATGCAGACAATAAGCCACTATGACCGGCCTCCCTGCAGTATAGACATGCAGGAACACACACACACACACACACACACACACACACACACACACACACACACACACACACACACACACACACACACACACACACACACACACACACACACACACACACACACACACACACACACACACACTGTATCTACCCTATATACCCTGATGTCACGTTAGTGTCATGAGAACTCATTGTTCTCTGCTCTCACATCCTGTTGACCTGACGGTGAACTTTCTCTCTTCAGCTTCCTGCTAGTCATGGATTACATCGGCATCAACATGGCGTCCCTGAACTCCTGCATCAACCCCATTGCTCTCTACTTTGTCAGCCAGAAGTTTAAGAACTGCTTTCAGGTCAGAAGGCGCGCACGCACGCACGCACGCACGCACGCACGCACGCACGCACGCACGCACGCACGCACGCACGCACGCACGCACGCACGCACGCACGCACGCACGCACGCACGCACACACACACACACACACACACACACACACACACACACACACACCTGTGTTTTCACTCTATTGTATTCACTATTTTGAATATCTTTGGCATTTGTTACGACATATATATATATAGCCTATATAACATTGTTTTGATGAACTGTTGCAGCCCTTAATTGTTGTTTGACAGAGTGCTTTGTGTGTTCTGTGTTCTGCAGTCATGTCTGTGCTGCTGGTGTTACAGAACATCTCCCATCGATGAGAGAGGCTCTGGCATCCGCTGGAAAGGCTCCTGTCATGGAAACGGACTGGACCGTACAAACTCACGCTCCAGTCAGAAATACAGCTCCACATAGACACACATGCAAATGCACGCACGCACGCACGCACGCACGCACGCACGCACGCACGCACGCACGCACGCACGCACGCACACAGAGACTCCTCTTTATTATTAATCAAATGTTGAGAAAGCAATCTTCACTGCCGCAGACTGTGCATCAGACTGTTCACCGCCATGCTAGCTAGCAGCAAAAGACTCACATGATGGCCCACATGATGACTTGCTTACCACTGTTAAGAAAGCGAGAACTGAGGTGGTACGGCCACCATCACCAGATCCTCAGGCCTTGCATTGACCGTTCTGCATGGCACTACTGTACTTGTAAAGAGGCAGAATATGAGGGAGACAAAAGAAAAGAAAACATCAGAGAATGAACTCACTTGAAACTCATTGAGGCAATGAGAGCAGCCGAGAGCAGCAGAGAGGGAGCTGGAGCTGGTCAACAGATCGTCTCTGGTGCCCTATGGTAAATGGTAAATGGTGCATTTATATAGCGCCTTTATCCAAGGCGCTTTACATGCATTTACGTGCATTACATTCACCCATTCACACACCGATTGCGGCGGAAGCCATGCAAGGTACCAACCAGCACATCGGGAGCAATTTGGGGTTCAGTGTCTTGCCCAAGGACACTTCGACATGTAGACAGGAGGAGCCGGGATTCGAACCGCCGACCCATGGATCATTGGACGACCTGCTCTACCTCCTGAGCCACAGTCGCCCCTATAAGCACCCTCCATGGTTATGCATAGGATAGTAACTAAGAGAACCACTGTGTTAACTGGCAGAACCGCCATGCTAGCTAGCAGAGCCACTGTGATAACCGGCAGAACCACTGGGCTAGCTAGCAGAGCCATTGTGATAACCGGCAGAACCACTGGGCTAGCTAGCAGAGCCATTGTGCTAACTAGCAGAACCGCAAGCATGGATTGGGGACAGCCCATGATGTTACGCATGGAATCTCCTTCGCGTTTGAGTGGTCACACCCCCTCCTAGTGGTTGGGGATAGACCGTGACGGAGGGGCACCGTCTCTAGCAAACTTGAGCCACGAGAGACACCACCAAGCGTGCTAAAGCGTGCGAGTTGCAGTGTCGTACATAGCGAAGTTCGCTTAGCCGACTCAGCCCCATTCGAGTTGCAACCCGATATGGACAGAATAGTAAATCCTCGTCCCCCAGAGTCCCGCAAGCAGGGAAAGTCGCAAGGGGGGTGTGACCATTTACTCAAACGCGAAGGAGTCCCAGAACCACTGCGATTGTGCTAGTTAACAGAACCGCTGTGCTAATAGACAGAATGAGAAGACAGAGGGAGAAACTCACCATGACAAAACGAATGTGACTAAGTCCAAAACACAAACCAAAGCAACATTTATCTTTTAGCTGAGTCCTCTGTGATAGATTTAAGCCTTTAGTAGTAGATGTACTTTTAAGTGAGTTAATGTTAAATATTTATCCAGACTGCAGAGGTGTGTATAGGATGCATGTCAAATTGGAACCTCTTGATTATGACTAGCCTTTATAGGCCTAATATAGGCCTACCAGTGGTTCTAAAAAAAAAAAAACAAGGACCTCCATAACTGTACAAATGCGGGTCAATTTGGTTCCATTATTTTGTACGTGTCAGATACAGACCTGTTTGGGTCCATTTCCTCTCAGAGTCCCTGGATTGAGAACCACATGTACTATACCAATTATGAATAAATGCAAATGTTAAAGGCCAGCTGAAATGGCTTTCTTTGACTATAATCTTGATGTATTTCCTTTTGAAACAGGGGCCCGGCCAAGGGATTTACTCTCCTGCGTGTTGCATTGCTTGCATGTTGTACAACAAGCAGTGCTGAATCAAGTTTGCTACTCAAAGCTGCAGTAACACATTTGTAAACAAACTTTTTTTCTTTTGTTTTTGCGTCAGTTTGTATAGCTGTGTAGTAAGTAAAGCCATTTTATATGACATTCTCCACAGAGAAACATCGCCCTCTAGTCTGTAGTGATGGATGGAGCTAATCTGTAAGAGGGATTAAACATTGTGCTATATGGTATTACAGAGCATCGCAATATTATTGGTGGAAATTGATCCGGACCTGCTGACTTAAATCAAGCATTACGTTTTAGTTTTTAAGATCAGACTTTTAGTGACTTTTGATATAAAACCAAATCACAAAAGATGAAGAAGACATCTTTAAAAGATGCTGGTTTCACTGTTTGGAGCTTCAATATCTGACAGGGGAAAGTGAAAAACAGTCCAGAAGTTCCAGAGGGTGAGCGTAAATCCAGAGGGGTGAGGGTATAGCTGCAGAGGGGGGTGTGCATTCAGTATGACTAACATCCAGAGGGGTGAGGGTATAGCTGCAGAGGGGGGGTGCGTTCAGTATGACTAACATCCACAGCTGACAATGGAAGCGTGTGTTCAGTGTGTTTTTGCCCCTAACCAGCAGTATCAACGAACTCACAGGCAGTGACGGCATCTTTTAGTAGAGGAAAATGGGCCCCACTGTACCAGCCAGCCGCAGTCATGCGACAGAGTCGATAATCTGTGATCTTTTCTCTCTGCCTTATTAGAGAACAAAGTCATGCGGAGGGCAGCTGTTGTTCAGTCCAGAAAAGTACTTAGAAAATGTGGTGTTTTCCAGTGGTGGATTCTAACCAAGTACAGTACATTTACTGTAGTACTGAAGTACATTTTTGACTATCTGTTATTTTTATTTTTTTAACTTTTTGTTTAGCCTATGGCTTAAACTCCACTAAATTTCAAAGACAAATATATACAGTACTAGTTTCTAGGAAAGGGCCCAAACTTACAAAAAAACAAATAAAATATTAAATAAATGTGTTTTAAGTGAAAACAGTAGATTGGCTATTTTATTTCAATAGGCCTATATAGCAATGCTCTATAAAACAAAATGTACTTTGTAATTTGTGCCTTTGAATAGAAAAGCATGCACTTACCTAAGTATTGTTAAAAGCAAGTACTGTAGGCCTTTTTTAGTTCAGTACTTGTGTCCACCACTGGAGTTGTCATTGTTGTCCATGTTGTTCATAACCAGTACCATGACCGCTGTGTATAAAGCTTTCACGGAGACACATCCAGAATGCAGACTGGAAAACACCTCTGTACAAGCTTTCACAAATTGTATTTTTGTAAGAAAATATCTTATGCCAAACGTGTCATTTTAAAATGTAGGCCTACCAGTTTGTATTATAAAGTGTTCATATTATTTCATTACATCCATGTATGTGTTTTTCAATATCAGTGAGCTGAGTCAGGCAGTCAGCTACATGTAATAGCTGCTGTATTTGGGGCCGTACCAAACTTCTGTTGAGTGAAGTAGAAGCTGGTTTAGGAGTGAACTACTAAGAATAGACCCTGGTTCACTCCTAAACTAGCCCATTGTCATTACCAAGCGTAAGAATGGATGGTCAAAAAGTACATACTAGTAAGTGTTTTATCATTTTCAATATTAACTTTCCAGCATATTGTTTGGTATTTCCATTTCCTTATCAAATGTGATCTGAGCAACTTTGTGAATATACTTTCAGAGGGAAGTTTAGTTTATTAATGGTTCTGTTAAGAAGTAGCCTACTTTTAAGGTAAAACATTATGTGAAGATAGGCCCAAGTGTGTAAAATAAGCATATCTTTTATATTGTACGTATTTGTTGCCAATATGCAGTAAATAAATACTATTTTATAAAGTGTGCGTTTTATTCTTAACTTTACTTTTCTTCTTCTTTTTTTTAAATAGAACCCAAATAGAGAAGATTCCGCAGTTGATTTTACATAATAGTGCACTTATGTATCCTATGAATGAATGTATGTAGGCCTACACATGTGCGTGTGTGTGTATATAATATATATAATATCCAGACTTTAGTTTGGGGGAAAAGGGCCCTTGCCCTGCTCCTATTTCACCTTAGCCAATCTCCTCTCCCTTCTCCCTGAGGCCAAGAGTCTGATTGGCCTAGTAGTCCGGAGGCTTAGTGAAAAGATAGTGCAATTGCGGATAAAAGCGTAATTTTTTGCATGATGGTTCGTTAGGGTCAGTTATTGAATTTTAGCCTAGGAGCCCTTGTCAAATATCTATTTTAAATATCAAATTGCAAGACATTATTATCAATGCAATATGTGAAATATGTGAAAATCCGCCTAGTATTTTTCAGACTATATACATCATAAAATGATCAGATTATTTCCAAATGTGATAAAGTTGACTTATTTTGACATTATTAAAGTCACAGAACATGAAATATCATCAATAACACCTTTATTGCAATGAAGAATACATACAAATGAACTATAACTCGACCGGCCATCGGACGGTCTCGCGCCACACCAGCCAGGTGGCCAGTTGTCCGGGTGGCCACTTGTGCAGGGTGCCCACTTGTTCAGTCAGACTACATTTTGGGTGCGGTACTGAACCATACTGTAGCGTACTGTACTGTACCATACCGTACTGTACAATACTGTACTGTGCTGTACTGTACTGTACTGTACTGTACTGTACTGTACTGTACTGTACTGTACTGCAATGTACCATACTGTATGTTACTGTACCATACTGTATGTTACTGTACCGTACTGTACGTTACCGTACCGTACCATACTGTACTGTACCATACTGTGCTGCTGCGTGTGCGTGTGTGTGTGTGTGTGTGTGTGTGTGTGTGTGTGTGTGTGTGTGAAGTGAAAAGGGGAGGGGTCGGTGAATGTGGAAATTGTGATATAATTTGCGTCACAGCAAAATGTTGCACAATAACAGTATGGCACACAAAAGCAATATTTGTACAATACATATGACAGGTGAGCGGAGGCAATGTAGTGCAGATGGATTCCTGTGGCATGTAGAATTTGTTTGTGCTTCTTCTGTCGTATATGTCGTTAGACCTTCAGCTCCATTGCAGCAAGCCAGTCCAGTGTGTCATTGTCTAGGTCAATTAAGCCTTGATCACTATTTGGTGGCCGGTATGTGGGGAAGCTGGTCAGCACGTGTTCCACAGTCTGTAATGGATCCCCACATTCTCAGTGGGCACTGTCTGTGAGACCCCACTTGTGCATGGATGCACCAAAGCGTCCCACACTCGTCCTCAGGCGGTTGAGGGTTGTCCACTCCCTGCGGGGGAGGCGCTGGCCAGGAACATCTGTGAGATCCTCGATGTAGTAGTGAAGCCTGGAAGGATCTGCTGCCTTCCACTGGTCCCTCCATCTTGCCTTCACCCAGGAAGCCTTGGAGGTGTCGGCTGGTGTTGTGCCGAGCAGTTCCTGGGCCTGTGTGGCAAAGGGCCGCCGGGACTTGAGATGCGTACGCTGTGGTGTCTCCGTGACGACCTTGTGGAGGAGGTGAGATTTGTTCAACTGTGCCTTCCGAGTGAGGGCCAGTGTGGCTGCTTCTCGCCTGACCTCTGCTGGGGCGATTCCAGGCTGAGGCACAGTATTCAGCGGCAGGGAAAACTAGGGCCTCGGTGGAGATGCGCAGTGTCTTTGTGGTGACTCCCCACGTGGTGCCATCTAGATGCTGTATCAGTGCGGCACGGGCTTTCCCTTAACACTGTCCAGGTGTTGTTTAAAGGACAGTGTTCTGTCGAGCTTCACTCCATGTATGTCGGTGAGGACTGGGACTGTAGCCAGGCACCGTCGACCATGATGTTGATTTGGCGAGTTGCTTCCCTTTTGTAGAGGTGGAACATTGTTGCTACAGTCTTCTCAACACTGAGCTTGAGGCGGCAGTCCTTCAGGTATGAAGAAAGGGTGTTCAATTCCTCCGAGAGGCCTTCCCCTATACTGCTTCCCAGGATGGCTTGCTGAGCAGAATTGCCAAGTTTCGTAGGAGAAGCCGGACGGATAAATATATTGGTTTGCTCCCCCTTTCCATTATAGTACAAGGATATGCATCATAGTGTGAAACATGTTATAGAGCTGTGCTTTCTGCCTAGCTGTCACAATTGCATTTGCAAAGTGGGGAACAGTCCAAATTTGTATTACTGCATTTTCAGGTACTACACTACAGTCACCTTTACAGGTGCATCTGATCAGCTCTCTGCAAGCTCTGGAAACCTCTGGAATGGTCAGCCAAACTGGCACCCATGACCCTTCTTCCTTAACCCACCCATAGTTCTGTGGAGAAGGAATCACTTGGTGGCTTCGTGTGCTGGTGGCCCAGATGCCCGCTTGGTAGACTGCAATAGCCTAGGCCCTAGGGGAACCCAAATCTCGAGCCCTGCCTATGTTTCACGCATATTCTGGTTGTGACACAACATATGCCTTAATAGCCGGGGAGCCAGTCACCCAAAATTTGAGAGGACCTGTGATGTCATAACATACTTTTTATTTGTGTTTTTTTTCTATTCATTTGGTCAGAGCAGACCTCTCATTCTGTGTTCCTTAATGACCAAGTTAATAGAAAAAACACAAATAAAAAGTATGTCATGACATCACAGGTTCATCTCTATTCCCGCTCCCCGGCTATTAATGGAAAGGGTAAGAAGTCAGCTTGGCGGACCTGGCAAGCCTATGATGCTGCCTGCGACAGAAACATTCGTCAATCTGGCAAAGCATCCCTTCCAGCAACTAGATGTTGACTGCCAGCACTTCCGGGAGCTTGAAAGACTGACAGTAATTTTGTACGACAAAACCAGTCCTTTGAGCTCCATCAACGAAAAAAGAAAATAACTCTTCTGTGAACAAAATCGAACAATAGAGAAATGACCTCCCACCCAGGGTGCACTCACATGTGAAACGGGCAGTCTACCAAGCAGGCATCTGGGCCACCAGCACACAAAGCCATCAAATGATTCCTTCTCCACAAAACTATGGGCCAAGGAAGAAGGGTCATGGGTGCTAGTTTACTGACCATTCCAAAGGTTTCCAGAGCTTGCAGAGAGCTGATCAGATGCACCTGTAAAGGTGATGTATACCTGCCAATGCAGCAATGCAAATTTGGACTGTTGGATTCTAGGCAGAATGCGCACAGCTCTATAACATGTTTCGCACTATGATGCATATTAATTTGTATTCTTCATTGCAATAAAGGTGTTATTGATGATATTTCATGTTCTGTGACTTTAATAATGTCAAAATAAGTCAACTTTATCACATTTGGAAGTAATCTGATCATTTTATGATGTATATAGTCTGAAAAATACTAGGCGGATTTTCACAGATTTCACATATTTCATTGATATTGATAGTCTTGCAATTTGATATTTAAAATAGATATTTGACAAGGGCTCCTAGGCTAAAATCCTTTAGCATGACATAAAGAAGCCTCATACAAAATTTGGCGCTTTTATCCGCAAGTGCACTATTCTCCTAAAAAAGTGCACTAAGCCTCTGGACTATAGTGGCGTCGCCGCGTCACCTGTGAGGACCAGCTGAGCCTGGTTGGGTGATGAGCTTCTGAGGCTATAAAGACTGTTCTTGTGTGTGCTTAGTCAGTGCTGGGTAACAAGTTGTAGAGTCGGGTCCTGTGTCAAGTTATGGTCTTCTACTTGTTCAACAAAAATATGCTAACTGCATTAGGCCTATATTGTTGTCTCCTGGGTTGGCTATTACAATGAGTGATATGTATCACTTTGGGATCCATGACATGAAATTAGGTTGAGAAGCACTGAGCTAAACGATAAACACTATCTGTGCTTGTAGATTTCCATGAAAGGAAAATAAATGGGAATGTAGGTTGAGAACCAAATAGCTGGGTTTATAATTTCTTAATTGGATTAATTTATGAAGTTATTTTAACATGAACATAACATCAAACGTTTATACAGTAGTACTCTAAATAACGATTTACTACTGTCACAAATTTAATGGATTTCACTATTTAAATCAAATCAAACAGTCAAAGAACAACACACAGAGACATTTGTTTCTTATAATTTGATTTAGAAAAGAGGAATGCGTTTCCTGTTGCAGTTTTTCCTGGGCTCCAGAAGAAGTCACCAGGTCGTCTTTTCCCTCACCAGTACAAGTCATCTATAGATTCTATAGCTGCCAGGTTCAACTTTTAAACATAAAGAGCAGCAACGACAAGACAAGAGGAATATGATCTGACTGCATATTTCATTCAGAAAAAAGCATGAGGTTCATTGACCAATCAACTGGTCAAAGTGGCAGTTTTTCCTCTTATATTTCCAAACCTTTTCAGTAAAACTGTGAAGCAGTATGGAAAGCAATGGTGGAAAGTAAGGTACATGTACTTAAGTACTTTACTGGAGTACTTTAGATTTAGTTGTTTTTGGCTTTCCTGCCTTTATTGATAGTATCAAGTGAAGACTGACAGGAAAGAGGGAGAGATAGAAGGGGAAAGACATGCAGCAAAGGTCGTCATGAACTGATTTTTAATACTTTTATTTCTACTCCACTACATCTCAGAGGCAATTATTGTATTTTACACCATTACAATTATTATTTGACAATTTTAGACTAGACACTTTGTAGTTTTAGATTATTGTTACAAATCATACATTAACCATTTCAGCCCTATTTAAACTAAAGGCTATTCAAATGTATTACTTTTGGTACTATACGTACATTTTGATGCCAATACTTTTGAATATTTTTACATTGCTGTGTTGACACTTTTTTTACTCAAGTAAAAAAATAAGAGTAGGCACTTCTTCCACCACTGACGTTCCAGGCGGAACTCCAGGTTCTCCTGACAAGCGGAGCTTTGAGCACCTTGATGGAACTATCCTCAGATGACTCCAATTTAGTTCAGCAAATTTAAATTAACGTCAATTATGCTTAATGCGATTAGCACTGATCAGCACTTTAAAAAAAAAACCTCTATCACTGCTGGTGGAAAACAATAAACCATACTCTGTAAAAGATCATAAAATGCACAACCAACTGACATAAAATTATATATACAAACTTTTCTTGCGTTAAGATGCGTTTTTAGATTGGCTATTTTTTTTAAAGGACATACAAGGTTTCCGCCTGACATCACAAAATGTAACCTTGTGCTACACTATAGATTCATATTAAAGTCCTGCTTTCAATATATTCAGACAGAACTCTCCCGTCCTATAGGCTTCAAATAGCAGATCTACAAGCTCACAAGCTTGTGGGTTTATAGATTGGCTGTTTGCCCAATGTTGTTGTTTTTAAAAATAGCTGATATACAAGCTCACAATGCATCGCACCCTGATGCGTTGTGTGCTTGCGGCTTGCTATTTTCCCAATAGCCAATGTATAAAACAGGGCATAAGTGGTTAGTTGCGACCACAGGTCGCATTTACTATGAAATTGTGCATTTCCCGTCAGTCAGTCAGTCAGGCAGTTGTTTGGTTGGTTGGTCACCCTTCGTGACATCACGTGACATCATCAGGGATGGAGATCCCTGATGTCATCAATATTAAGCCCATACAGTATATGGAGAATGGAGATCCCTGATGCCATCAATATTAAGCCCATACAGTATATGGAGAATGGAGATCCCTGATGCCATCAATATTGGCCAGTACATCTGCCCTTAAACCCTTAGATCTCCATATATGGAGCTGACCTGTTCTGACATTCCATATGTTGATCCTTCCCCATCCATCCTTCCTCTTCGATGTCTCCCTTTTGACTGATACCTTTCCATTTAAACTCTAGACTGGCCTTCCCTAAAGTTATTAGTGCAGCCGCACCCAGCAGCTGGCGAACACTAGAGTTCTCAACAGGCCTGAAAATTAAGGCCTGGCCCTACCTGGGCCCTCATCAAACCCTGTACACTCAAGACACTGCCCCCGCTATAGAGTTCTCATCAGGTCAGAAAACTAATAACACGGATAGAATCCCACAGCTTAAAGCTCATTACATAAACTTTCCTCTGCTCTCACTCTCAGTGAGTGTGTAGATGCCAGCTGGAAACCTTATACTGTATGTCCACTTTTCAGGGAATGGGAAAAATAACATGGAGCTCCATCTCAATGAATTAGAATATTGTGTAAAAGGATTTTTCTTTCTTCCCTAATATAATTCAAAAAGTGAAACTTTCATATATTCTCAATTAGGACTTTTTGATTTTCATGAGCTGTACGCCATAATCATGAAGATTAAAACAAAAAAAGGTTTTAAATACTTCACTTTATGCACAATGAATTGAGAATATATGAAAGTTTCACTTTTTGAATTATATTACGGAAGAAAATGAACAATATTCACATACACATTCACATAATATTCACAATATTCTAATTCATTGAGATGGAGCTGTATATATGAAATATACAAGACCATTATGGAAGATGCTTCTGAACATTATTTCCAGTTTAAACACTTCAAATGCTCTAATCTTAAGCGAAAATAGCCTATTCCACAAGCTCTCATTGGGTCGCAGACACAATGAGAGCTTGTAAATAGGCTATTTCTGCTGCGCAACATGCTTTCATAGAAGACATGCTGCCCTCTATGGAATCCAAATGACTGAAATCAGTCGTGGCGACAGAGATCTTTAATCCATGTGGAGATACAAGTTGTTGTTTTTTTGCCAGATGAACTCTCTGGGTGTCCTCTTGTCTCGGTATGGAGTCCCTGCCTAGGCCCACATTCCTCTGCTAATAGGGCCATTCTAGAGTCCCTGCCTAGGCCCACATTCCTCTGCTAATAGGGCCATTCTAGAGTCCCTGCCTAGGCCCACATTCCTCTGCTAATAGGGCCATTCTAGAGTCCCTGCCTAGGCCCACATTCCTCTGCTAATAGGGCCATTCTAGAGTCCCTGCCTAGGCCCACATTCCTCTGCTAATAGGGCCATTCTAGTCAGTCTGACAACATGTCTAAAGGTATGGAGTCCCTGCCTAGGCCCACATTCCTCTGCTAATAGGGCCATTCTAGTCAGTCTGACAACATGTCTAAAGCAACAAAGGAGAGCCGGTCTCCCGAGGTTTGTTGGACGCCCTTCAAACGGTGTTAAGAGTATGAATGAAAGTTACGACCTAATAATTATTACTGGAAAAGGCCAAACGGATGAGTTCCGTTAAAGTGGAATCTGAGTCTTTTGTTTTTGCAAAAAGAGGAAATGTTTTATTTCTGCTAATCATTCCTGAATTCCAGGAACATTAACTGACAAATGTAAACAAAAAAAGGCATTTACAATATAGATGACTTTGTAGGTAACAAGAAAAGAAAATTATACAAAGACTGTTTTAATGTGGAACAGTGGAATCATAAATAGCATTTTGAAGAGTAGATAGCTACCAACACTTTCCCAACCTAGTAACAAATGTACAAAAGGAAGTGTGTGTGTGAGTCTGTGTGTGTACTTATTTAGTATTACTATACTATACATTTGGTATAGTATTACTATACCAAATGTCCACAAAAGTAGAAACAGACATTGTGAGGACAAATGTCCTCATCACAATAACAAATGGTTAATGTTAAAACAAAAAGGAAAAAAAAAAGGTTTGGGGTTAGAATTAGGCATTTAGAGCCTAGGTTTAAGGGTTGGATTCACGGTCGATTCATTTATACTTAGTTACATGCCGGTTTTGTGCTCCGAAAATAGCCCCAGCGACGCGTTGTGAGCTTGTGGATCTGCAAATTTCAGTGAATGATACTTTAGGATTAGGGATTAGAACCATAACCCTGAAAATGCCATCCTAAAACACTGATGTCCTCAAGTATAGTAAAACAAACGTTTGTGTGTGTGGGTATGTGTGTGCATGTGTGTGTGTGTGTTCCGTGCTTCCATGAAATCTTGCTGTGCTCTTCACTCCATTGGTTGCAGATCTTCCTTCTGTTTAAACTCATCTACCCGCGCCTGGAAAACGGTAAGAAAAAGTTAACTACATGACCCCGTGCCCACACACTTCAATCAACACATACAGTACAACTCTTTCAACTTGAGACCCAAAAGGTCAATGTGACGTCTCTGGGGAACCAAACTTACAAAAAAACCACTGAACACACTCCATATTTGGGCGCAGCTGCATTGGGAACACCTTATAGTTATGGCTGAGTCATAGTGACATGATCGTGACAACGTGTCGTGGGCCCGAAGCCAATTGTAATATAGAATTTTTTTAAGGTGTTTGAAAATCCTTTTTTAGAAAACGCAAAAAAATAAATAAAACAGAAGGCATATTTACTCGCGGCCCAGAAAAATGGGTCCCTGACCCCAAAATAGGGCCCCGACCCATTGTTTGGGAACCAGTGAACTAGACGGCTGCCTGCTGAGTGAGAGCAGCCCACAGACAAGGGGACATGTGTCTGACCTTCCCCTTTCAACTGGGGGACATGTGTCTGACCTTCCCCTTTCAACTGGGGGACTGTCATGATGGGCCAAACCAAGGGGACATGTGTCTGACCTTCCCCTTTCAACTGGGGGACAGACAAGGGGACATGTGTCTGACCTTCCCCTTTCAACTGGGGGACAGACAAGGGGACATGTGTCTGACCTTCCCCTTTCAACTGGGGGACATGTGTCTGACCTTCCCCTTTCAACTGGGGGACATGTGTCTGACCTTCCCCTTTCAACTGGGGGACTGTCATGATGGGCCAAACCAAGGGGACATGTGTCTGACCTTCCCCTTTCAACTGGGGGACTGTCATGATGGGCCAGACAAGGGGACATGTGTCTGACCTTCCCCTTTCAACTGGGGGACTGTCATGATGGGCCAGACAAGGGGACATGTGTCTGACCTTCCCCTTTCAACTGGGGGACTGTCATGATGGGCCAAACCAAGGATTTCCTCACTTGAACTTCACTCATACGCAGCCAAGATGCTCAAACCCCAAGCTACAAGTCAATTATGAAATCTACAAAAAAAACGCACCACAACAAAATAAATTAAGGTTTCACGACTCCCTCGCATTTCTCTCGGATGATAAATGATGATCGAAACCGTTTCTGTTCTCCACAACTGACAAATTGCTAAATCCCACCAGATCAATCTCTCTCCTTCACATAAAAATATAATGAGTTTGAAATGTTATTCCGAGAAAGGAAACTGTTAAATTTGAATTAGAAATTATCTTTTAATCTCTCATGTTGACACATGTGGCATCTCTCTTCCCCGCCATCGATGTACCACTGTGGGGCGTCTGCACAATCTGTCATTTCTAAATGTGTAAATTTTCTCAATCCAGTTGACACTTTTCTCCAGAGTCTCAACACAATTAACTGCATTCTTCTCAGAGAATATCTTCATGAGAAACAAATGTTGACATCAACAGCTAGACAGATGTCAAGTGCTGATTCGATAATTACATTCAGCTATGCCTCGGGAGTCTACTAGAATGTACAAATGTCAGAAGGTTCCACAGGCCTCTCTAGAAACTCATTCTAGTTGTTTCCATGACGCGGAGACATTCATATGTTTAATTGCAGGTGGTCCTTATGGACGCCATATCTCAGGAACGCCTTCAGGGAAATGTTATGACATTTGGCAAAAATTTCCAAGTTGGAGTTCAAGGACAAACTTATCAGACGTAGATGGTCAAAGGTCAGGGTCACAGTGAAGAACTTGAAAGAGTTGAATGAACGTGTTTTGTGTAAATGGCTTTATTGTAAGAACCAATAATACGAGGCTAAAGACCAAAGGAGACCGAGCCTAAGGCGTTTTACTTAATTTGATGTGCTTGCAATTAGTTTATGTCCTGACCTTATTTACGATGTCCATCAATGACTGGGTGTTCGAATGTTTCAATCGATTGTTACTTTACTTTCTAAGCAAATGGCTGCATGAACTGTCTCGAAAACAGAGCCCTTGGTTTGGAGAGTTTTTGTGTGTAGGTCTTTTGGGGAAATGGCATGTAGTTGGTAATTAGTGAGAAGTCAATCAAAATGGCCAGTAGTATATAATAATGTGGGGGTGGCAATTAGGGCAAAAGGCTGATTTATGCTCAATTCAAAATTTCAGAAGCAGCTTCAGATCTGTTCTGGGTTATGAATTGTAGAGTCAATGTTGGTGAACTTTTGGTGAGGTGGTTTGGGGATAATAAGAAGCCTTACCACACCAACTGAAAGACTGGGATGGTATTTCACATAGCAAACAAGAAGACAGCATGGTGCTTTGTGCTGTGTTGAATTAGGCTTTTTTGTTTTCTTCATTGTTCCAGTTGAGCCAGGCAACATAGTGTGTTGACACTGCCTCCTCGGTGTCATATGTGGACACCAACCTGAACCTGAATAGTGAATACCCAGATGCACGTATCAAGCACATACCCGCAGTCCCGCAAGCAAAGGAATAGCATTAATTACCATTCTTATCTCCACTAGCATACTACCAACCTATATGGCACATATTTGTAACAATGCATTTTCAAAACTTTTAATTACCTTTTCCAAAGAATTTTACCCCATTTCCAGGCCTATAGCAATCATACGGTACGATAATGAGGCTCTAACACCTGTGTGCTATGATGGCCCAAAACTGTGTCGGTGTCACGTGACAAAAAGAACAGATTTACAAGCAACGTATAACGATGCAACATGTTTTTAGCTTGTAGATCTATTTATTTTGTCAAGTGACATTCTGTACACATTAGGCCACAGGTATTTCACATGTTAAGACATGTTTTGGGACATGTTTTTTATGAACAAAATCAATAGACAAAAGCAATGTACTGTATATCCAAACATTGTCCAAAGCAGATGATTAATTCCAAAACTTTTCCAGGCCTGGAAAAGTTTTTCAAATTTCGAAATATTTCCATGAATTCCATGGCCGTGGGAGTCCTGTAACTAACATTAGTGCTGTGTTTAAAACATAAATCATTCCATGACAGCATGTTCAGTAACATATTAAAGTTTAATTTAATGTAGAAGATAAACACACCTCACCAATGGTAACGAGTGTGTGGCACAAGTATAATATTTCAACAGGTTCGTAAATATGTTGTGAAACTCTGCTCAGATTTCAGAACTCTGGTCTGGTGTTAAAGCGGCACTATGGAACTTCTTTTTTATCAAATAAAATGTAATTTTGTCCAATCTGTATGGTAGAGTATGTTAATACAATATAACTTATACAATCTGTATGGTAGAGTATGTTAATACAATATAACTTATACAATTGGGGTGTTTGTATTTTGTCTCCCTGCTCTTCTGAGACATTTAGATTGTGTCAAAGGTCATGTCTCGCCTATAGACACAGGATCTGACACACATTTTGGCCTGATGGTCAAGATTCAATTTATCCCTTGAGCAAGCAGACAGGCTATATTATTATAGACCAAAGAGGAGATCCGGGCACACTTAAAGGTGTAATGCAACGGAAATGGTGGACATTTTATTTTGAAGTTTCAAACGGTTTCAAGTTGAAACACCGGTATGAAGTTTCTGAATCAATCAGAGCGTCGCATCCCTTCAGGCGATGGGACGGTAGCTAGGGTGGGTAATATGCTATACCAGCGCATGCTGTGTGTTTGTTTACAATTCAGATAGACGGCCAGCTGTACCAGTTTACTGTTATGTGGCTTATTTCTACCCTATAATGTTTTCAGATACATATTTTAGCGTGATGATTAAGTTGAAACCGAGTAATACTCTCTCTGGATGTTATCTTGAATGGGAATAAAAACGGAGGATTTCTGTAATCAGTAGCAGCTGCGTTTGCCTGTTTGGACGGATGCGGAGATATGGGGAATTAAACAGGTGAGCTTCATTTTTATTGGCTATTTATCGATGTGGGCCTCGACACGTCATCACGCAGCACGTTTTCGTTTTCAGGAAGTAATACAAAATATATTTTTATGGAATTTTGATATAAAAACACAAAAATGAGAATTTTCCCATTTTTAGGTATGCCCATATGATGACCACGGAGATGGTCATCATGTGTGATGTTTTCATTTCGCTACACCTTTAATGTCAAAAGGAGGAAAACTTTATTGAACAGACATGTTTCGACCTATACGGTCTTCATCAGGGCTGCCGTCCCTGATGAAGACCGTATAGGTCGAAACATGTCGGTTCAATAAAGTTTTCCTCCTTTTGACATTATTAAGTGTGCCCGGATCTCCTCTTTGTTCTATATCGATGTGTTGTCCCGATTGATCCCAGGAGCACCTTTTTACTATTTTTGCATTTTTTACAACTGCACACCTGAGCACCTGGTTGCTTCCTTGCCCCAGGCTATATTATTGTCTCAATAAAAGTACAGCTTTATAGAGCGCATAATTTAATACATTCAAATGAACGGTTATGCCACGTATAAACATGACTTCAGTATTTTCTTCATTTAGGAATGCAACAAAGGCAAACATTCTCCATGAATTCAATCATAAATACTGTATCTTGAGAATGTTTGGATGGGTGGGGTTAAACTGTACTTTGGATATGTGTACATATTCTATACATCTGTGCTCCTTTAATGAAAAACACATTAAGTACTGTGTGTAAACTGTGCAATATATCATTAAAATTCGACTTGACTTAACCATAAAAATGCCCACTCTACATAGCAATGCCTGTCAGAAGTTATGAGACATGTCTCAACTCTGACTTTAAGTGGTTTTCTCCTCAATTCCTTTCAAATACATATTTATTATCCGTATCTAAGTCCTTGTCTGTGATTGGCCGTGCCTGCGTACATCCTGAGGTGATGTGTGGGTCATTTTGAACACATGATATTGTTGCTGTCGGGCAGAAACCTTGTATCTCCATATTTCAACTTTATGTTTTAATGCCCTACTTAAAAATAGCACAAATAACCGGTGTACAACGTTGCGATGTGTTCGTGCAAACCCGAAAATTAACCACTTAAACCCTATATGGTTGAGTCTCTCAGTTATGTTTATAACCGTGAACAATATGTATATGCCAATGGTTGTTCTTCATCCAAAGTCAAGTTGTCTTGTGGGGTCCCTCAGGGGTCTATTCTTGGATTATTTCTGGTTTACATCAATGACCTGGCTGCTGTATCCTCATCTTTTACCCCAATTCTGTTTGCTGATGATACTAATTTGATTTTAACTCACACAATTTTTGAATCTCTCATTAAGGAAGCCAATTCTGGCATAGCTATGCTATCTGAATGGTTTCTTGCAAATAGGTTATCACTAAATGTAAATAAATTAAATTTTATAGTTTTTGTGAGTAAAAACAAAACATACTGTCATCATAGAGCTAAAATATCTATTGGTGGGATTGAAATTAGTCAAGTTTCATCCACCAAGTTCCTAGGAATCCTGGTGGATGAAAAATTGTCTGGGAAAGAACACATACATACAGTAACCAACAAAGTTTCAAGATCACTTGGTATCATCAGAAGAATTAGGGGCCTGGTTCATCAGGCTTGCCTCTTAACCCTTTATTACAGTTTGATTTATCCATATCTCATTTATTGCAATATTGCAAGTACATATCCATCTAATTATTATTACAACACAAATTATTAATTATTCAAAAGAAATGTGTAAGAATAGCTACCTCTTCTCACTATTTGGCTCCATCTGCTCCTTTGTTCAAAGATCTAAATGTATTGTCTATCTATGACATTAACATAGTACAGTCCCGTTCTTTCATATATAAATGCACTTACCTTCCAAATATGCTTCATACAACTTTCAAAGAATAATTTAAGACCAACTCTCAAGTTCATGATTATAATACTAGACAATCTGATAATATTCATCCTCCCTTCAGCCGTACCACTCTTAGCCAGTTCTCCATAAAAGTCAGAGGTTCTTTACTCTGGAATTCACACATACTTATTGCCAACTCCTCATCTTCACTCTGTAACTTTAAACATAGATTGAGGGCCAGCATCTTGAAGCAACCCTCTCCACTTGATTCTAATGTCATGTAGCTTTATTGTGCATACTCAGACAGACATGCACACCTCACTCACACCTATACAACAATGTTGCATGCAAGATGTAAGCAAGTTGTAAGAGTGCACACCAATACGGATGTGGTAAACATTGCACTTAGACACTAATAATGTAAACAAATAATAACACTTATAATGTATACCATTACCAATAATGAAAACAGTGATAAAGTGTACCTGAAAGGTGTTCAGAACATGTTGGCAGACATCGGTGAGGTCGTTCAGACCTTTCCTCAGTGGTTCTGTAGCAGGAACTCCTCCTAAAAACAAACAATTAACTAGATAAAGTTCCCCTCAGGGCACAGGTCTCCACCAGGGCAGGTCAGGTTGTGGCCTCCTGGTGGCGCTATAATAGGCCAATGTGAAAAGGGTGACATTTCTTCTTACGCCTTGAATGGCAATTGGATGATTTGAGGCATTTTGTTCCAAAAATGTGTTTTGCAAAAGTCCACCTGTTGGTGGCGTTATAACAGGCCAATGTGAAAAGGGTGGGATATATTCCTCAGCCTAGTAGGAAAATCTGTGAAAGATTTCACGTAAATTGCACGCTGCGTTCATGATTTGAGGCTTTTTTTTCAAAACGGGCCAATCATGCCAACTTTGAAAGCCAATGTTAGCCAATTAGGATGGAATATGAAATATCGGACAGATCCGGCTTGAACACATGACTATAGACATAGTGTGTAACGATTTGAGGGATTTTTGGACAGAATCTGGAGGAGTAATATCAAAAAATGGTGGCGCTATAAGGAAAATTTGGGGCAGAGGTTCATCGAGTGTGTGTGCAAGATTTGGCATCGACCGGGTTAACGGTGCCAGAGATTAGCTGTACACAGACAGACAGACGGACGGACACACACACACACACGGATGGAATGCAAACATACTCTCTCCCCATGCCTTCGGCCTGGTGGAGACAATAAGAATTCCAAAATACAGTATATAAATACTGTAGGATACTATAGACAGGTATACGATAACGTGCATAAACTACAGTATGCAACCCACAGTTTGAGAACCCCTGGCCTAGTTCAATACTGCTTGCACACACGCACGCGCACACAGCTCACATGGATGAAGAGTGTGTTTGTTTGTGTGCCACATGAGCAGCATCAGGTGAAAATGTGAGTCCTGAAGCACTCATGAAAAAAAACCATCTCTTGTTCCCACAAGACTCCAGTTGTTTTCCTCCTCCGTCAACAATCCTTTTTATCCGCTGAATCCTCTTTAATGATTTACAGGGATGTGTAAACTGACAGCTGATGCTATTGTTTACCGAAAAAAAGAAACTCTGTATTACCTTCTATGAACCTCCGTGAGCTGTGTGTGTGTGTGTGCGCGCGCGCGCGCGCGCGCGCGCGCGTGCGTGCGTGTGTGCATGTGTGTGTGTGTGTGTGTGTGTGTACTTGTGTGGGCCAAATGTCTCCATAAGTATAGCACAATTTTCCTGCATGGTCCTCAAGAGAAGCCGTTACAAAAAACAGTAAATAATAATATCACATTTATATAGCGCTTTTCCAAGTAACCAATAAAATGGCATTCATAAAATTGGAGGCCTAAAATGTTTATGTCCTCATAAATATAGTAATACAAACGTGTGTGTGTGTGGTGTGGTGTGTGTTTTACTGAAAGTCGGTCAGTAACGTCTCATTCGGCCATGTGGACAAAGTGAAAGCACCGGGTTCTAATCAACATGTTTACTCTCTACAACACACGCATAGTAATGTTTACTCTCTGAGGTTCTGGTTGGAACGAGGGGATTAACTGGAAGTTGCGGGTGGGGAGGGTGGGGGACGCTTACCTCGCGTCTGGATGCGAAAGTTGATCTTACTCTCCGAGGGATGGGTGATGCTGTACCCACAAAAGTCCACGTCTACACTGAAAGCCCACACCAAGACAGACAGACATAAAGACAGAGACAGATGGACTTTTATCAGTCAGTGTTGCATTTTATTTACTTGTTTATTTCTTTTGCAAAGAGAGCAGTGATCAAATAATCGTACTCTGCTGTTCTGCCACTGCTCAAGCAATTCCATGTCGAGGCCCCCCAAATTCCAAAAGATGTTTTGCCAGGGACTCCTATTATAGATTTGCGTAAAAGGTTCTAATATTGTGTATTATTATTTGTCGTGAGTCGTTAACCTGGATCTGCAATTTGTTGGGGACCCCCGGAACCCCCACTTTGAGAACCACTGTGCTCCAATACAATGGTACGTTACAGGAACGTTTTTCTAGCTCAAGACCTAAAAGAGAAATGAGATTTTCACAATTTTTCACAAATTCCACAAGGCGTCGCGCTGTGAGCTTGTAGATCTGCTATTTTCACTACTTAAACTTAAACAAAACAATTTATTTAGTTTATTTTATTCATGAAATACTTTTGATATATATATATATTTTTTTAAATTATTTCTATTTAATGTAGGAAACAAAAGAAAAGGGGATATTTTTGTGGTTGTGGCACATACAAATTGGTCCGCGACCCACATATGGATCCCGACCTACTAGTACTCACTGATAGGGAAACAGTGCTCTAATACCACGAATGTTGTTCCTGTGGGTAGGGGCGGTTTGGAGTTTGTTCGAGGTTGAAAGGGAAAATGGGGGTCAGACTAATGAGCACATTGCCAGTGGGTCAGGAAGGGCTGACCATCAGACAGTTACTTACTTCTTCATTACCAAGTATCTGAGGGAGTTCCCCAGCGTGTGGTCCTCATCGTGCAGCACAAAGGTCACACAGCCCTCATCAGCGCCATCTGCCTGCACCTGAACGCAACAACAACAACAACATCACCACAACATTTATCACATGCACTGTTGTAGACAACATGGCAGAACAGCAGACATTCCAGGCTGCCTGTGACATTACATTTTTACACTCCATGAACAACAGCCCTTTTCATGGGAGTAAAATGTTATAAAATAAGATGTAAATGGTTGATCGATTATTTGTTAATAATAATATTCTTTATTAACCGTGCTTCTCCATTATTTGATTAATCGGGATTACACTTCTTTATCAAACGATACATAATATCACGGAACATGTCCAACACAAAGGAAGGGCAACATTCGTGATTTTAGGGTAAGCACTTTATGTGAAGAGCGGCGAAGCAATCACTCAGTTGAGTAGTTCACAGCAAGAGCATACCAGGTGCACAGTTCTGGTGGAAAAAAGAATATACCAGAACTCACTTTATATCCAATAGAATTCTTGTTCTATTCAGAGTTCTCCCCACCAGCAGCAACAAACACTGAATGTTTCGGCCGGGCGGAGGCCTTCCTCAGCGTGAAACAAACTCTGAATAAAACAAGAATCCTAAATGGATATAAAGTGAGTGCTGGTGTTCTTTCTTTTCTATAAACACTTTACGTGTCATGACTCCTGTATGTATGGAGAAATAAGGACATTAAACACAGTAGGAATTCCAGAGTGTACACGACTGTCAGACACTCAAATGTCAGAATAATTTAAAAATAATCTGTCAGACCTTGTCCATCACTACTATCAATAAAAAGAGAAAGCCCCCCACTTTGCACAATTTACAGAATGGTCTTTAGTCAAATGCTGCCCTCCAGTGGCCACACTCTGTGTTACACGATTCTGTGGCAGATTCCACAGAATAATCCTGTACAGGTTTCATGTATGATGTATATAATATATTATACATTAATGTTCATCTCTGTATCATTTGAGTAATTGAATGTAATGCATTCAGGTTTATTTCTGTCTCGTTTAACAGTCAGGTGGCTTTCTGGTCTAAAGTTATTCCTCCTCTTACCCACGCATGGAGAAGATTGCAACTCAGTCACACAGTAACTAACGGATCGTTTACAATACATTACACTATGTTACATTACATTCTATTAGTATGTGTATTATTACATTACATTATTACATCACATTATTACATAAAATACTACTTGCCATTTCCAGGACTGGTTTCTTCTCGCCATCTCCTGCCATGCTTCCAACATACAACAACACAAGTCACACTAACTGTCGCTTATAGATGACGTACGGACAAAAACATGTGACGTTTAAAACTCTTGACAAGAAGTTCTACACGATTGTAGTCCACAAGGCTCATCAAAGACTCGGGGTGTGTCTTTAAAGAACTACATTTCCCAGAGAGGGAGAGGCTGCGTCACCGTCAGGAGGCTGCCGAGTGATTAGCCAAAGCAAAGCAGAAGTCACTCGTAAAGGATTAGCACCGCAGCTAGCCTGCTGCTATAGCAGCCTGGAATCTCTTTTAAATGTTGATGGAACATTAAGTCACACTCTTTGAAGTTTGAACGGCACCCAGAACGTCGAAGGTATACCATGTTTGTCTTCCTGTGATGGTAGCTAGCTAGCCATGTATGCTGTTGTTGTTTTCTTCAGATGTATAGTCTTTACTACTAGCTGGCAGTGGCACCGTTAGCACTGTTGTTGTTTTTTATCCTGGTCTGTTTTTCACCGTTAAATTCGTTGTTGATGTTCTTTCCTAACATGGTCTCTGTCTTACCCTTCCTCTCTCTCCCCCTCTTTCTGTTTCTGTCGGCCTTTCTCTGTCTTTCTCTCTCCACTTCCTCTTTATGTTTGTCTCTCGCTCTTTCACTCTCTCATCCCTGACATATCTCTCTCTCTCTCTGACACATCTCTCTCTCTCTCGCTGTCTCATCCCTGGCATTTCTCTCTAATCTCTATTACACTCAATCTGTGTGTCTCCTGCTGCTCTCCTGTTACACACCTCCATTTGTTTCTCTCCATTATTCTCTCTGTTCCTGCTCATAATGTCAGTGAGTTCACGACGTTTAGGCGTTGCCTGAAATCCAGGGCTGTTGCCATGGCGATCCTGTTTGCTGTGGTGGCGCGTGGCACCACCATCCTGGCCAAGCACGCCTGGTGTGGCGGAAACTTCCTGGAGGTGACCGAGCAAATCCTGGCCAAGATCCCCTCCGAGAACAACAAACTGACCTACAGCCATGGCAGGTAGGACACTTGGCACAGCCTTTGCAAAAACTGTGTGCGTACGGTTTTTCTTAACTTTAGTATTCTAACTTTGATTCTAAAGTTTTATTATGATTTTTAATGTTTACTTTTAAACTTGAGTATTGGTTATATTGCATTGATCAACCTCAATTGGAAAACATTTTGGGTCAACCCCTGTTGTTTTTAAACGTGTAGTATACATACAGATGACGACACACACACACAGTTTGAATGGACATAATTAGACGACTAGTGCATAATCACACAAACATACCAGTCATTCAAGTCAAAACAGTTCTATTCTGTCACATAACTGACACTATAATATTATTACACATGGTCACACTGTTGTTCCAGCAGCTTGTTCAAGGTTGTAGCCAGACACAGACTGACATAATAAGAATGTTTAAGAGGCAGAATAGACAGAATGGGAAGGTTTGTTTCATTACTTCAAACTGTGGGTCGGTGCCGCTGGTGGGCCGTGAAGATATTCCAAGTCTGCCCCCCCAAAAATGTAAAGATTTTAATCCAAGACGGAACACAATCCGGATTGATCATTAAAATAAACATGCTCCGAGTGCACGTGACCCACCTAGCCCCATATGTGCCCTCTCCCTACGCTCATTCTGTAGCTCCGAGATGAGGTCACACACAGGCCCCTCCCACCCCGTTCAGAAACGGCGCATGTTTCCACAAGGAACGATTCTTACCCTTTTCTAAACAATGAATCCAAAACGTGAAGGGGCAGAAAGGGTTTACACTAATTCAAATTTAGCAACGTCCAAGAAAATCCGAGTTTAAACGGTTACGAGCGTTACAGCCGCTTTGTGCGTGTGCGCGTGCATGTCGAGTGAACTGAAGTCAGTTGGAAATTTTCGACCAGGGGAGGCGCCGGGGAGGCGCTAAAGCTTTTCAACTTCCTTGAAAAACATGCTAAACAACCGCTAGACGCTCGTGTAACCGTTTAAAGTTGGATTTTCTTGGACGTTGCTAAATTTGAATTAGTGTAAACCCTTTCTGCCCCTTCACGTTTTGGATTCATTGTTTAGAAAAGGGTAAGAATCGTTCCTTGTGGAAACATGCGCCGTTTCTGAACGGGGTGGGAGGGGCCCTGTGTGTGACCTCATCTCGGAGCTACAGAATGAGCGTAGGGAGAGGGCACATATGGGGCTAGTGACCCACCCATCCATGTGCATTCTCAAGATTTTCAAGTGCCTCCCGCCCCCGACCCAGAAACGTTTGGGTTACCAATACCATTGCATTTCTTTTGAAACATAATTATCTGCTTCTGGTTCCCTGCACTTGTCTGAAATGGTTTCCTCTTCATTATTTCAGCTATCTGTTCCATTACATCTGTCATGACAGAATCATATACCTGTGCATCACCGATGATGTGAGTACAACACTTTCTGGCGGTTGTTTGGTTTGACTGGTTTGTTGATTGATATGATGAGAGACTTATTGAGTTTCTGTATTCATGAATTAACCAATTTAATTTGAAAAACGGCTAAAAGAGAAGACCTGCAAGCTCAGATTGTTAGATTTCTGTTTTTGCTATTTATGACAGGCTCAACGAATTTGTATGTAATCTTTTTTTTAATTAATCAACAACATTAGTTGATAGAGTGTTTATGTAACGGGTGTCTTCATGTCTCCCCAGCTCTTTAGTAAACAGAAAACACTTTTTTTTGGTGGGACACCAATTTCATCCAATCAGGAGCGGACACCAATTTCATCCAATCAGGAGCGAGAACTCATTTTGGCTTCAATTGTATTGTGTTCCAGTTACAATTTTTGTCTGCTCTTCTTTTGTTTCATCATTTCCAATTGCATGTATTTATCCTGTCAGAGTTCTCTCTTCTGATTGGACGAAATTGGTGTGAATTCTCAGCAGCACTCGTCTGGCCTTTGTTCTTGGATAACATTGGTATACTGAGTTGACCCTGGAACTGTATTTTCAGTTTATTATAGAGTTGGGGAGACCTGTTACTGAACAAACACCATAGCAATGGCTAGTATGGGAATATAGAGACATTTAACACTTATCCTAACCAAAAAAAGTTTGTCTTTTGTTTTCTTGTTATGCGGCAGGACTTTGAAAGGTCGCGGGCGTTCAGCTTCCTCAGCGAGGTTAAGAAGCGCTTCCAGACGACTTATGGCTCGCGGGCGCAGACCGCGCTGCCGTACGCCATGAACAGCGAGTTCTCTTCCACACTTGCCGCTCAGATGGTGAGTCTGTCTGTTAACAATGCAAAGGGATTAGAATGAGCGGGAGCATGTGAGGTCTGCATGTGACTTCTCTCTGCCTCACGGGAGACTTGAAATGCAAGTCATGCATGCATATAACAGATGCCAGTTGTATTTTCTGTTTTCCTGTGGTCTGTTGAACAATGGATCTCAAACCTTTTGATTTAAAGGACCCTCGCCCCAGTTTAGTATCCATTAGTCCACAGAACCCCCCTTAAGTGTACAATTGGAACCAAATGGAAACCGGCACAATATCTGATATTTCTTATAAGCGTTATTATTGCCATTGGCCATAGGTCGATCCAACCAACTACCGTCCTGTCTGTTTAAACTCTGTCTCCCACCATTGCCCCCACCCCCCCCCCAGAAACACCACTCTGACCCCCGGGGATCCGACCGTCTGACAGAGACCCAGATGCAGGTTGATGACCTGAAAGGCATCATGGTACGGAACATAGGTGAGTCACTGTCGCTCTTTCCTTTTAAATGTGCCACTTTGTGAGCTATATAACTAACTATGTATGAGCGATATGAGAAATATATATAGAAAAAGTTCTAATGTGTGTGCGCCTCATTCACTGACAGTGAATTTACCACATTGTCCCTTTGCGCATTACACCTGTCATCATACATCAATAAGTGTCGGCTATACAGTTTGAAGCTTTATGTCACTTGGCTTCTGTACGACAAGACACACAGACAGATCCACACAGCAGTCATTTTTAATGTCCATGACTAGAAATTGGACTCAAACACCTTGACCAACCCCCCCCTTTCTCTGATTCTGAATGCTGTGAGAGGTTCACTTTGTCACTCTGTTCCTCTATCTGTCAATCATGTTCTGAGCCTTAACACGCCCCTCCTACAGGCTACCAGCACCAAGACTACGGTGTCCTCCTTCTATGGAGAGGTTGGGGTGTGGTATATACAGTATACTGTATGTCTATCCTGGTAATATCTAGGACGCTGTCCGACTTCAAACGTGGTGTGTGTGTATGTGTGTGTGCCGCAGATAGTAATTCAGTCTAACAAAAGATCAATGTCAATATCTGTCTGTCTATCTGTGGAGGAAGCTTCAAATAACTGTTTTGCGGGGCGGTGTAAGCATTGACTGCCCTGATTGGCCAACCCGACCTGTCGGCTTCACGTATTGGTGGAGCTTTGCGTCACGTTTGTGCCTCTGCAGTCTGCACCAATATCAGTAGTGGCGTGCACATTAGAACTACAAGTACATTCATGTGAGCCAGTGTCTCTTGACTACAGGTACAACATGATGGAAATTATTATTATGAATATTATTACAGCAGGTGGAGCATGCATTTCCAACTTTGTTCCTGATCCATATTGTTGCTGACTTATTAGAGGGTATGACATGCAAGGTGAGTGGCAAATCGATTTTGCCAAAGTGAGTTTAACGTCGCTTTGCGTCGTTTATTGCAATCAGATAAGACTTTTCTATTTGGATGTATGGTCTGTCAAGGTCAGAAAGTAGATAATTAAAGATATCTTTGGGGCTTTTTTTTTTTACCTTTTATTGATAGATCACAGTAGGTAGACAGGAAACGGGGAGAGAGATGGGGGGGGGGGGGGGGGGGCACAGCAAAGTTCGTCGGGTTCTGGGCCTCCGACCCACGACCCACTGTCATGCTGGATTACCAGCCAAGGAGCCTGGACCGCTAAACCGGCCCAGGCCGCTTAACAGTAATTAAAGGCAGTATTGATTGAGAGACATACGAAATATAGTTGTTTGAAACATCAATATTGTGTATTTTGTCTGCACTGCAGACTTGGTGGCTCAGAGAGGAGAGAAGCTGGAGCTGCTCATTGACAAGACAGAAAACCTGGTTGATTCGGTGAGTTGACTGAGTTCGTTGATTGGATTTTTTCTACCATGAAGAAACATGAAGACAGTTTATGATGAATGTGTTTTATATTGTTGCTGTTGGGCAAAACCCTTTCTGCCCCACATCCATGCCCTACTTCATCATACAAGTGCCGCACAAAAGCCGCACAACATTGTGAGCTGGTAGATCATCCCCATTTTTTGTTTAAAAAATCACACCCGTGTGAAGTGAGGGGTGCTAATATATTAAAGTCTATCTCATGTTTATTAGGTGATGTAATGGTGATTAGGAGGGGCTGGCACCCCTCAAACATAATAAAATTGTAAAATAAAATAAAGTTTTAAAATAATAATGAATAATGTTTTTGGACATACAAAACAGCAACGATATGTAGTAAATAGCTCATTTACATTTGTTCATTATGACAATTTATAATTGTCTCCACCAGGCCGAAGGCATGGGGAGAGAGTATGTTTTGTACTCCGTCCGTCCGTCCGTGTGTCCGTCCGTCCGTCCGTCCGTCTGTGAACAGCTAATCTCCGGCACCGTTAACCCGGTCGATGCCAAATTTTGCACACACACTCCCTGGATGCCAACGATGAACCTCTGCCCCAAAATCTCCAGAGCGGCCTGTTATAGCGCCACCAGGAGGCCGCTTTGTGCAAAACAAGTTTTTGGACAGTACACCTACAGATTTTGTCCAAACATCACGCAAATTGGTACACAGTCTCTCTAAAGCCATTCAACGAAACGGTTCTTTCAGATTTCTCAGACTCCATCCTGATTGGCTAAGATTGGCTTCCAAAGTTCGCAGGAGTGCTCAGTTTCAAACAAAATGCTGCAAATCATGAACACATCATGTGATTTCCGTGAAATTGTGCATGCACATTCCCACTAGGCCGAGGAAGAAATGCCACATGAACATTTTCAACTCAGCCTCATGGTGGTG
Organism: Electrona antarctica; assembly: GCF_951216825.1. Classification (NCBI taxonomy): domain Eukaryota; kingdom Metazoa; phylum Chordata; class Actinopteri; order Myctophiformes; family Myctophidae; genus Electrona; species Electrona antarctica. The sequence goes on along the minus strand of NC_136806.1, from coordinate 27,243,451 downwards.
CCATAACTGGCCGAAAAGTGTTTTTACCTCTTAACTGCACGGATCTGTGGATAACTTTGTATGCCAACTCCCTAGAGGCCAAGGAAAAACCTTTGCCTGGAATTTTTCACATCTGCTCTTTATAGCGCCACCAAGAGGCCGACATATGTAAAACACATTTTCTAATATTACAAATTTCACGCAAATCGGTACACATGCTCTCCATAGTCATGTGATCAAGACGGGTTTGTTTGATTTCTCATAATCCACCCTCATTTGCTACGATTGGCTTCTAAACTTTTCAGGAGTAGCCCACTTTGTACCAGTTTTGTACAAATCGCCACAACTACTCAACGCAGCGTCCGATAGGCCTATCTCACAGCCCGTTTTTCACGCCCACTTCCGGTAAATAGTGGTGACTTTAACATGAGCATTTACACGTTTTTTTTCTCTGGAGAATCTAAGTACATTTTCTAATGTAAAAATGTGACAGACCAATATTATTATGAAGCAAACAATATGGTAAATCAGCTCGAACAGATAGAACAAACCTTACCTTGAGAAAACAAGTTGTAGACTTCTTAAATTACCTCTGTTAACATGAAGCGTCTATGGAGTGACGTCACGCTATCACCACTAACCCCGAAAGGGGGCGTATTAAGGGGGGTGGGGAAATTCTGTGAGATAGGCTTATTGTGGTGAAACTGTGCATGCATATTCCCACTAGGCTTTGGAAGAAATGCCACTTCAAATCAGCCTCATGGTGGCGCTACAACAGGCCAAGCCGCGTCACACACACACACACACACACACACACACACACACACACACACACACACATCTGTATTAGTGAAACTGTAGCATATTTATTTTCAGGTGGTTGCATATTAACCCTTTCAGATCATCTATCTTGAGCATCTTGCACCAAACATCCACCGAGCATTTCCCCCAAAAATTATGAGATTGCATTACTTTCTCCAAGATGTATTCATACATGTGGTCATCACACCAGTTCGTCAATGTAGACACAATCTTGCAAGATTTTGAAAAGACCATGGTTAAAGGTATTTTACAAGACCATCCCATCTAAAGTGAAGATGGTGGCAACAACAGCCAAATCCATTCAAATGATACACTCCAAAGTGTATGACCTAAATTCTATCTATTCAACGGTCACCGTACTCCTGTCTAGTGACTGTGATGTTCATGTGGACTTGTGGAGGATGCCCTTTGCCTATGAGCTGGCACCAGTCTTAACTGCCATGTACACAGAGGATGGAATGCAAATTTATATACCTTTTTATTGAAAGGATGAGATGCCTCATCTCATTTTAGAGGGGGTCCTCTAAACACAGATGAACAGTACATACAGTACACTGTCACAAACCATACAACAGTACATCCATACAGACAAACGGAACAAAAGCTCTCCCAAAGATAGCCGCTCTCCCCCCACTGATTCAACCCATAAATAGATAGCCACCCCCCCCCCCCCCAGCAGAAAGTTGTAGAAAGACAAAGTCCAAGAAAGATAAAAAAATTAAAAAAATGATTAGAAGCATGAGCACAGTGTTAGAAGATGAGTGAAAATCTAATCTAATCTAAATTGAATTATTTAAATACATTGAAAGAAGTGATTGATCTAAGTCTAAGTAATTCAGAAAGCCATGTCGGGAGGAATGCTGCTGATGCAGATGTCACTGTCATTGATGGATCAGACCTTTGGACCATCCAGCTGATGTCAACCACATAACTGTCAGACAGTGATGTCTACCTAATCTTCGAGATATAAGTCTACTGTGATTAGAAATACCATGTCCTATCATGACATATCTCCTCCTATGAACAATGTTTCTAACCCAGAAGGCTGTGTTCTCATTTAATTGGAAACAGACTCCATCCAGGTCCCTTTCCAGCTGTACTATGAGGGTCAATGTATTGTCCCCATATGGCAACACTGACTCCACTCACTGTAGCTACAAACAGCCACCTTTTGAGGTCTGATTTCCACACTCTCCTCATCTTGTGCTAGGCATTCCAGGCAAGCGCCATCTGGACCTTCAGGTCCTGTTCCGTTAAGGAAACTATGGAGGAAACTAGACTACTAGTCTGGGAGAAAAGAATGGGAAAGGTCATGCATGTACTTCAAACTAGCTGCACTACCACCAACCAACAGATTAATTGAGAATGTAGATCCCCCACTTTGTGGCAAAATGTTGATGGGCATCTTCCACCCGCATGAAAAAGACAGATCTATCAGGCCACTGAGCCCTACCAATCTACCTAAAGACCTGCCCCAGATGACATTTGTGCAATTATAAAGTGTGTTAATTAAGTATAAGTAATAAGTGTAATAAAGTAATAAGTGAATTAATTGTCTCCACCAGGCAGTATGTTTTGCACTCCGTCCGTCCGTCCGTCCTTCCGTCCGTCCGTTATCAGCTAATCTCCGGCACCATTAGCCCGATCCATGCCAAACTGTGCACACACACTCCCTGGATGCCAACAACGGTGGTTGGTGTTACAGCGCCACCATGAGGCCGATGTAGGCAACACACATTTCTGTAGATTACTCGTACACATTTTATCCATACATCACACAATTTGGTATACACTATCTCCATAGTCATGTGATCAACACGGATCTGCACAATTTCCCATCTTCCATACTGATTGGCTAAGATTGGCTTCCAAAGCTCACATGATTGGTCCGTTTCGAACAAAATGCCACAACAGTGTCCAATTTCCATGAAATTATACACGCACATTTCCACTAGGCCGAGGACGACATGCCACTATCTTTTTTCCCAAATCAGCCTCATGGTGGCGCTAGAACAGGCCAATTCCTGTTTTTACCTATAACTGCATCGATCTGTATACAACTTATGTATGCCCACTCCCTAGAGGCCATGGACAAACATTTTCCCTGCATCCCTCCACATCTGCCGGTTATAGCGCCACCATGAGGCCGATTTCTGCAAAACGCATTGTTTATGTTAGTCGCACAGATTTCATCCAAATCTCACGCAAATCGGTACACATGATCTCTGTAGTCATGTGATCAAGACGAGCCTGTTGGATTTCTCAGATTCTACACTGATTAGCTAAGATTGCCTTCTCATGTCCTGCTCATCCAGAATTCTATCCTCAGAGATGCTTGTATGAGTGATCTGGCTCTGCATTTCCTCAACAAAATGAAGAAAATTGTTGCAAGAAACAAACAAAAAAACATGTTTATATTACTCCTAAACATTTTGCCAAACATCACACACACTCCTATCCTCCTGGTGGAGACCTGTGCCCAGAAGGGCACTTTTTCTAGTTGAATATCATTTTGCAAACTCACTGATAATTAATTAATTTGGTATTATGTAACAATAAAGAGAATTTAATGTTTGTTTTGACACAGTTTGTTTTACATCATCATTACATCACCTAATCATAGCAACATGAGTTAGACTGTAATATATTAGGGCCCCTCACTTCACACGGATGTGATTTCTTTAATATCTATGGTGCTCCACCTCAGCAATCCATCTCCCAGGGGTCTAGAGCAATGGGACTCCCGATCTGTATGATAACAACAATAAGCCTCTCTGACTTACATACTTTATAATATATATACATACGATTTATCAATCTAACATTAAGCGGACACTCTAATCCAGAGTTTAAAGTACGAGATCTGAATAAGGACAGTACCATGAAGGCAGTCATTTTAAGTCGGTCAGTGAGGTTTTGGATTGTGTAACCGATTGATGTAGCTGTGTAACATTTAGATGTTTTAAGGACGTGATGTAGCCACTGACCTGAATTCTTATTTCTTCTTTTAGTCGGTGACGTTTAAGACGACCAGTAGGAATCTAGCCCGTGCCATGTGCATGAAGAACCTTAAACTAACGCTGGTCATAGTACTGGTGTGTCTGGTGAGTATCTAGAAGGCATTCCTATTTTGGGCATGTTCAAAGCTTTCTGCTGTTTTTCTTCAAAAGTGTTAAAATTGAAGTGGAACCCTAGTGGTTCCAGTACAGCAGAATGCCAGCTTTCTTTGTAGTGTGCTGGGGCCACTAGAGTTACAAATAAATCTTTTCAGATGGGGGATGTCCGCAGCCAAATAAATATGTAATAAATGTAGGGGTCTTTGCCATGAAACTGTTTGAGAACCACTGGGCTAGGGTTATGGCATAATGTTTTAAACACATGACACATCTCTGTGCTCCTCAAGGTGGTCCTCTACATCATCGTGTCTGCCTCCTGCGGAGGTCTCAGCTGGCCGAGCTGCGTCAAAAAATAAGATGATTGGACGATGAGACAGAGAGAAAGAGAGAAGGAAAAGATGGAGGGAGGAGAAACTACTGTCCGCCTCCAGGTTCCCTCCATCACGTTCGAACAAAAGGGAAACACCACTCTCCTTGCTGGAACATTCATGAAGTCCTCATTCCTGGCTCCTCCTCAGTGGTGTGAACTTTGACCTGTCTTCTGGACATGGGAGACAACCCCCATACCCCCTCACCGTTCCCATAGCGATGGACTGCATCCATCTGCTCTTAAAAGTCTCTGGACCATTCATGCCTCATGATAGGGCTGGGAGATATGACTTCAAATCAATATCGTTATTTCAGACCTCGATTACGATTAATGAACGATTATTAAAGAAATTGTGAAAATAATGTACAAGCTTGCGAGTGAAGAATAATACAGGCTTAAGTCAAGTGGTTAATCAGACTAATCGATTTAGTCGATTCATTGATTTGTCGATTCATACATATGTTAAAAAAGAATCTTCTCGATTAACCGATATGACCTAGATTTAGACAGTTATTGGGTTTAAATGTTGGTTTGGATATATTTCCGGTTAATTGCCCAGCCCTATCTTATAGACTAGTAAACATGCTTGTCTTGTTGTCTCATGAAGACCACACAGCTGCAGTATGTAGGTGATTCATACCAAAATGAACCACTCAAACGTTACTGATTAAGCCCGATTCACATTTAGTCGCACCCTGAACATGTGCGACGAAGAATAATGAATTAGAGTTTAAGTCGTGCTTTTTCTCTAAGATAAACAAAATAATATATTAATCCCTGATTGAATTGGACATAAACAAAGGCAGTATTGGACATGCAAGCTGTACATGACATTCTGTTTCAGATCCAACAATAAAGCCCACTTCATAATTAAAACAGGAGCTGATCGACAGCCTAATGTGATGTGTTGTCAGCTTCTAGATCAGTCTTTGGCTGCAATGTGTATAAGCAAAATGAACATATATAAATGATAAATTGGCGTATAAATTAAGCTTAATTACTCTGTACAGTGCAATTATCCTGGTAAAATCACTGAGGATAATACAATAATGTGACTCAACTAACGCAGTATGTACCCCACAAAGGTCGATTTTTACACAGAGTTAAAATGTTTTGCTGTGCATGTGTCTTCATTTTGTGTCTTCAAGAGTCAAACTCCCAACACTCAAATTTCTGACTCCCCACACCACCTGACCTCCAGCATGGCGGCGTTGTGGTGAAATTGTTGACCGTCCTGCAGAAATATGTGACCATCCTGTTGGACTTTACATAACCTCCTTGTCTGAGTCACGTAAATCACTGTTGTACGTTTATTAACAGATTTAAACCTAGTGGTATTTAGGCCACGTGTTCCAAGACCTCAATGTGTGTTCTATGAGGCCCCAAAAAAAAGATATGTCACCAATTTTGCCATAAGTAACATCACCATGCTGGAAGACAGCTGTTGGGGGCAGGGGCATACAGACATTTTGAGTAATGGAATTTGGATAATGTGACTTGCTGATGACAAACCCACTTTTTTTTCCTTTTTCTTTTGCTCAAAGACACTGATGTCTTCAATGTTTCATTCTCACCAAGCACACATCTTTTGCCATACAAATGTAAAAAGAAAAAGAGAGAAATTATATTGTGATGTAAAATCAGTACATTAGATTTATATTAATCTGAGAACTAGTGACTTGACAGTTCTGTCACGTCGAGCCTGGTTTTGAGTGAATCTGGCTCCCTGGATGTGAGAGGAGCGGTGTCTCCCCTCATAGGGTGCTGCTCAACATGCCTATTATGTCTTTTCTTTTTCTTTTTTTTAACAGAATGCACTTTTGACATTGTACATAATGTTTGCTTTCCTGCCACCATATGGTTTATAATCATGTGAGTATTTAATTATTGTAAATCCAGATTTGAAATAATAAAAAAATCATGGTATCATAAAGAAATACCTACAGCAATGTCAAGCCTTCCTATTTAGAGAGAAAATGACTGATCAAACTGATACGATTGGAGTTAGTTGGTGCTTACGGTAATGATTGATTTAATGGGGTCAAATTAAGTGGTCTTTGAGATTTTAGTCACTGCAGCAGACTGAAAATCAAACTTATTAAAGAGACAGTGAGACCCCTCACTGAACAAACACTAGCAATATGTAGCTCAAGTATGTAGAGCTTGAGCTCTAATGCGTTGCGCATTAGAGCTATGGACCAGAGCTAAGCAATATGGTACTATCAGAACATGCCATCGCTGATCTACAAGCTCACAGTGCTACCACAAAGTGTTCTGAGCTTCTACTGTACAAATGTCATTTTTTTCCTGTTTTTTGAGAAATATAGAAAATTGTAAAAGTGCTTTTGATACCTGGGGGGATATCAAAAGCACTGAAGCAGAGGCATCCCTCCTCCCCCCTTATCACGTGACGCGGCACGGCCCTCCCCCTAAGCCTGTTTGGGGCTGGCACTTACTCTAAGGGCTGGCACCTGGCACACTTATCATCCGGTTGGTCGTCAGCCAATTTGCTTCACCTGGGTGTTGATTTGGAAGCAAAGAAATGGCCTCTGACAAACTCCCCCCCCCCCCCCCTCCCTGGACAAACTTCACTTCTCTCCTCTCTTGAGTCACTTCCACTGGGTAGCACCAGAGCCGGCTCTGGGTAGCACTAGCTGGTCCCAGGTTTTGGCGTTTACTTTTACTGTATGCATGCAGATCATGTTCCAGCACGAGCACCATTTCATTCACCAGGTGAGACCGTCTAATCAGTCAGTGACACCTGCTGTCTATATCTAAGGCTCCGTACTAGACTGTGCACATTTTGACTGTAGACTAGAACACAAGCCTTACGGAGTATACGGATAAAACAAATTCAACTTGAGAATGTAAGCTAAATTACCACTTTCTGAAATTGTTGTCAAACTAAATGTGTGTGTGTGTGTGTGTGCGCGCGCACGCACGCACAACAACCTTACTTTTATGTAAAATGTGAAGGGACATTTCTACAGGCTATTTACTACCATCTATTGGTGGCTGTGTAAAAGTTCAGGCTTGATGCCTGGATTCCTGGACTGTAGTAGGCCTACTCTGGCAGGTCTATCTAGAATTACAAGGACACCAGTGACCAGGAGAAGTGCATGTTTGGATAGAAAAGTATTGCATTTCAATAATTCTGTTAAGATAATTAAGTTATTAGGTTTCTACCGGTTAGTTTTTCTAAAACTGCCCGATTGAGTGACCAGCCTGAATTTATCGACACCATTTTTACAGATGGCATAGTAGGAGAGAGTCTTGTTTTAGGCTTACAACTATTTTTACATCGTGTACCCTTCTCTTTTACTACATGTTTATGTCTGTGTAACTGTAATCTAATTATAGCCCAGCCATGTGATGGGAGCTCCCACACACACTGGTCAGAGAGGTCCATCCATCCATCCATGGGTGGTGTGGGCGCTACTTAAATAGAACACCTCTAGTAGGGTGCTCTGACCTCATGGGTGAAAGAGGATCCCGCTTCACATAGGCCTACTTCAAATACACTGACTTTACCTTGGGTCATGGACAGTGTTGCCATGTCTGCTTATTTTATAAGCGACGGTGGGCTTGTCTTTTCTGTAAAGTAAAGTCTCTTCTAAATGTTGGTTGTGGTTTTTTGGGCTCGTTTATAAATTGTAGATATTACTTTAACTTTTTGTTGCATTGTAACAAGGACGTCCACATTAATGTATTTCTCCGCAGATCCCCATGAATGTTTAAAAGAAAATATATTCCAACTTTTTTAAATGGCAGTTTTAAAAGTACAAGCTCACAAGCTTGAAATTGTTCTCATAGACCTGGCTGCTTATTTCTCTCCCAAAATCTGGCAACAGTGGTCATGGACTGCTGTTCAAACTTTGTTTCCTGCTTATATAAACCCTGGCGTGGGCTCAGGATGAATGAAACCTGAATTGGTACATTTTTGTATATGAATTAGGTGTAGATGAAGTTTGTGTAAATAAAGGATAACTGTGTGGTCAGCATGTGCCACCAGTTGATCTAATTCACTTCAGATATGCTCTACAGACTAGTGTTTGAGCACATTTGTTGATAGTTACATCTACTGCAGTGTGGTTCTCAAACTGGGAACCAGGGAGTCGGGAACCTTGAAGGGATTCATTCCAGGGGTCCCCAGCAAAGCATCAACAAGGTTAACCACAACTTTAACCCTATTTTATACTACAGTATATTAGAAAATAGCCTGTCTACAAGCTTGCAATGTGCTGTATCTCAACACGTTGTGAGCTTGTAGAATAGATTGCCTAAATTAACAACACATTTGCAAAACCATCTTGAAGAATTGTGATAACATTTTGGACATCTGCTAATTTGTATCACAAATCCTCTTTTATGGAGGTCCACTGCACAAAATCCTTGCAGGTGGAGTCCGCAACCAATTATGTATCAATGTGGAGGTCCTTGACATGACAATGTTTGAAGCCAGAACCAATTGTCTACAGTAAATGTTATTGTTTTCCCGCTACACATGCCAAGCAGGTTGCCTTGTTTCCTTAGGTTACCTACCATCTCGCATTGTCTCCAGTATTTGCTGCAGGCATGTTGGCTCTCAGGGCTTTGTCACTGGTGGGGTGTTTTAGTCACCATGGTATGCTGTGAGGAATCTCTCCCTCAGCTTGACCTGGTACTTGGTGGGCCATCTCTGGCACTGGGCTATGTGTGGGTGCATCTGTTCTCTCTGTGAAACTCTTGACGGCTCCAGGCACCCTTGGCAAAGGTCCAGCCAGGAGGGAGGGGAAAGGCAGGCTTTCTTCATGGTGCCTGAGGGCTTTTTGGAGATAGAGCAGCATTTTGTCATTAATCTGTCTATTGCAATGATGTTCTTGAATGCATCTGCAGCCGGCGGCGAGATGATTATATATAATATATACTGTGGGGCAGAAACTCTCTCTCTCTCTCTCTCTCTCTCTCTCTCTCTCTCTCTCTCTCTCTCTCTCTCTCGGATCAACGGATCAACATATGGAATGTCCGAACAGGTCAGCTCCATATATGGAGATCTAAGGGTTTGAGGTCAGATGTAGAGTTTCTTGCTGGCTATATATATACACACAGTCCAGGGTTTGATGAGGTCAGTGTCGTGATCTTTTTATATATATGTATATGTATGTATATATGTATGTATATATATATATATAGTGTGTGTGTGTGTGTGTATGGAGCATCGACCATACATGGTGGCGTGACCTGACAGACGGACGGGCAGGTTTTCATAGTAAACTGACCTACTGTCGCAAGTATCTATAAATAATAAACTTTATTGTCACATCCCAGGATTACACAAGAGAGGCAGAGAGATTAATACACTGTATGGAATGAGGCTGTTGAAGACAAGGCCAGAATAACTATTTCTGACGGGGCCAAATGGTGGAACTATACTAGGGTTAACTGGAGCACAGAGGGAGCTCATCTGTTTAATGTAGGAGGATACAGGGGGAGCTCATCTGTTTAACATTTGACGTCTGAATTTACTGCTGCAGACTCGTAGTCACCTTGAATAGGAGGGCATAACAATACATACAGTTGGGGGTAGTCTGCCTCAATTTCAAAGGAATTTCAAGATTCAAATGTTTTGTTTTTTGTATGGCGGTTGACCACGGTGGCTAGAGTTGCATACACCAATGAGTCTAAAGCCCTTGACCGGGTGAGAGTGTACTGAGCTTTTGAACGGCTGCTGTGCTGAAAACATGCAGCAAGCAAGGCCAAATCAACACCAATATTCATACAGTGTAGTCTCAAATTACAAAGTTCACTTAATTCCCTTTTTGTAATGTAATTGATTTGGCAACCTGTGCTTTGCATGTGATTGACAACGTGTCAGTAGTAGCCAAGGTTGTGGTGGTTCCCTGGGTCGCGATAAGGACCTTATATGGATTAGGCAGAAATAGTGTGGGAGTTAGAGGTCTTAACTGATGCTCTCACACCAGACATAACGGCTGAGCCAGAGCTGTTTGTTTACCATGTGATTTTTCATTTCGCTTCACCATTTATTTATTTTTCATTTCCGGGACCTCCCAAAATTATTTCCCACCCCCCGATGTCTATAGGTCCCATCCTTTTCCCCTCTACACCACATATCTTCATTGAAAATTGCTGATCTATAAGCATGTTACACTATTTTCGTCAAGTGGGACGCTAAGGGGTGGCACAGTTGGTAGTGCTGTCGCCTCACAGCTAGAAGGTCCTGGGTTCGATTCCCGCTCGGGACGCTGTGGGTGCTGGCAGCGTGTTTCCTCCTCCGCGTCATCAGTGCCCATACCCGAGGCGGGGTTGGCGAAAGGGCCTTTCTGTGTGGAGTTTGCATGTTCTCCCCGTGTCCCCTAGGGTAGGTACCCTCACAAAAAACATGCAGTAATCCTGGTCTCTAAACTGCCTCCCCCTTAGCCTGGCTAATAAACCAGACCGAATCAGTCGTTGGCAAAAAAAAAAATTGCCTGCCGGCGGATTACGGTCTGGAGAGGCTCAATTGTACGCCCATTTCCTACAACAGAGAACTGGTGTGGCCAACCGGGACACGGTATGCAATATGGGCGGGCTTTGGTACAGTGACGTTCAATGCTTGAGACCTTTGACTGACAGTAGCTCTGACCAATTGCGTCAAAGAGAAAATGTTTGAACCCGCCCCCCGGGAAACAAGATCCATACACAGCATCTCCAGACTCAAATACCACACGACAGTGTGATTTGAGTCTGGCTTATTAGCCAGGCTACCTCCCCCTGGCCAGCCGGGGCGCCTGATGGAGGGGAAAGGAACTGGTTGGAATAACGTGTTCCTTCCACGTGCTGTCCAACCAGGGAAACTCCCCCCTGTCAGGTGTAAAGGAGCAACTTGGGCATGAAGGAAGCATGAGTTCAAGTCCGTTGCTCTCCCCATGTCCCCCATATATGAGGAATAGTTGGCAGAGGGTGTGTAGAGCCCAGGATCACATTAGATAATTGACACAGGGGTGAAAAATGGGTTACAAAATCGTGGGATAAAAATAAAAATGGGACGCTAAGGTTCAAGCGGCTAAGACAACTGCAGGTGATTCCTTGTAGGTTGGTTCACTGGCAGGGCTGTGAATCCTTGAATATGTGCCAACTTCTTTTTAGCTAGTCAGATAAGAATAATACACCAGTATTATATAGTGGATTCAGAATCATGAAAAAACCCTAGTTTGACCCCTCTCACATAAAGTATAATTACATTTTGTAAATTTGGCCTGCATAGGTTATTAATGGTAACCCAACTTTCAGCAGCTGTCACAGATTCCCCTACTGAATTTCAATCTTTGTGAGATGTGTTACAAACCCATTGGTGAAGAAATGTATTGGTACGGAATTTATTCTCAGATTGTCTTTTAATATCCCCGGGACTACTATAGTCCTTATTTATTATTCCCACTTCTCTCCCTTGCTGGTGGAAAATAAACACTGGCTGAGCCATTCTCTCGTGAACGAGGGACTTTGGCTGCTTAGCAACACTGAATGCCGATTCAGCCTGGCAGGCCCTGGCCACTCCCCATGCAGTGAGCTCGGCATGGATAAGGTAACAAGGTGCTGGGCTCTGAAACACAACGCCACACTGACTGGACACAGTGAATGAGTCCTCAGCCCCATGCCACTGCACTGATGGCGGCCGACACCAGCGCTTTGACTGAGAGCGAAGCCACATAACTTCAGTGCATCCGCAGAATCCCTCGGCTTGGCAGGGTTCCTGACGCACGGGGAGGGAACAGGGGGTTGTCCTGTCCTGTCCTGGCTGTCTGCACTCTGCAGCAGTTATCACACAACAGTGCCTGCCTGCTCCGTTGTCGGTCGGATTTAGTGCAAGGGAAGCTCTAATGGGATTGTCTGTGAGAGAGGAAAGTAGAGTCGGATGAACATGTGAAAGCCGACAGACCTCTGAGTTTGATACAATGGGCGACATCACGGCCTCCCGACTGACAGGACCGGTGTAGAGGTATACCAAGACTGATTCCTTGGAAGTTGTTTTGACACTTAGTAGTTAATGAACTATACATTCTATTTGTGGTTTGTCATTGTATACTTATGTTTGTCTTTCCTTTTTAGTGTAGTGTTCCTCTTCCATGCCTTAACGTTTATTGTTCCGTGGTGCGCATAGACAATAAGTCATGATTTTACTACAGGTGTACAGTATTACTGTACTTTGTATGGAGTAATGACAGTAGCTGAGGTCTGCAGCAGCAGGCCTGTATAATTTCATGTCAGATTATTGTTTGTTTAGCTGCTTGAACCCTATTCTGTGGGCAAAAATAGCAGATCTACAAGCTCACAATGCGTGACCTTGTAAGCTTGTAGATCTGCCGCTTCTGCAAACTGCACAACGGGTGTAGGGGCGGAAAGAAATAGGGGGGGCTGGAAGCGGTTGAAGATGGATGGATGGTATAGAGCCCTGGGATTCCCCAGTCAACGAAGTACATAGTATATAGGGCTGAAGTGTTTTGCAGGAGAACGAGAACTCTGGATGACTAAGCACTGTCTGTTACTAAGGGAAACCCTTTTTACCCTGAGAAGGGTGAGCAGTGTGTTGTTGCTCAGCCTATTTAACAAACATCTTTCACCCTTTCGCATTTGGACTTTGGGAACGAACTAGCGAGTGACTTTGATAACTCAAGGAGCCCGTGCTGATATTCCAGTGGAATTCCAGTTATTTTTAACGAAGCATCTATATATTGTACTTGCATACAGTATGTCTCAACGTTTAGAATAAGGTGTGATGTTGAGATTTGTCAGATCTACTATTTTCGAGTAATCGAAAGAAAATAACGGATAGTTGCAGCCCTATGAAACAAGATATCCCCTGCCTTAAGGAAGAAGGCATAGAATTACACACTTGCAATGGGAGCCTTCCTCTTTACATTGTCACGCATCGCATGCCAGAGACTGTGCCATTATTGTAGTGTGCTGCTTGATGAAATATGGTGTCTTCTGAGAAATCTAAACATTTGGTAATCTGTATAATAATGGGTTGTGCTGAATATTGTGATTTCCCCCAGATAAAGGCAACATGCCAGTACATTTCTGTTCTTTTGGGTGTGAAGTTTGATTACTATGATTAGCATGTTGGTCATTGGCTGACTGGCAGAAAGCATACAGAGTAATTGTAGCGTTGTCTAATAGTTGAGCCTGCAGCTACAGTAGCTCTGACATTAGCTGCTAACTAACTGAACATGGGTGTCACTTACTGTATGTCTTGGTTGACAACCTTGATGTTCTTAAAGTTCCCAACCTTTTCTGGGTCAGGGCCCACTTGATAAACTAGTCTTGGGCCCACCCATCTGACCACTTGACTGCCAAATTTGGCTGCCGTGTTAAGTGGCCATATCCTCAACGACCAACCGTGGCCCCCGACCCACAGATTGGGAATCGCTGTCTTAAAGAATGCCATTCATTTCACTTTTTTTAATAGTAACTGGAACAACAGGAATGAATTTTCATTTCCAGGCAGGCAGGTGTTAAAACAAAAGGTTCAGTCAGAGTGATCCTCACACCATTCAGATAATGGTTGCTAATTCCAGCAAAGCATATAAGTACAGACCACAAGGCCAAGGCTAGGTAAACTGCATTTAACACTATCGACTTAGTAAACTGGACATGTATTGGTGTTTAAGTGGTTAAATCATTCCTAACAACTCCTCATGCTGTGTTCTGAAATACTTGTTCTTAGACACTTTCAAGTTTAACCTATATTTTTTGGGCATGTCATTATAGGCTCAAACATGGAGAAAATAGCAGATCTACAAGCTCAAGTTGTGAGCTCAGATTATGCTATTTAGAAAAAGAGGGGCTTAAATGGTTGATAAATAGAAATGCTGTTATCCAAGCTTTATTGTCTTTTTAACTACCTAGCTTGTTGTAATGAATGTTCCTGTCTGTGACATTGTTTTGTCCACCCTGCTGGGGTCCCCCTCTGTTATTGAAGTGCAGCAGACAGTATTCTACTTCTCTTACAACAGTCAAGATTCATGTGGTGTGACACTAACTGGATGTGCATCTGTAGAATTGCACAATGTATTTTTCTTTCTTTTTTGCATTTAGTTTAGAAGTTCAAACTACCATAAAGTTGGTCTGCAAAATGTAATTATTTGACTTCTGTACACAGAGCAAGCTCATGTCCACAGATCTAATGTCTTACCGTATATTGTGGTTCCACACTGGTGGTGGTGTCGTTGTTTTTGGGAAGCTTAACAGGCCAGACAGCGTTGGTCAGGACACTAAGCTATTTAGACTGGCTTTCAGGGCAGACGTCACTGTGACTAGTATGACTCCTCATCCTCAGTTGATGTTTTTGTTAAAATATTATATATTCAGATTTTTCTATCAATAGAGGGTATGCGCATGCATAAAGTGAGTTTAACATTTTAATGCAATAAGATAGGACTTCTATTTGGATGTATGGGCTGTCAAGGCTAGAAAGTAGTTTTTTGACACTCCATAACGTCGGAGACTTTAATTAATGTTTTTTTCTTCTTTTTTTGTATTCCTAAACCAATTTGATGACCAGCAGTGGTTCCCTATGGAGACACAAAGAGTTTCATTGGTCTCCATAGGGGAACCACTGCTGGTCATCAAATTATTGGAGGTGAACTATCCCTTGCTTAACTTGTTAACAAAACTTTTAGTTTGAATCCCAAAGTATCAAGTACAGCACCTTTACCTAAATAATGTTAGTTTAATCTGAGTGTATAAAAAGTGGAACATTTTTCACAAAGTTAAAGCAACACTGAGGATTTTATTTATTTAATATGTTAAAGATGGAGTGCCACATTTTTTGCATTTTTCCAGTTTTTCATGTGTCTATGAGATGACAGTACTTCATTAGACACCCTGGAGTCGTTTGTATGTGCAATGATGTATTCCCTTTGTATTTAGGGTTTCTTCCTGGAGGCTGAACCCTTGACAGTCAAACGTGCCAATGAAAAAAACAGTAATATAGTGACATCACATTATCAGCCCCTCCCCCAACCCCTCCCCCTTTATCATACAACTACAGCTGTGGGTGCAGCTTAAGTTCAGATGGATCACCACCCACCAGGCAAACCAGGCATACTTAATGAACTGGTGGGGGTGCCCACATAAAAACATTTTAACAAATACTGTACAGTTATTTGAAAATTCTTCCTCCTTCTATAACCTAAGACCTGATGATGATGTTTTAGGGTGGAAAAAATTATGGCAGTCCATCTTTAATTTATCAAGAGGATCATGTATTTCATACTTGGTACTAGACAGTGATATTTTATTTTGAGAATATAAAAATACAAATGAATTTCTACTGGCTGTCGGCTGATCGCTTAGTCATTCAATCACTAACCTGAACTTTGGTCACTGGTGCATTTTTCATTCAACTTGTCCATAAATAATTCATTGTATATACAGGTACTATTACAACACCTTAACCTATAACATTACCAACTCATTTAGTTGACTGGCTCATTTGCTAGACATTGGAGATCATTTTACAATTGAGATCATAGACGTTTGTCACTCACTCATGTCGCAAGACGAGATGTTTTAGCAGTACTCTTTCAATGTGACTGAACACCATTTGTTTTTAATGCTTGTCTTGAAATGTGTAGCATTGAGCAGTTTCTGAATCTAAAAGACAAATGCAGCATATTGATGTGATAATATTTGTTTTCTCTCCTCAGGTATCCACACTTGACTGTTGAACACCTTGATCCTTATCATTGTGAGCTTTTCTGAACATTTGAAACAATTGTTGACAGACACAGCTCCATCATGTCCAATAAAACATTCACCGTGTCCACCAATGACACATTTGTCATGTCCACTGAGGACCTATTTGGAGGCAGGGGCAGTCAATCTACCCAAAGTGGTCTACAGCTCACGTTCTTCCCTGTAAACTCACCCGACTCCTCCAGCAACTTAAACGACAGAGAGGTCAACGTGCTGGAGGGCCGTGTCACCCAGCGACCAGTCACTCTGTCGCCCAACAACAACAGCTGGCTGATCGACGTCCCTACGCCCACAGATGACGCTTTGGTTTTCTCTAATGAAAACACAATCTGGGTGATGAGCCCCCCAGACAGCGGCCTGATGGAAGACCACCATTCTGGAGGTAGGGCCGTTACAATTATTCCAGAATCTCCTAATCACAATTATTTCAGATATTTTTGCATAATCGTTTCCATGTTGAAAAATGTTCTGATATCTTCAAAACAATAGCGGAAATTGGTGATCTACAAGGCAAGCTTATAACGAGCTGGCACATTGTATAAAGTTATTACATTTGTCAGTAATTTCTTTGTATGTTTGTTTATTGAAGGATCCCCATTAGAGACACATGACTGAGCCTCTAGTCTTCCTGGGGTCCTGAATAAAACCAATACAATACAAATGTACAACTAAAAATACAATTTAAAATAAAAACGGAACAAAACAAATTCACAAATCATGATCAGTACTTGGCAAATTGGCAAGGTATCTCTTGATATTCTTTTTTAAAGTAATTTTGTTATGTATTTTAGATAAGATGTTTTTGGGCAGAGCATTCCAGAGAGTTATTGACATTGTCATTTTTAACTGGTGAGCCAAGCTATACGGCTTACCAGTGGAAATGATGTTCTGCAGTAGCATTACGCCAGGGCTCCACCGGACGCGTTGCGTCTCCGTCGTGTGCGTCAAAAAACGCACCGGTTCAATTTTAATGCACGCGTCGCGTCTCCGTCAACGCAACGCGGGCAGTGGAGCCACCCTTCATTGATTAAAAAGGGAACATTCCCTGACGGAGACGCGACGCTGACGCGCCTAGTGGAGCCCTGGTGTCAGAAGACTCACTGCTAATGTCTTTTCAACCATTAGCCATGCCAGATGTTCGTGCATATAACTAATACTTGTCCGGTATGCCTACAGCCTAGTGCCAGACGAGCCGCTTTATTCTGAGCAATCTGCAACTTTTTCAAATTATATTGGAGTTATTCTGCCCTGTGGCATTTTTGTTTATGACTGCTAAAAGCCAAACATAAATCTTATTTGTTTCAATTTGTGTGACAATTAATCGTTAAAAGTAAAATGTTTTTCTCATGACAGGCCTTCCTGGAGGTGACGGGACCTCTGAAGAAGGCAGCCCATTGGCATCTACCGAGACGTCACGCAGGGGTTCGAATGAGAACGCGTCATCCTCCTCATCCCTCTCCTCTGAAGCCATGGTCATGAGGACCAACACCTTCTGCCTGCCGAACGAGACTTTTAACGTCTCCCATTCGGTTTTGATTCTCGAGGACACTCGAGAAAATCAAAAGGGCACATTCCTGTATACACCATCTCCTGCTTCCTCTGGCGAGGCTCGCCCAGAAACGGCACTTTGGAGATCTCACAGTGAGTGTGTCAATGGAACCTTTACACCAGAGCCACGTGAGACTTTTTCACACAATGATGCACAGATCTCCACCCCAGTCACAGGTGTGGAATGCCAGACCGTCCCTTCCCGTTCCGATGTACAGACCTCCACCCCAATGACAGGCATGGGTCATCCCATTCCCCTCCCTTCCCTATCAGAGTCTCCATGTACTTGGAACGCAGACAGTGCATCAGTCCACCCTGCTAAAGCTCAGCCAGTTGTTGTTGCAGTGAACCAACCGCATGCTGCCAAACCTCCTTGCTCGGCCATCAAAAGAGTACGAATAATGGAAGTCAAAAGCACTCCTAAGCCAGACTTATGCAGTGTGAGGTCTAAAGTCATGACCAGACCAATGGCTACACCTACACCAGTAAAAAACACAAGACGCAAACCACTGCAAGTCAACGTGCCTAGCACACAGTCTCAAGGAAACCGAAGACCCCCTATGAAGTTATCAGAACCCTCACTGGCCCACTGCAATCAGGCCAGCTCCAGAGCAGAACCGGCAGCAGCCTCATTAGCAACATTACCTGGAAATGCGACCACATCCCGGTTACCACTCAGAGCGCCTAGCAGAATCAACCAAACTAATCCTACACCTGACCTAGCTGTTGAGAGCTTGGAGGCTGACAATGGGGCAAATAGAAACAAGGTAAGGTCACGGTCAGCTTCTGACCAATACAAGGCTCCTGTCTCCAGAACACAGGCCCGGTGCTCATCTGAGATTGCGTCATCATCCTCGACTGGTGTGCTCAGGAAGAACCGACCTGCCAGTCTTTCATGTGAGATGGCTACGTCGTCATCATTGTCAACTGGTGTGCTCAGGAAGAAGAGACCGGCCAGTGTTTCATGTGAGATGGCTGCGTCGTCATCATTGTCAACTGGTGTGCTCGGGAAGAACCGACCTGCCAGTGTTTCATGTGAGATGGCTACGTCTTCATCATTGTCAACTGGTGCGCTCAGGAAGAACAAGCCTGCCTCCGTCTCATCTGGCGTCACTGCTCCCAGATCCCACCTGGCCTCAAGCACACCAAGGAACCAGTGCACACAGAATAAGGCCCAGAGCGGAACTCCTGTGAATACTAGCAGAGAAGTTAAGAAGATCAGCCTGGTGGTGGTGAGTGGATCATGGTAATCTGCTGGTTTATGACATAATTTGGTAGATTAGATTATTTTCTTTTCACATATAGTACAGATGTTTACTATGAGCCCCATTATACAGTATGCATTGATCAAGCTCCACATGAAAATAAACACAAGACAGCCAATTCACATATATTGTGTTTAAGTACTATGTCTCACTTTTCAAGTAAATCTTAGTAGTTTATAATGCCCTTTGATGTTATATTCTGTCATTTCCACTGATAATGGTCAAAACGCCTGCTGTTGTTGCAGACACACTCCCCTAAGTCGACGGCAACAGCTAATGAAGCCAAGAGCCACACAGGGCCACAGGCCACACCCCTGAGGCGAGCCAGATCAACCCCAGCCCCTCCACATCCTCCACCTCCCAGACGAAACCCCACCACTCAACCTCCATCTCCCAGCCCCAGAGCAGCCACTGGGTCCACCAGGCCCAAGCAGAACATCACAGCAGGTAGGATTGACTTATTTCATCAGTGACTCATAAGATTCACAAGCCCCACCCAATGTAATAAAACAATTGTCACTTAATAATGAATAATTAACAACTTAACAAGCTAAAGAAAGCGATAGAGTTACAAAAAGCATGGCAAAATAAATCATAATGGCCACTGGCCAGGCTGAAAAGAAAATGCCAAAGTGATAAGTAGAACACTGTTCCCCAGATAAAATAATAGTTACTCTCAGTCTGTCACGACACACCAAAGCCTGAATCATCAATCAAAAGTACATGGCCTAAGCCCTAAACAAATGTAATATTACACATGTTTATCAGTAAATTGCTTTGCAATTGTATTGTTGCTGCACATGATTCTGTGACATAATGGAGGTGCCTCACTGTGTCTCAAGTTTGGGTTGTGACCCACCGTTTTCGCCTACTGGAGAAGAGCCTGAGAGCAATAAGAGACTTAAGACGGTCAGAGTTTTGTGATGAATCCTATTCAGTAGGACATTCAGTAGCACATCCGTACTCACAATTGATAGTGCCGTCATGCGATTGAGGGTAAATAAACATTTACTCTAGGTCAAAGTGGATACCCATATAAGCCAGGGAACCTGCCGTTGGAGAAGCTAAGTTGAGTTCTAAACATGTCCCATGTTGTGTAAACAAAGCGATCCAAGCCATGCGGTTGGACCACACATGTGGTCCAAGGTTAGGTGAGTTTGGACCATGTGGTCATAGGTTAGCTGTGTTTGGACTGAAGGCTGCTTTGAGGTGTTAAGGGTTATACAACATGCTTGCAGTCAGATTATCGTAGATCTGGTCTTTAGAGTTAGGAGTTCTCCTTCATGCTATGCAACTGACGTGTAGTTTCCTCATTCGAACTCGGGTGCACAATGTCTACACTTAAACAATATAGCCTACGTCAAAATAAACATATATTCGCTACTCACAGAAACAAAGACGGTTTTGAGGTGTTGAAAGCCTACTGTCCTTAGTGGGAAGACTTGTGTAAAATCCAGTTTTTGGCAAGATGTATAAAATATTCCCCCAGACGAAGAGAGGTTTTAGTTACCTCAGTGTGCCACTTTCACATGCAGTTGCGAGAACGCTTTGAACCAGAGCTAGATTATCTATAGTTCTAGAAGCAGAACAGTCGTGTAGCTATGAAAACATTTTACCCTCTAAAACATTTAGAAATATAAGAAATAGTAATGGTTGACATAATAACTCCAGTGATGCCTCACTATAAATATCAAACGGCCCCTTTAACTGCCACTGTTGTATAGGGCTTTGAGCCTTGCTCAACCATGTCAAGAGGATATTTGTATGCAATAAAATGATGTTGCCATGAGAGGGCAACATGGAGCAATTCCTCTGTTCTTTAGTGTCCAACTTCAGTTGACACACAGATGATTTTCCCTGTGTCCAGATCTAGGGGACGGGTGGGGGGGGACTCTTCCTGTGATGGGAAGCGTAGGGGAAGGAAAAGGAGGGTTAAAGTCACAGAATATGGTGTTTGCTTTGTAACAAGCTCACTGACTGCACGAAAACCCAGTAGAGGGGGACACACTTGTTGACACTACTTGGGGAGTATTTTCACAATATATATATATATATATATAATATATTTGTGTGTGTGTGTGTGTGTGTGTGTGTACTATACTTATATTTACTTTAAATATTTGAATGGCTTTTGTGTGATCTTGAGAAAGAAAAAATAAGTGATATTTAGATTAAGTCAAATCACTGAATATACCTTTAATTGATCTCTATGGATGATTTTTATCTTGGCACTGTAAAGCCCTTGTAAACATTGTTTTGAAAGCGCCTAGTGTGTGGTAAAGGTGTAAATCCTGACAGAATGACTGGCAGCTGAATGACATTTTCTTATAGAACATGCAGACATTCTGTATACAGTAGCGTAGCCTACTGTATATCCACTGCTTTTTCATTCATGAAGGATTTTTAACAAGTTGAATCCAGGCCATTTCTTTGGAGTCTGACCACAGTGTTAACCATATTTCTAAGGGGGAGGGGCAGCACTGTAATGGTAACCCACATTGGGGGGCTGGGATTTTCCCCCCCTGGCAGTGTCCTTGGAATGAAAACCGCCATATCTGCCCAGATACAGTGAAGTGACATGTAGACATCGCTTTTGGGAGATTGGGTACACATACATACACAAATAAAATATAATAATATAAGAATGTCTGCTCTTGCGGTTACCTTAATATATAGTATGTGTTTTAGGGGGCAAAAATCACCCTGAACAGCATGCTAGATAATGCACTAAAATAATATAATGCACAAATATGACAAAAGGATGTTCAAATCTGACTCTGTAATCTGTACTCTATTGTTGTAAACACTATGCAGCATGAATGGTCTGAATGTTGTTCACTGAATGAGATGAGCTCTGTTTGCATGGTGTAGTGTTGAACTGCACATGGTGACAATAACAACTCTGTGGTGGCATCCCCCTCAACTGGAGAGAAGAGACCTAATCAGACAATGAGCCTTTTTTACATCTCCACATCTCAGACAGCGTACCGCTCCCTCATTGGCTGGGTGGTTGTGGTGGGGGGTGGGGGGGGGGGGGGGGGGTTGTATTTTCTACACTATGGGGTCCCCCACTCGAGGTTGTCATGGAGACAAGGGGGTCTGTTCCACTCTAGTTCCCGTCCAGACGAGCAGCCTGCATGGCTGGCTGTCTGCCTGCATGGATGCAGAGACCCCTGTCCATTTAACGCTCTCTCTGCCTGCATGGATGCAGAGACCCCCTGCCCATTTAACGCTCTCTCTGCCTGCATGGATGCAGAGACCCCTGCCCATTTAACGCTCTCTCTGGCTGCATGGATGCAGAGACCCCCTGTCCATTTAACGCTCTCTGGCTGCATGGATGCAAAGACCCCTGCTGGTTTTGACACTCTGTAAGGCTGCATGGACGCAGGGACCCCTTCCCATTTCCACTCCATCTTGTCCTCATGGCGGGATACACTGGACCCAGAAGCTGTACTTGGACAGAATTTCCAGTACATCACGCTGGAGCCAATTCGTCATCTTTGACGCCACAAGGCGGCAGCGGCGGCTCTAGCTGTGACCTCACCCTGCTAACGTGTCTGGTGGTCGCATCCTATCGTTTCTGTATCATTCCTTTGTTAGCAGCGTTCAGCTGCAGAGAGAGGAAGCGTGGTTGGAGAAGTAAGTCAGCCTATGAACATCGGCTGAGTTTCTTTTTTTATTTTGTATCTGCAGAAAGATTTCCTTCACAGATAGTGTTGGTTGCATTGTGATTTCGGTTCTTTACTGTTGGACGTAAAAACAAAAAAGGAAATTTTTATCACATGCAGACATTTTCTTTTTTGATTTGTTGAAATCCTATATTTAGAATAAATATCAGAACACTGCATCATTTGTGTACCAGCTGCTTATAATACCGAAAAAGAGGCTGTTTATTATTACTAACTTTTATATTTGAGGGAAAACTGCAGTGTTTTCTTGGTAACCAGATTACACTCTAATAAAACATCCAATACATATTGTTTATTGCTATGATCACGTGCAATGTTTTTATGTTTGACTTAAAAAAAACACTTGTGACTTGGCGTCTAGGACTGCATTTGAAGAGTTTTGATATCCCATTAACAGACACGTAACTATTGTTTAATTTTTATATTTTTTTCATGGTCATGCCATGGTCTGTTGTGAAACCTTACTGAGAATTTTAGGTGGCATTGAAATGGGCCAGTGTTTCACGCAGTGAGTGTATTTGACCTTGTGGTTTGTCAGTGAATCACTGTTGTCCTTGATCAGACCCTGTTCATCAACCACTTAAACCAATGTACTTAATTGACTGAAGTCTCCCAGGAGTATTATCCCCCCCCCCCCCCCCCCCCTCTATTCCAAATATTTACACAGAAAACCGGCCACAACACATTGCAATGTGACCCATTTTGAGCTTGGAGATCTGTGGTTAACTGGCTGCCATTCAACAACACACTGCATGCTGTTGGTACTCTCAAACTCTTGTCTCTCTCCTCTTGTGTCTCTCTCAGGTCCTTCAAAACCAAGTCCTTCAAGGTCTACAGCTAGTAGCCTGAAAAGGACAGCTTCTTCAAGGCTTTTTCATCAAACTGCAACCCTAGCAGGTAAAGGGTATCATTTTATTTGATGACTAAACTCTTGATTATGCATTTAGGCTTGTGTGTCAACTGTGAATGTAATTTATCATGTCACAGGGCTTGGATCCAGTCAGTGTTTCTCTATGTCTCTGTCTCTCTCTCTCTTTTTTTTTTAGTTAGTTAGAAGGATGTGGAATATGTGACTCACTGGGTTGGGTGTTGTTTGGCTGTTTGAACTCAGACCAGATCCACCGAGGTCTGGACTGAGGCCACAGGGCTGTTGGCCTGCCCTCGTTCACAACACATGTTTCCTGGGTAAAGATTTAATGAGGACTGTCTGTTGGCTTGGCCTACAGGGAACATGGTTTGGTTTATTTATTTTTTTATTCTGCTTGCAGAAATATAATGCTGCAATAGCTGAGCTAATTAATAATTATTAGCTTTTTATAATAATTAATACAATATATTACATATAGGTCAAGGTGCTTTAGAATATTTATTGATTATAAAATTTACAAACAAAAAATACTGAAAACCTACATAGATGCAACTGAACTGAGAATATAGCATCATGTAAATGCTACAAAGTGCATTACACACAGCCACACACACACACGAAACCATGCACCAACCTGCTCATCAGGAGCACTTAAGTGTCTTGCACAAGGACACTTTGACACAAACCCAGGAAGAGCCGGCCGGGGTTCGAAAGTTCCTATTCCCAAGCCGCCGCTCTACCTCCTGAGCCACATGTATTTGAGTAGTGGATCTTCTCCTATGGGGAAGCAAGGTAGGCTGAATACAGTGTGATGTACTGTATGTGTTGACAACACCTCCCCCTGCTGGTGGCAACCAGAACATTATAAGATGGCTAATGATAACGAGTACTAGGGATTCACACTCATTCCCATTGGCTGCAGCAACTGTGTTGACTCCTCCCACCAACTGAGCATCCCTATAATAACACCGTCATTACACCCAGCCTGCATGAATAGACGATGAAAACTGACTGGATGGATAAAGACTGTGTGACTGGATGGATGACGACTGTGTGACGGATGGATGAAGACTGGCTTTACCAATTAGGAATTCTATCCACAGCTGTCCACAGCTGTGCACCCCCACACAACACCTCTGGCTGCTCATTGGTTGTTGAATTAGGACAGGAGAGCTGCAGTGATGGTCTGAAGGAGGGGTCTTTATGCCCCCCCCCCCCCCCCCCCCCCAGCTGGTCTGTCAGTCCTGCAATGTTTACTACAGCCACCGGTTGCAATGTGTGTGACACACACTTCTACCCAGCAACACGTCTACTCGGCTCAATAGTCAATACTAGATCTCTCTGTGGTTTTATTTTGTTTTTGTTGAGTAGTTGTTGCCAGTAACATCTTTTTTGAGAGATGTTATGGTCTCCGAAGCTGTCGCTGTCAAACCTCCACGTGCGTCTGACAGCCAAGGGCTTACTGCGAAGGCTGCAGCTGCTGTCGGGATGCAGGGGAAGTACTGTGATCTTCCATGCAGGTGTGTTTTGCTCTGTTAATCTACTAATAATACTGCTAGAAAATCTGCAGGGCTCCAGATATACTCACTGTAGTTTGCCTCTTTGCACTTGGCAGTGCTGGGCCTCTATTTATAGTGTTGTTGACTGTATGTTGCTTTGAAAAGCAGGCTCATCTTTCCTGTTTATGTTTACTATACCTATTTAAACACCGCTATCTGATGACCACCAAGCTAGCTTAGAGTCAAGGATTTTCTACGTCACTGCTAAAAATGCACAATTGACACTTGAGCTTATTTAACCACTTAAACCTTACTGTATACTTAGTTGACCGGGGTCCCTCAGGGCTCTATACTAGGTCCCTCTTCACCGAATGTTCCCCCAGAATAAGGACGCTACACGCTAAGGATCATGAGGATAAAGCCATGACGATCTGAGGTGATATTTTTACCTGGGGGTTTATGTTGGCCATAACATGCCAGGAGAACTCTGCACCATGCAGTTTTATTCTGAGATGTGGGTTATTTTAATCCAGTTTCATTCAGAGATCTGGGATATTTTAATCTAGTTCCATTCAGAGATCTGGGTTATTTTTAATCCTGAGTTGTGATTTTGAGCCATGGGAACCTTGCTGTGATGGATGGACCCCGCTGTTGGAACGGCGTCGCTCCAGAGACTGTTTTCATGTTTTCACTGACATCCCTCTTAGAGGAAGAGGATGCTCGATAGTGGATGTCAAACATGGTTGTGTGTTCATGCGTTGCAAAAACATGTTTTTGTTTAAAGGACTACTATGCTGTCACCATATTAGTTACCAAACTTGTGTGAATAATTGAGTCAACATTCTTTGAGTCTTAAATGAACATTTTACAGACAAAACAAACAGCTGCACTATCGAGTGTATTCAAGGAAAATGCATGTCATTGTCACACACACACACACACACACACACACACACACACACACACACACACACACACATTGTATTGTTGACTAGGACTTGATCAAGAATTCTTAATTTAAAAAGGATTAATCACAGACATGATGCCACTGCTGTTTATCTTTATCAGTGATCAAATTATCCAGGACCATCTTTACATTTTAATATATAGATAAAAGCATTATGGATTTGGATGTGTTGAACTGGGAGATTCCGCTGCAGCACTTTAACAAGTGGATGATTGTCAAGCTTTGCAGTGGTGTGATATCTCTTCACAGCACCAGATGGCACCGTGCCCAGTGGAGTCACTAAACTATTTCAGTATCGTATTGATTACTGTTTTCATCTCAACAAGTGGTCCAGGGCATAATTATTGGTGGTCCCTGGGGAAATGTTTTGAAATGTGTATATATAATAAAATGTAACCATAGCCCTAACCATTGAACTAAAAGGAGTAGTGTGGGGAGAAAAGGCTTGAAGATAAATGACTGTTAAAGGGACATTTCACCGCTAGAAGAAACTGCAGTCACTCAATGTTAATAGTATTTGTAGTAGATAATGGTAGCACAAATTGAAATTTGCACCCTATGGGCAGAAAAATAATGAATGTGTTTAACTGGACTGCTGAATTCCTACAATGCCCATACTGCTTCAGTGCACTTCCCCTCCTTGTGGAGAGGGGGGAGGCTGCATGGAGGTGTTCATGACCGGTTGTTCATGACAGGTTTTTGGTCATGAACATGGCTTCATAACTAAAATATCAAAAAGAAAAACATATTACACACACAAAAAAACCCAAAAAGTGTTTCTTGTGTCCTAAACATCATTAAAATAAGCTCTGGTTGCAGGTGAAGTTGCCCTTTAAGGGCTTGATGTAAAGCAGTGCATGACAGGTGTTGCGATCATTAGTGTTAATTTTTCACAATATTCTGATTTACTCTTAGTCTTTTGAATAACACACCATTTAGACTTAGTCTTTAGCCTTAGTCAACAAAATGTACACTGGATCATTAATGTTAAAATTATGTTTTTTTTAATTAAATGGAGAAGATGATCTTATTACAAAATTATGTGACTCGCCTTACACCAGACACGGCAAAACAAATTACATAAAACTCAAAATGATTGATGTCAGATGTCTCCATAAAGGGAGATAATATGACGAATTAGAATAATTTTCACTCTACATTTCATACTGTTGATATGAATATAGAATATACGCGTCATATCTGCTGTTTCTGCCATTTC
Organism: Electrona antarctica; assembly: GCF_951216825.1. NCBI lineage: Eukaryota > Metazoa > Chordata > Actinopteri > Myctophiformes > Myctophidae > Electrona > Electrona antarctica. The sequence goes on along the minus strand of NC_136806.1, from coordinate 27,216,373 downwards.
TTTTTTGTTTGAAAATGTGTGAAAATGTATTATGATTATGAACAGTTTTCAACATGGAAAGGATTATGGCGATTATGCAAAATAATTATGATTATCTCAAATAAGTGCAACCTGGCCATTATGCAACAATTGTGACAGTAGCCTACTAGACCCCTGCTGCCTAAGCCACCTGCTTCACAGGAAACATTCTGTCCTCTGGACCATTTTGAATTATTCAGGCAGAGGGAAGTGTGAATTATTGATATATTCTGCATAAATGAGTTGCATAATGTCCATTTTTGTTAAAGTACAAAAATTATATTTGCTAAGTTTCTTGGCCCATTTAGACTTGGAACACCTCTGTACATTATACCCTTCAACTATATAGTTGAAGGGTGTGACTGGAAGGGTGTGACTGGATGGATGACGACTGTGTGACAGATGGATGACGGATAATAAAGATTTTAAGTTTGTCAGAAACCGTAGGTCAGGATTTTGAAGGTGTTTAGAATCAACCTCAGGACTAAGTCTAAATGGGATAATGGCAATTTCTTGTACATTTTACTTGTGTTTTTTGTATGTGATGCTGAACATGATTGTACTTAATTTGTGGACATTTTAATCACTGTTTGAATATCTGTAGTCTGCAGCTCTGGCTAGTATTGAGGTCACTGCGGTGTTATAATACTGTTGATCAGCAGGAGGCATCCTAACACACTGAAATGGTTTCCCATAGTGTCATTAAAATTAACTACATAGTTGAGCTATTGTTGCATACAATATTGTTTAAGATCCTGGAATTAGTTGCAGGCCCTTTGTTGATATAAATGGAGACCTAGTTTTTATTTTTCTGACTAGAATCGTCCATCCCATAAAGTTAGAGACTGAACTTTTTTTTTGGCCTTTATTGATAGTTGAAAGTAGTCTGACAGGAAATGGGGACTTAGCCCAACGTTTCCAATGAGGATCATGGCATCGGTACTTTACTTGACAGTAGTTTTCAAACTTTCATGTCAAGGACCCCCAAGTTAATATGTACTACTGTATTTGCCCAGGGACCCCCATCTGAAAATATGGTGTGCCAGGTAAAAGATGATGATTTGAAAATAGCTTGGTTTGGGCATCTAGTACAGATGCCTCCCGAGCAGCTCCCTGGTCCTCGCCGAGGTCCTCACTGCACGTTCCACTAGGAAGAGACCAGATGGAGGGAGGGGATTATAGCTCCACACTGGCCTGGGATCCCCCAGGAGGAAGTTGTTAATGTTGTTAAAGGGAAGACTGGAAATTTCTGGAACTGTTACCCCCATGACCCAATTCCGGATAAGCAGTGAAGATGGATGGATTGGCTGTTAGTAGCTGTTTATATATTTATAGGCCGTTAAAGTGGTTCAAATGAGGGCTGGGACTGTAACACGTTAATTGAGATTAACTACAGAAAAATTAACGCGTTAAAAAAATTAACGCATTTAATCGCACCTTTTTTTCACCACGGAACGTTTCTCACTGGGAGCATTTCATCAGTCAGACAACAACAAAGCCCAAACCCAAACGAATCAATGAGTGAAGAAGCCGCTCATATCGCTTTTGCTCAGTGGATGGGACACATTTGACTATTCATATAGACACTGAAGACACTTTATATAGGCACTTGCTGCACTTGTTTATCTGTTGGGAGAAATATATCCCTTTTATTGCTTAAAGGGATATACCACTAATTATCGACATTTTTCTATGGAGTCGTGTGGAAATAATAGTCACCCCATTCTGTGTTGCCTAGAACTGGAGGTCTGGAAAAAAAACAGTAACATTATGAAGTACATCTTTGTGATGTCACAGATGTACTTCATAATGTTACTCTAAGATATATTAATGACGTAGTAAAATGTTGAAAATGAGTGGAATTCCGTAGTCACTATTCATTGATTCACTGGGATACAAAAAAAACATTAAAAAAAAAAGTTTCTCACTGTTCTCAGGTTGAATATTGATATGAGATTAAAATGCGATGAATCGAGATTAATTAATTACAAAGCCTCTAATTAATTAGATTACAATTTTTAATCGAGTCCCAGCTCTAGTTAAAATATGATGGATTGTCCTAAAGTTATTTCCATATAATGGCAGCATTATATCTCTGCTATATTGCATGGGTGTGTCCTGCCCACCCGCTGTAGCTCTGTCTCTGCCAGTGCTGGAATGTTGTTCCATTGGCACGACCGTGCCTCGCCAGCAGGCCTCTATCCAGAGATCTGTCTGTCCGGTCACAAACAACATGATCCCATACCACTACTGAATGCTATTGTCCCTTTTTTGGGGCAAACATTCAGTAAAAATAGCAGATATACAAGCTCATAGAGGCTGTTTAAAAAAGGGCGCTCTCTGCCAGGTGAGCCAGTAGGATACAAAAGCAGTGTCAACACACAGATGTGTGTGGGGAGCAATCAATTGGCATAACGACTAAACTGGTGAGGGGGAAAAGGAATAAAATATTATTCTAAATATGTGTTTAGTGTGTATGAGCTTGTAGATTGGCTATGTTCTAAGACATTTAGTGTGAGGGAGAAAAGGAGTGGAACTAGTATAGAGCCTTGGGTGGACTCTGGTCAACTGCCGTAAGTATACAGGCATTAAGTTAAGGGCCACCCACACCAAAAGCTACAACAAACTATAGTTTATAGTTTTAAACTTGGTTCCAACTCGAGGGGAGTTGTCCACAGTCCACACCACAACTATAATGAGGACAGTTTTGAACTAGTTATAGTGCTTGGCGTGGATGGTCCTTTATTTTGGTTATAAGGCTGAATATCTTTCACCTTCACTGTTACCAGTCTCTGGCTGCAGAGCCCTTACAGCAGCACGCGGTGGTATCACTGCTGGTGAACATGCTGCTGTTGATATCCATTTCATTACTGCTGTTTTAAAAGGGCGTGCTAAATATAATATAGTGTAGAGTGTGTGTACTGTATGAACAGCGCTGTCCTTGGTGTGGGAGGAGTATTTTTATCCAGTGTTATGAAGCCATGGGGCTTGTAGACACGAGCTGCTGTCAAGCAAAAACATGAGGGGGGATTATTCAACCGGCCAACTGGTGAGCCACACTTTGGTAGCGTTCCACCGTTTGCAGTGAACGTTATTATGATGTTTGTCCATGAATATTGCAACAATAAACTGTCATCTCTTGAGTGTTGCATGGTTGAGAACACTGCTGTTTTCCCTCCCTCATTAAAACTCTTATTCCTATGTCCAAGCTCACCTTCACCATCTCATTACATAATAACCACTAGTATATCACTAGAATATACCCTCCCTAGCATGTCATCCACAGGTCTCCAGTATCAGCGAAAAGTGCTGATGAACATGCTCATTTTTCCTCTCTTGCACAACTCCAGTCTGTAGCTTTGGCGTCTCTCTCTATCCTCGCCTGTCAGCGTCTTGTGGTTCATTAGTAGAAGCTATGAGCTGGTTATTATTATGCAGGGGGGTGTTGCATTTATAAAGCTACTGTAAATCAAAACTGATGTGGCACGGCCTCGCTAAAATACAACACAGCGCCGTCTTGTCCGTCCACACAACAGGAGATGGAAATATGAAGGACTAATGTCATTAACGCTATTTGAGCAGGTCTGTGAATCATAATCGATCGTGGTGGAGCAAACTGCGATTGAGCAAACACCCGATGTAAACGTCTCCCTGTCCGGAGCGTATGGGGACCGGAGTAGTGGCACGGTATCGGACCAGAGGTCATCATGGACAGGGGAGTGGTGATGCTGAATGTAGTAACGACCCTGAACGCGTGTTCTTTTGCAGTTGACAAGAACGGACCCAACAAAGCCACCGGTTGCCAGCAGCCACTACGTCAGCAGCAGCCTAAGTCGACTCGGAGTCATGGAGCGGCGGTGGGCCTGGTACCTGCAGCAGAAACCCAGCAGCACCGGCAGCTGCAGGTCCAATGTGAGGCTCTGGCGGTGGTTCTGCAGAAAACCCTGGCTGAGGTAAGACCATGACGAGCAAGCAATGGGACTGTGGTGTGATTCAAGGCATAGCGGTAGCACTGTTGTTAGAGGGTTATTTAAAAATAATAATACATATATCGTTGCAGTACTTTGTTGCCCTACTTGATCATACTGCAGCATCACACAAAAGCATCAAAAGTAGATCCACAAGCTCGGAAGTTTGAGCTTGAGATTTACACCCGCCGCCAGAGACGGCGGGTGTACTGTATATTAACTTTGGACAGTGTTGGGCAATTTACTCAAGAGTAATGAGTTACTAGTTGAATTACTTGGAATCAAGAGTAACTAGTTACAAGTCATTATGATATTACTTTTGAGCCATGGGCCTGTCCTGACCGGCACGTAAATATTATTTGGCTAGAGGGCGCATGCTTAAAAAGAACAAAGATTTAAGCTTACAATATGTCACATTGCAACGTGTTGATCCTTGTATGTAGAAGTTTGATTTTGGCTGTGACAACATCCTACTATGGAGTATAAATTGTAGGCTTAATATAGTGCATCTCAAACTATAATGGATATACCGTACTGGCTTAATAGCTGTGCTATTACTGTTTTGGCACACTAGAAAATATTACTTAGTAACCAGTTAGAAAATATTAGTTTGTAACCAGTTACTGACATTGGAGGGGTTTCTCTCAGTTGTACCTGGTTTTTATACTCTGGCTTTTGTGTGCACCTGACCCCAGTCAGTTTTTAAGTTGCTTGATTCAGTATTTAGACAAACTCCCATTTAACCATGTAAAGAAATAAAAACATGTGTGCTTCCTCTGGAAACTGCCCTTGGAAAGGGCAGTGGAAAAAGCGGCACTCCAAAATACAAGATGCAAGACTGGGTCAGATGCAATTTCTCATGTTTATTTGAGAACGCTAACGCGTTTCGGCAAACTGCCTTCTTCAGAGCAGACTACAAAAATGTTTAGTCTGCTCTGAAGAAGGCTTCAAACATGTTTGAAAGTGATACATCAGTATAGCCTCACCTGGTTCCTATAGGTTTCTCAGGTAGAAGGTTTGACGTGCAGAGCAGTGCATCGAAAGGTTTATCGATGCTTGCTGTTTGGATCTGTTTGTGATGATGTTGTGATCGGCTTCCAGGAAATGGATACCCTGAAGGAGTGTTGTTTAAAACCAGGCTTATCACATCAGCAACCAAACCATAGCTGGCAACTTTGTTCCACTCCTGTGCTTGTCTTTGTTACTCATCTTTGTAACCAAAGGCTCATATTTCATAACCTAATATGATGGAATTGAATTATGCCTAATCATATTGGTTGTTGTTTACTCAAACCCTGAAGCGGAGAAAACATGACATGGTGTAATACTGGAGAGGTCTCTCCTTTTCCAATCTGTGGCTATTGATAGTAAGTGTGCAGTCACACGGGTCATACTGAGGAGCTGCTTGTGTGCATGAACATTATTGTGGTCTTGGTCTGTCTCATTTGGCTGAATGGAAATTAGTGTAAAAGTGCTTCACAAGAACAATGTTGGTGTTGTAACAAACTGCCTAAAATTGTGTTACTGTTTGACACAACGTTAAGCTTTTGACTCTTCACTCATGGGTGTAGTTAGATTTTTGCCAGTAAGTGTGTGCCAAGGACTAGCCAACAAATCCTTCTCACATTCTTAAACCGAACCTTAACCACACCATTCCATTTAACCACTTGCATCATATTTCTCATACATGTTGGCCTTTGGCCACACCATAAAAACACCACTCTAAGGCTATGTTTACACTAACTGCTTTTTATGTAGAAAACAAATGGGTCTACAGTGCTTTTTCTGCTAAAAATGAGAAGAAAAAACGGAAAGGTGGGGAGGGGCAGGTGCGGAGTTGCAGACCACGACTTCATGGAACTGACTGTTGAAAACAAAGATTAAACTAGATGTAGATGTTGTAATGTAATGAAGACTGAGCATTTATCATGTAAAATGTTTAATGTTTATAAGCTTCAAGAGACAAGTCTGTTTCTCCTTCTCCACCTGACAGCTCTGCTGCCCAGACACTGGCTGCTGCTTGTGTCGTCTGGACACAGCACACGCTGCTGGACCACAACTCACTTATTCATTGCGATATATTGATAAGAATATTAAACCTATTATAACGCAATAGAATTATTGTTTTGTTGGTATAGTATAGGCAGCAGAGGAGGGGCCGGTGCTGGTGGTAGCTCTCATTAGCGACTTCTGAAAGTGGTCTCCTTTTGGACATTTAATAGTTTAATGTAAAACGGCAGTACTTATTTTTTTTTTAAGAAGCATAGGCTGAATTCTGCCTAATGCTGCTCATACTGGACCAGGCAATTGGTGTGTGTCCCCAGTTCATGTGACGATGGTCCCTGTGGGATGTTTTCACACTTTTTGGTTGTTGTCTATCTACTATCTCGACATTAAAATCGATGATTAACGGTTTTCATTAATGATTATCAGTACTTCATCCTGTATTAAAAACCTTCCATGTTTTCCAATGTGACTTTGGACCATTAAAGAACAGATCTCTAAGCTGTATATTCTGGCTCTAGTGCTTAGTTTAATGTTGTGATCCAAGTCTTGTGTCTTTAAAAGTGACACTACTAAATAGACTGTTGGGTTACAAATTCCATAGAAACGTGTCCTCGGCACAAACATGGGGATGAATTCATAATACTATTATGCCACCAAAATGCGGAATGCCTTACCACCAGCTATCAAAGTGTGGGACTCCTCCCTACCCTCTTTAAACGCCAAAAAAGAGCAGCTGGACCTAGACAACTCTTCTAGTTTGCCAAAATAAATACCCCTCCCCCCCGCTGTTTACCCTGTTAACCATTTTCTTTAAAACTTGTCCTCTGTCAGACTGGGTGTGGTCATGTGGTGTGCTACAGTGTTTCTGGGGTGGACGTCATGTCTGCCAGCCCCCGGCCAGCCACCCCAACCCCCAAGAGACCAGTGGAACTTATCTGACATCACTGGTCTCCTGACACACACCAGACATGACCCGGGCAACATGATGCCAATTTGAGATGGCAATAACACGTTGAGTTCAGTTATTGTTTATAAATGGTTAAACTATTCATCACCAGACCCAAACACATAAGGACCCTTTTTAAAAGGCATGACTATTTTTATTTTTTACGTAATTATAAAATGAAATGAAAATTACAAGCTTGTGTGCCACATGTAGTTTTCACTATCTTTTTAAATGAGGCTTAATTGATTAGTTAAATATATTTTTGTAAGTTTGGTTGTCAGGGCATCAGAGAATCCAAGCGTCTCCTTTGGGTCTCGAGCTGAAAAGGTTTAGGAACCCGTTTGGACATCTAGAACTATTGCCTGTAGCCTGATTGCACATTCCATGCATTCAGACATCAGCGTGAAGCAAGTGCTATGTGAATCTGCAAAGCAATGCAGAGCAAAGTGCAGACTGTGTTGTAAGACCTACTGTTGTGTTGCATTTTGCAGTACTGTACAAGTACAACACCAGCATGGAACAAAGATTGTACCCACTGGAACCCTTACGTCCCTGTTCTGGGGGCGAATGTTCAATGAAAATGGCCCCAAGCTCTGTGAGCTTGTAGATCGACCATTTTTGGCGAAGATGTAAAGGGGGGAAAATTAGGGGGCCTAGTATAGAACCTCTGGTTGACACCGTTCAACTAAGTATATGGTTTAAGTGGGGGAAAAGGCAACCATATGTCACCAATACAGCCCATTATTCAACATACCGGTAGTCATTTTACTTTACTCGCTTCCCAGTCACAGATGGTTGACTCATATCCTTCTGGTTTGATGGAAGTGATTTCAAATTGATGAACTCAACCACAAAAACGGAACAGGTTTCTCCCCTGTGGCGTGCTGTGGACAGACATGTATTATTTGTATTACCAACAGTCCACTCCACGTACAACATACATGCTGATCATAGACGCACATTTTGCTACTAGACTGTGTCCATAACAGTCCACCAAAGCTTTTCTTTCCCCAGATGAAAACACAAGGCGCTCTCCTAAAAATGCTTCTAAACACCCAGAGTGGGAAATATTTAAACTCTGCGCCCACTTAAAAACGCAACAATGTGAATGCTCATCACACTGCTGGTGTTTCCAGCATACGGTAAAGACTCAAAAGAATTCCTGAGGGTGGTTCTCAGGAAAATGCCTTACTCCTCATACTCGGGCGAGAGTATAGTATTAAGTAATCAAAAATGGCCTGCATGTGAAATTTTGTATGCAAAACTACTTGGTCATGACAAAGAGATTCTAATTTGCTGTCACCCATGTGCCACACAGTGCACTCGAACAGAGATGACATGAAATTTCGAGCTTTGTTCTATAGTAGAGTTGTTCCGATACTGATACTGGTATCGGGCCGATAATACCACCCTCAAGTACTCTTACTCGGAACCGGCCCCGATACTCTGACCCGTGTACCAAAACATCCAATTGACACTAGGCTGAACGAATGCAACTGGAGCAAGTCTGATGGACCAACCAACACCTCAGCAAATCGTGAAAAACAGCCAATCTACAAGCATATATGACAACTGACAAGTGTAGATCGGAGATCCGTTCATCTGCATAAACGAGAAAAAGGGGGTAAAATTTGTGGTTACTCAACAAAAATAAAAAGTACTCTTATCGGTACTCTGTATCGGCGAGTACTAAAAAAAAGTACTTCTACTTGTACTCTGAAAAAATGGTATCCAGACAACTCTATTGTATAGTATGAATAGGTTTGCTTTAACATAGGGTAGTTGTGGTGTTAGTACACTACAGACGGTTATGTTGTGGTGTTTGTAGGTGTATATATTTTGTTCTTAGGTGTGTTAAATATGTTGCGGTGGTAGTGCTGAAGTTGTGTTGTGTTGTTGGAGTATACATAGTGTAGTGGAATGTGGTAGCCTCTCACTAGACCAGGAATAGGAGCTTGTCATCAGTGTGTGAGAATGTCCCAGCTGTTGGTGTGGTTCAGAACCGCTGGACCAGGCTGGTTCTGAACCTCAGACCTGATAAAGACCCACAGTGGTCGAAACGTTGTTGGAAACTCTAAATAAAATGTTCTACTGAGAGCTGAGTTACAGAGTGCACTCACTGCACTGTGCGGATTTCCTTTCCTCCAGTACGTATTTGTTGCACCTGAGAAGTGTTGTGCTTCCCTTTGGACTGTTACTACCTCAGCCAGACACTGGACCATGGCTCTGTCTGGATGAGACCATGCATTCTATTGCAACCTGTTTATATGCATTCTTTTTAAATGAAATTAATCTCACAGACAGAATAATGTGCAATAATGTGTAAGCGTGCTGTGCTTCATGTGCAGACTTTAATGTTTCTAGAATGTTGAAAGCTGATCTGGATCAATGACTGTCTGTATTGATCTTGACCTGCCCATGGAGTCATTCTACACCTGATGTGAGGTCTTGTTCGATCAGTCCATCAGGGAGACTAATATTCCCTCCGCAAGCGGACTGAGATTCCTCACAACTACTGTATGAGAATTGCTTTCAGCCCAACTAAGAAATGAGATACCCAGTTAATTGACAGAGAATTGCTCACGTCTAGCCTCTTACAAGAGGGCAAAGGATTTTTGGGGGAAAGTATTGTCTTTTGAATGGAAGCCATGAAGAGCTGTATCGCTATTGGTTCAATGATAATGCATTATTATTTTCATCTTTCCATTGGGGTTGGTTATGCTTTAGTTAACCCAAGCCAAGGAACGACAGGTTACATTTCAAGCACTATAACCCCCTGTGCCAGGACGTAATTTTGTGTCTTAACTTTTTTTTTTTTTAGAAACACTGGTCACTGGTCTGCGTTTCTATTGTAGTGTACTGGCATGGATTGTGTTAACTAATACAGTCTGATACATACTGTAATTAACCACTTCAACACTGGCGTACCTCTATTCGGCACGTCATTATAGGGGGAATATTTCCAGGATTTTTCAACGATAGCAAAAGTAGCAGATCTTGTGAGCCTGTAGATCTGCTATATTCACTATTCATCACAGTATGAAGGGCTTAAGTGGTTAACCAGTAGGCCATTGGGAGCACAGTATGCTGCTCACATAGACTTTCATCAGAATATTAAATCATGCGATAATGAAGAGTTGACCTCATGAGAAAGAGGCCATCAAGATGGTTGTCTGTTTTTTGTTTGGTGTTCCCTTGCAGATGAGGTAATCTATTTTATATCGGACTATTTTATACCATCCATGTATTTGCTGTTTGTAGTGTTTATTATAGTGGCAGAGGAGGCTGGAAAAACGGGCAAGAAGACACGCACATCTTGTTTATTATAGTCCTATTATAGTTTATTATAGAAATAATATCGTTATCCCTCGTCTCATGTTTATGCTTGTGATTTAGCCGCCCCGTCCGTCCGTCCGTCCGTCCGTCCGTCCGTCCGTCCGTCTCATTTTTATGGTCTTGATTTAGACCGCTTGTTTGGCAGCTGTTTTTCAATTTAATTTATTTAATTTGATTATTGCATAACTGGATTTTTACTGATTATCTATTAGCTATTTTGTATTCAATATTCATGATAGTTTTATACTGTTTCATGTTACATGTTGTATGTTCCTTGAATGTTATTTTAGAGTGATCCTCTCTAATCTGCTTTAAAAAAAATCAAAAGCATTTTGCTCTTGCAGTGAGGTTTTCTAATATATTTTTAAGTTGACAGAAATGTGAAAGTTGAAGAGTTTGTGCTTGTGGAGCCTATAACGGCAGATTGTAAAGGAAAGCTTTAGTGCAGGTTTGGAGGACGGGTCGATGTGGTAATGAACCATCTACATCTGCTCCCCAGGGAGGGAGGGTCACTTCGCTCCCATCAGTGCTCTACGTTATTCATCCCCCTTCGTTTTAGTAGCCGCCTCTCGACTTACAGCTGAGGGAGGCTGTCCTTTTTAAGCACACTACTGCAGCATTCCTGGCTGCCCCCTCTTTTAAAAGCGTTACGGTAAAGCACTCGGCTCTCTCTCGCTCAGCACTGCCGATGGAGCCTCAGATGCAGTGGGAGCAGTGTAAAGGAGGCGTTTGTGTGAGGAGGAGGTCCTGGGCGTACTGGGCCTCCGTAGCCAGGAGGAGGAAACTCCCGGCACCCTAAGCCCCCAGGCGGAGGCTGGACCATGGGCTGTGCAGGTAGCAGAGAGTGCCTTCCAGCTCCCTGCGCTGCTGCTGGACACAGGGTAAACTGGGTTCTCCTCCGGTCTGTTTCCGCAGACCAGGGCAGCCGTATTTCTTAAGTGTTATCGCTACAAGGAATTGTTAAAGTGGTCTTTTGGCAGGTTGTTTATCCGTTACTCTTGTGTCCACATGCGGCTGTATGAATTACAATGTGTGATTATGCAGACGTATAGTTTTGTGTTTAAATGAATCTGGTGTGACTGAAGTAGGAGATGCAGGCTAACCGGAACAGAGGAAGGAAAGATGAACTTGGCTAGAGGGTCCATTTAAGATGGATAGGTGATGAGACAGGAAACGATATGCTAAAGACATACAGTACATCAATTTTCTTTTCCAATGTGAGGTTATTTCTTGGAAGAGTCTGACGGAGGCTGTCTGCTTATTGGAAATAGATTTCAGCTGATACAATGTCCTGTTTGTGAAACTGTAATTGTATTCACATACATTAGAATGAAAAGACATTAGAATGACAGTCACATCCATTACATGACAGCTCCCCTTCATTTCCTGACATTTATTTGAAAGGTGATTTGTCGTGCCTATGTTTAGGCTCAGACTTTTTTTTACGGGGGCCAGTTTTAAATAGCAGCCGTCCGTAGGTGTCCTTTGATAGTGTTTTTGAAAGAGTCAAGGGATTCACATGTCTTAATGGCTGTTGGTAGGGCGTTCCACATTTTAGTGGCATTGAGCTAAATTAATTTAATCCCTTGTTTGAGCTGAATCTGGGTTGCACGTGGTTTGTTGTGACTGTGGACTTCGTTGACATTAAGGAAGTATTTTGACAGGTACATGGGTATCTTGGAGCCAAGCCTGTTGCCAAACTTGCCATGTACCAATGAAGATGCAGTTCAACCGAACTGAACAAACATCAAGATTTATGAGGTGTGTTTATGTATCTACACTTGTACTTCTATACTTGTGAGGGGCGAATATCCTCACAAGTATAGTAGCATTTGAGAAATGGACATTGTGAGGGCCATTTTCCTGGTCCTCACAAGAGGTTGTTTTATGGTTGAAACAGATTTACAGAGTAAGGCCCACACATTTTAAAATGGCATTCCTAAACTGTTGATGTCCCTAGTTGATAGTGAGTTGTATAGTGATACAAACCTGTGTGTGTTCCCCAGCGTGATGAGGCCGTGAGGCAGTGCAGGGAGCAGTCCCAGGAGCTGGTCACCCTACGAGGAGAGCTGGGTAAGTCTGGTCACCTCAGTCACTGTTTATATATATACACACACACACACACACACACACACACACACACACACACACACACACACACACACACACACACACACACACAGAATGCCAATCTGTGATATTTGTCTTTCTCCTAATTGTCCACTTGGCAAAGAGTTCAGTCTGAAAGAGCTGGACAACGGGCAGGCAAACATTCAAACTGTACGACTGGCTCATTATGATTCAAACTGTATGACTGGTTCATTATGATTCAAACATAATGGCACAGCACAGCAGTAAACGGCATGCTGCTGTCCTTTTATAGCAGACAAAGCTAGTTAGATAAAAGTATTTTCCATAAAGGTCGTTCATTTACAGTATATAATTTATCCAAATTTGTTATCCGTAAATTAACAATGTTTACAGATTTGTGTGAATATCTTGTAGCTAAAATTGACTTTTGAAGCAAATGCAAAAGGATTGGTTCATGATTCAAGGAATCAGGGGGATTATTTTACCCCCTTTGGTACGACCTACATTTTAAGATTTAAATACAGTAGGTCAAAGTGTAAAGCAGACAATGGAAACACAACATGGCCAATTTGAAAAATGTGGAGTGTTCTTTTTTGGCCTACTGGGTGTTTGCATGCAAAGTTGGACACCCATCGGTCCAGCGGTTTGCGGGATCGAGCGTTTTTTGACCAGGGTGTGTTGACGGGCCTATATGAAGCGCACTTCCAGAAGCACGGTAACTTCTGGCCACGAGTGCGAAATGTTTCCCTGTACATACTGTATGCCGTAAAAATGCTAACTCCACACAGCTTCCTCACTTCCAGATGGTTGCAAACTAGGGATGTCCCGATCACATTTTTTTGCTCCTGATCCGATTCCGATCATTTGAATTTGAGCATCTGCCGATACAGATTTTTCCCGATTTATAAAACACGTTTATGCCATATCACAATCGTACAATATCACAGACAATTTCCAGTCTAATGATATGGATATAATATTGATACTAGGGATGTCCCGATCACCTTTTTTTTGGCTCCCGATCCGATTCTGATCATTTGAAAATGACATGATCGACCCGATTTCCAATCACCCGATTCGATCGGGACAACCATATTGCAAACCCACATCTTGCACAGCCCTGGTCCAAGTGCAGTTGTAACTCAGGTCCGTCTTACTAAGAATAGAGGGTTTAAGTGGTTACTTAACACTTAATTCCCTGTGCTTGGTTGTAAAACGCTGAAAATATACCACACTAGAAAGATATTAGTTGATGTCAGTTATGCTGCAGTTAATGAATAATACAAGAATCCTTTATTGGCCATGTGTGTTTATGAAACCGGTCTTGTTTTCATAAATGTACACCCTTTCAATTAAATTCCAAGAGTCGTCTGAGAGAAATGTTGTTTCGTACAACAGCACTTCTTCTACTGGCCCTTTTTTGCTCCCGTCAGTTAATTAGATTTACAGGCTGCTTGCTTCTGTGTCCTCCTCTAAGGAGCAAGTCTGTATCGTCTGCCTGTCATCCCTCCTCTGAGTCTGTGTGTCTGGAACAATCGGGGGTTCGACCGCAACAAAAAGCCAGGTTCAGGCTGGTCCGGTGCATCTCAGGAGCAGGACTCGTAAGCCTTTTTCTGAAAATGGCTCACATTTGTCAGAGATTGCCAATATGCTCCAGTGCCATTATTTTTGTCAGATTGCCATTATGCTCCAGTGCCATTATTTTTATCTGGCTGTCCAGCCAGACATATAGCCCATTTCCCGCTTCCAGTGATATTATGTCAAACCACCTGAGGCTCTTAATTAAGGCCTATTCATACTCTGTTTTAGGTGATAAGGTGACCACCATTTCTGTTAGTAAAAACGGAGATATGTTTTTGGGTGAAGTGCTTACCACCGCAGCGTGACATCATGTTGTAGGGGGGGGGGGGGGGGGGGGGGGGGGGGGGGGGTGGATGGATGTGTGTGTGTGTGTGTGTGTGTGTGTGTGTGTGTGTGTGTGTGTGTGTGTGTGTGTGTGTGTGTGTGTGTGATACACTGTATGTATAATAGACCATAAATGTGTATGTATAATAGACCCTACTAGCAATAGTGTGGAGGCCCTCCCCAAACCCATGAACTCGGGACTTAAACACATGACTGGTCTTTAGACCCTGAAACTTCAACCCTCTCAGCATTCCAGGAGCCTCAATGACCCTCGTATTGTTTGCACATGTTGAACCGCAAGGTCAGGAAGTCCACAAGGAACTCTCTTTACCAAGGTTACAAGTCTGTTTACCACTTAACCAGCTTCTGTTTGTTGCTTGACTCACTGGTTCTCAACCTGCGGACTGGGGCTGTCAGGATATTGCAAGTGGGGCCCCCAAATAATTGATAAAACACAAAGACTTTCATAACTGACCTCTGCAGTTGTCGGCAGGCACTTTACAACTGCACCACTTGAGCGCCAATGATATTACAACAAATATTTATTCAAAAAAATCTTTCTTGCCTTTTGGGTGGTCAGATGGGTGGCCCCGTGGGCCCTGATCCACAGGCTGAGAACCATGCTGGCTTATATGACCGTGCCGGGCTCCGAAAATGCGCCCGCGTCCCTCCCAGCTCGTATCAGTGATGTCACTTCAGTTCACCCACAGGCAGCTTCCAATTATAGCCTTCCTTCCAGCATTGTGTGTTTGGACCACGGCCAAATATGTGATATATTATTATTAGTTCAACTCACAGCCGCATGTTAACATGGATCTCTTGCTTCTTGCACTGTCTTGATCCATGGCTGTAGTAGTGCAAACATAAACCCAGGTTTATCATTAAAGGAGATTGAATCTCTGTGTGTGTGTGTGTGTGTGTGTGTGTGTGTGTGTGTGTGTGTGTGTGTGTGTGTGTGTGTGTGTGTGTGTGTGTGTGTGTGTGTGTGTGTGTGTGTGTGTGTGTGTGTGTGTGTGTGTGTGTGTGTGTGTGTGTGTGTGTGTTGTGTGTGTGTGTGTGTGTCCGCCCGCCCGCGCGCCTCACTGTTACACATGGCTGAGGAATGCCGGGCTCTGTTCGTGGAGCTGGAACCATGTGCACGCCAAATCTGATAGACAGACTCCCGATGTTAGCCTGGCTTCTCTCCCTGCCTCTGATGCTGTTCTAATCCTTTCCCCTCTGGTCTAGGTCAGTGTTGGGTGGTTGAGGACTTGTCTGGTTGGCATGTAGTACACATTTGTGTAACTATAACAAAAACATTGAATTTTTGGGACATTATATTGTCAAAATGAGTAAAAACAATTTCAGAAACGGCAGTGCTAAGCTTTGTCGCACTTTTAAACCCCTCACATTTTCAAGTTCTATCCAAACAACGGACTGAGCATTGTGAGGGATGTGTTTACATTAGCGCTGCGATGCAGATCACCATGCTTTGTTTGGCTCAACTGAGTGTGAGAATTTGTCTTAGAAAAGCATCTGTTGTACATGATGTAAATACATTTTATTGCTGTTGGACAGAAGATACCTTGGACCTTCATATGTCTTATGTTAAATGTCTTATGTTAAAGTGTGGCACAAACTTTGTGAAGTTAGTGTTTCATTGTGATCTGTTAATTGAGCTTGTAATTTGTTTTGTTTTTAGTAGTGGTTAAGCATTTCTGTGGGTTTTATGAATATTGAACGAATGAAAAGTAATCTCAAGAGCTTGTGACTAAATGACTCCATTGGAACAACCGGTTATTTTTTTTCCTTTTCCAAACAGTTCTGGACATACAAGGTTTCACACCCGATAGCAACATTATGGTGGTCTTATATCAAGTGTTCCACAATGCGGTGGTTTATTGTGTTCCATGGTTCTTATGAGCTTACTTTCTGTGTTTATTTATTTACCCATGTAAACCCTACGACAGTGGTCTTCAATGTTTTATGGGTTTTTTTTTCCCCCTTTACACCAAACCTTTTTGACGAAACAAGCTGACAACACGTGTTGCTGCGATGTGAGCTTGTAGATCTGCCAGAGGGTCGAGCTCATTGTAAAAGGGACAGACGCCCGGCAAGAAGTCACTCCGACCTACTTGCTCTCTAGCTTACTTACTTAACTGGTCCGTCCATGTATCACCAGGGTTGTAGATAATATCATATATCGCCGTCAAGTGGAAACCTTGTATGTCCTAAAGTTCTAAACTGTTCGTTTTCAGGAAATGGAGAAAAGATCCTGTATATGTCAGTGGATCCAATGTAGTTTAAGTTATAATTTGGGCACAACCTCTCATTAATCCTTTTCATTGGTTCAATATTTATGAAACCCACAGACATAACCACTTTCACTATGTTTTTAAAAGATGGCAACACTAGTGAGCTTGTAGATCGCCTATTGTTGCTACTTTAGTATGACACTGTAGTATTGATGAAGTAGCCTAGGGGCTTAATTCAACTTGCAAGTTTAGGTTTCTGCCCGAACAGCAACGATACGAGATGTACTACAGCAGGGGTTCTCAACCCGTGGGTCGTCATGATTATATCTGGTTTCAGTATTCATTTATGATATATTTTCTCTATTATTAATTATTATTTTGCAGTCTGTTTGTATTGGTGGTGGGGAGGGGGGAGGGGGCGAGGCGGGGGTCGCGAGACATGGCCAAAGCATTTCACAAGCATTGCGTCGCAATGGAGCGCAGCAAAAATTGGATATTTACTCGCGGCCCAGATTGGTCCAGACTCCCGACCCACTGTTTGGGAAACTGTGTACTACACTATGTCACATGTGACACACTCGACAGCACATGGAAAGCGTTTTGACCATCTCTAAATAAAGAACCTCTCTTATCTATTCTATGAGTGGTAATAAGCTGCTGCACCCACTCACATGTTGTCCACAGCTGTTGTTGCTCTTACTGTATATCAGCACCAGCAGGCCAATGCCAGCCTGCCTGCCAGCCCGCCTGGCAAGACGTGCTGCTTCTGGGCAGCCACTGGCATTTTCCTATATTCAATCATTCACATTGGAGACACATGTCCTCTGCTTTATGGAATGGAGACACATGATTATGCAATGGTTCTCACAACAGCTGGGATACAACAATAAACAAACTGATACGCAGGGGAGGAAAAATGACCAGCTGTGGCAGTGATATGCATTAACCACTTAAAACCTATATCAGCATGCTCTGAAAATGCACAGCATAACTTTTTAGTTTTTTCGTAAATTAATGCCCTACTTGATCATGATACTACAGTGTCACTCAAAAGTAACCGATCCGCAAGCTCGAAACATGATGCAAATCAATACGTTTTGGGCTTTTTCGATTTTAGTTTTCTGCTACTTTTGCTAATTTTGATAACCACTCCAACATGTGACTTTGGGTGTCTAATGGTCGCCGACATGTGACTTTGTGTGTGTGTGTGTTTGTCTATAATGAATTGCATTTTATAGCGCTTTTCCTAGTTCTCAAAGCGCTTTACAATGGTTCATTCATTCATACATTGGGAGGTGAAGCGGTGAACAGTCGACGTCAGCGTCCTCACTTCCCACATTCACACACCAATGGTGGCAAGCTCTCACCGACCAACTCATTGGAGGCAATGTATGGTTCAGTGTCTTGCCAAGGACAGCCGGGATTCAAACCGCCAATCCAGGGATCATTGGACGACATGCCCTACCTCCTGAGCCACAGCCGCCCAAATTAGTCTGTAACAGCCCCGTTACTGTGTCTATATATCATCATCATGCGGGTGTATCACATGGGTGTGATTGTTTTCATATTTTTTTTTATCCTGAAAGGTAACGGTTTTGACATAGTGTATGAGGTTTCCACCTGACAGATGTTATAGTGGTATAGTAATTACCATACTTAGTACCAAATGGGTACTGTATTATAGTGCCGTGTAACTTGTACAATGTTTTAGGCTGATCTAGAATCGGTACAAAGTAAGACAGCACTGACAGCAGGCTCCCAGAAAACAAATGTGTTTATGGTAAACTTAGATTGTATATCACACCGTGTGCAACTTTCACCGAATAAATAAGAATTTGACCACGCATTTAATCGGATATCAGCTGATTTAGAAGACATTAGAATCGGACTCGGGTCTTAAAGGTTAAATATTTTAGCGATTTAGCACCAGTATCGGATAAAACCTCATCGATAATACAGTACCAACCGTGTGTGTGTTCCCCTGCAGTGTCTTCGGTGCAGTCATGCCAGCGTGTGGAGCAGGAGAGGGAGGAGATGAGGAGATGTCTGGAGGAGAGGCTGCAGGCGCTGCAGGAGCAGCACCAGGAGAACCTGGCTCAGCTGGAGAACCGGTTGAAGGTGGCATACCAGCAGGAATGGGACAAGGTTCAGCTCGCCAACCAGGAGGAGGCTGAGAAGGTCCAGAACCTCATGGAACAGAAGGTAGTGAAATCACAGTAAATTATATGAACCCTAATGCATACCATTTCTAATGTCGTTATTCTGTATGTATTCCATAGCTCAAACTTCATAGATGAGTGTTCCATAGCTCAAACTTCATAGATGAGTGTTCCATAGCTCAAACTTCATAGATGAGTGTTCCATAGCTCAAACTTCATAGATGAGTGTTCCATAGCTCAAACTTCATAGATGAGTGTCCTATAGCTCAAACTTCATAGATGAGTGTTCCATAGCTCAAACTTCATAGATGAGTGTCCTATAGCTCAAACTTCATAGATGAGTGTTCCATAGCTCAAACTTCATAGATGAGTGTCCTATAGCTCAAACTTCATAGATGAGTGTTCCATAGCTCAAACTTCATAGATGAGTGTCCTATAGCTCAAACTTCATAGATGAGTGTTCCATAGCTCAAACTTCATAGATGAGTGTTCCATAGCTCAAACTTCATAGATGAGTGTTCCATAGCTCAAACTTCATAGATGAGTGTTCCATAGCTCGAACATTTTTGCATGGGTCTTTATTTAAACCCCAGTCTTTCTGTGTGAGAACTTAAGACAAATATCTGCCACGCAGCTAAAGGGGAATACCCGTACTTTGGGTTTGAGATAGGCTTGTGTAATATAGCTGGGTAACAGCTGTCAGGACGTAATATTTCAAATATCAATATTCATAATTTATGAATATGAATTATTAAAATATTACAATATAATAATTATATTGCTCACGTCACTGAGTTAATGTAACATGAATTCTTGGACAGACTTGCATTAAATATTCCAATACTGTATTGACCATAAACATATGATACATAGGACACAACCACTTCTTAATTCAAATAATCAATTTATTAAAAATAAACAAATGTAAAACATGGGTAGAAATAATCAGGTTTAAGTGGTACTTTTGGTCATAGTAAGTGTCAATTAATGCGTTTATGGACAGGCAAGGCCTGTCACCAAAGGCATGATCACATCTCTGATGCTCTCATCAACATCCTCTTTTGAGTTAAGTGAGAAACATCAGTTTTGAAATAAAAATAAAATAAAACAAATTTAGTACGCCCACCGGAAGTAGGCTAAAGTGTTAGTAAAATAAGGTAAATTTTAGTTTAGGATATCGTGTGGAGAAAGAGAATAAACAGATCTTGGCCGGGTAGGCTAACAGTTGCTTATGGATAAGCTGTAGTGGTGAACTGAGGAGAGACAGAATGTCCGCCCAGAGGCGCGAACCAACACATTCATATTCCCATTCGTTGTGTGCCATAACTTCATGTTCAGTTTCATACAACCTTTTCGCCGGGTATCAGAGGCTGTCGGCATGTGGCGTCGGTTTTGCTCATGGGTTGAGCAGTGTCCCCTGACTCTAAACTGTAGTGTACCCCCAGGGGTAACCAGTGTTTTGAAGGCAGTGGCCTGTTGTAGCCGGAGGGGAGAACCGTCCATCTTCTTCCACAGCCATTTTGCCACTGTGGACCGGGGCGTGCAGAGAGCGCGCACAGGAGAGACGGCAGGAGAGCCGGAGTAGGTCGTTGGCAGGCTGGCGACATGGCCGCAGAGAGAGTAGAGCAGGGCGTTGTCAGGCTGGAGCCTGGCTTTTCCGGTCAGTCCGCCGTCTCCTGTGAGTGGCATCTCGCAGGGTTGTAGAAGGTTGCGTGGTGATTGCAGTAGAAAGAGGGCGACAGCCGGAGCGGGTCAGAGCATCGGCAGGCCTGACTCGGCTGCACGCTGACCTCATGGGGCAGGATTGAAACCCAGGCAGGGCCTAGTGGGGCTTCCCCTATAGGCACGTAGTGTTCAGGCAAACGTTCACCAGGACAAGAGAGAGAGGAGAAAGATTGCCCCAGTCTTTGCCCTGCTTTGGGGCTCACAGCAGACCCCCCTCCTTAGGAAAAGGGCTGTCTTTTCCAGTCATAATGTTACACCCACTTTGAACTGCTGTCTCATGGACCTGATCAATTTAACCTCTTTATTAATTAAACTATCATGCAGAAAATTAATACATCTGACCATGGATCCAGACTCTGCATACACTTGGTTTTAGTGTGCTACCAAACATGACAGGTTGATGTCAACTAGAAAGTCAGTAAGGAAGCAATGTAATTAACAGGAGAAAAATCGCATTTAAACTGTCACAGTTAAGATATTGTTGCAGTACAGTGAACACCATGACAATGGAATATTCTCAGATCACAGAATATTATAGCATATGCAGTTTTAATCACATTCTTTGTTCTTCCATTGTGCTTGGTCAGAGCCAATACTGTGACGCGATGCGCATTCCACAGAGGGGAAATGAAATGTCCAGGGTTCCAGTGAGGTGTCTTATCTAGACTTCTGTCTCTTTTACGCTGATTGATAGGGGTCTTGCTTGGGCAAGGAGGGTCATTGTAAAGTCAGCTAGAAGGCAGGAAGGAGGTTCGCTGAAGTGTGGCCTTAGGAAGGAGGCCTGGTTAGCTAATTATGACCAATATCCATTGATATTTAAAAATGATACAAGATACAATTTTGGGCAACCATGTATTGACTGCACGATGGCTACATATCCCCCCATTAGTCATAGGCGATGGACCCATGATGTCATCATGGTTTCATCCGTCTAGGAGTATAAAACAAAAAGGCAGTCAGAAAATTACTCCAAAAATTGGCTGTGTCCCTTGTGTCTCATGTGGGCACGTAGTGGTATAGCAGCAGGACACTGTGCATAGTCTTTCAAGTCTCTGTGGTATGGTATGGTATGGTATGTAATCATCCTTACATGTAAATCATGGCACACCATCACGCTCACACATTCAATGCAGGCATTCCATGCAAGTACAGAGGTGAAAGAAAGAAGGTGTAAGGAGTATTTCTGCCCATACATGATAGAGCATACTGTCTATTTGGGGGCCCTTAACGTCTTAGTGGCAGGGGAGAAATGAGGCAGATGTCTCAGCTTACATTTCAGGGACTAAGTGAAAGTGACCCCTCTTGACCTAGCTAGGACAAAACAGGGAGTAGCATGCATAGCACCAGAGATCGGCTTCTTAGTGAAGGATTAAGCCGCTCAAAATGAAATAAACAAAACAAAACGAAAGGAACTTTCATTGGTTTTGTGAGAACCAAAACTACAAAAACAAAACAAACAAAACTTTCCAAGTATTAATAAACACAAGTGAATGGACCCTCCCCACTTGACGAGGGTGTGTTTCTTTTAGATATGTATTTTTGTGTTTTTGTTTTTTTTTGTTTTGCTTCTAAATAATCTCATTTGTATGAGCTAATACATGCCTTCACTTGTTCCTGCTGGAGTGGCAACAGACTGATCTAGTTATGGTTTAAAATCAGACTATTGTGTCACTGCAGGCACTTGTTTAGAACCTATGGTTATGTAGTTGTACATTTTTAATTGTTTAGGTAGAGGTCAGAGTTTTGTCTCAATACTACAGTAAATAAACTACAAACAATTGATTAGATACCAACATCATTGAGCCTTTATATATTTTCCAATTGGTTGGCTAGAAAATAATGTCTTGCAGCACTTTGTGATGCTGCCCCCCCCACTGATGCTGTCTGGCAGACCTGGTCAACAATTGGCAATGATAGGGTGATAGCACAGCACTTGGGTGATTGACCCCTCCCCCCTTTTGTGGAGTTGAGGGACCACCAGGCTTGACGCAGTGTTTGCAACAACACCCAAAACATAAATGTACCGGTATCCCTATAATTGTCAAATGTATACCAGGGTGGGGTTCGCCAACGTCGTTGAATGTGCACAATTCATGTCGGGCTGGGTATACTGTATACTTTTGAGCTTTAGGCCATTTTATTTAATAATACTGATACTGAACACGCATTAACTGATGCATACAATATGGGAAGGTATGAGCTGAACCCAACACTGACTCCATTATAGACAAGTCATCTTTGCTCAGAGTTATTAATAACTAATACAAATAGACGAGTCATCTTTGCTCAGAGTTATCAATAACTAATACAAAATAGGGAATTAAATGCTCATCTAATTTTGATATAGGACTCAGTAGAATCAAACCATAGACTTGCATTTGAAAAGCACCTGATCTTTGTGTGGCAGATCATTCTCTTTTCATTTTCCCATTTGCATACAAGTCAATGACGTTACCTGATTGAAGGATTTAATTCAATGGATTGTATCATCAACCAAAGGCAATGTCCAAACTCATTCCCAATTCCCAATATACCATAGTGCAGTATCAGAATTATTTCAGCCCTTAATTTTATCTGCGGAATAATAATAAATAATAAATAATAATAATAATAAAAACGAAAACAGGCGTCCCTCCCAGTGGGCTTTGTTGCATGTAAGGTAATATTCACAGTATATGGCAATGTGAAGGCAACAATCTCAGGGAGGGCATAATACAAGGTGTATTTTTAAAATGCCATTTTGGGTTCAGTTAGGGTATACTGAGCCAAATCCTAAACCAACACCAGGTACTGGAGGTTGTTAACTAAATGCAACAGGAGTGTAAAACTCATGTGTTGGTATTCCTACCAGGCTATATAATGTATAGGGCCGACTTCTTTTTCATGGTGTAACATTAGAGAGTGCTTTTTGCGCGTTTAACAAAGAAACACGAACCATACATATCATATGCTACGAACCTCTAAAATACATACACTTAAGAAGCAACCAAATGGCTTTGGAATGTAGTAAAAATTAAGGGTCCCACACCAGCTCTTTGTCTAAGTGGGATTTTTACCTGTGTTGAGGGAGAAAGCTCACTGGTTTCTCTCAAACCACAACACCACCATGTTATATTTAGCCAGCGCCATAAATATCTCACAAAATACACGCCATAAGTTTTCTAGGGGAAAACAACAGACTAACCTGCATCTTTCCGGCATAGCGGAAAAATGACTCAACAGTTTTAGCATGACAGGTCAGCGGTATTAGTTTCACAAGTTGGTCTCGCACCATCCTTGCTACACACGTGGACTACTGTCCTTAACCGGTCACAATCTCAGTCAGATAGGGTTTATCTAAACAGAAACCAACAAGGTCCCTGTAGCGGCTGTTGTGACTCTGAGATGGAAGGAGGGCTCATATTCCCCCCCCCCCACGCTGTGTGGTAGTCACTGAGAGTGACTGTCGTTTCACCATGTGCTCGTAAGCCAATCAAGGTGGAACCCCACAGACACTCTCTGCCAAGCAAGTCACACCCAGACGTTCTAACGTCACCGTCATCTCTTACTATTGCAGAACCTATGGTTTTGAGCTACTCAACAGTCAGTTTAGTCAACAAAGCTTCATATTTGAGATGCATGTCTGCACTCTCTAAAAAAAAGTGGTTACTCTGTGGCAAAAGAACAATGCTCTATTGTTGACTTTGAATTTACTCAAAGTCCCGACAACACACTTCAACATGAAGAGCAAATGTTCTATTTCTTGCCTATAGAGACAGAATGGTGGCCTTAGATTCACAAATTGGTCTTGCACCATATTTGTACTTCACAGGGATATGCACATGTGGGTTACTGTCCCTAGCAAATTGGTATAGTGTTTTAAACATTACAGCCATTGTTCCTCCTATCACAGATCAACAGTTCATGACTCTGTTATGAACTGTGGCAAGAGGGACTAATGTCACAGTTGTAAAAGTGACTGCAGAGCCCCTTTCATCCCCACCCTGATCAGGGGCGAGGAATCAAGGCTCATGGTTCACCCACAACTTATTATGCTTAAAAACAAATACCACTAAGCTTTGTACAGTGCACGAATCCCTGCTCATTTGGCCAGGGACGGACAAAGGTCAACCATGTTTGGCCCTTGTTTGCCAAACATTTTTCTTGATCTCGGACCCCCTTTAGTCGTCGGAGGGGTGTTAAATACAAAAACAAAAAGTAAAATAATTTGCATATCCCGCAACGTACACCCCATATCACTAGAGTGATACATTCTAGCACATACAGTTCTATTGAATAACAATGATACTGTTTTAAATTTCAAAACTCAAACGTTTGGCAAGTTGTCTAGATTGTAAAAGTTATTTATCTAACTTCAGGGAGAATGTGCTATGACTACTGTGGTATTTGGTCCGTGGCTTGTCACAACATATTGTTGTGTTGGGAGTAACAATCCCAACTACCCGTACACGGACACAATATGGTGTAGCATACTGCGCCTTGTTTAAATAATAGCAAACCTAGTTCACTAATTATCACAACAGTAGTCTCAGCACAACGCTTCCCACAAATAGACATGCAGGAGTGAGTTTACTTTCCCAGGGGTTGTAGCATGACATTGTGATCAATTACAAATTAGGACTATAGGGTTCACAATAGGACACCAGTAGTTTCAAGAAACCTACTAGTTTTCTACTGTGTTTCAAAATGTATGTACAATTTGACTTCTAACATTAATTTAGGCCTTGATTCACTGCAGCGGAACTTGACACAAGTCAGAAGAATTTAGGATTCAGGATGGGGTAAAATAAACTACTTTATAATTTGGACTCCCAGTTGAAATTTAAAGAGGGAACCAGAGCTTCCAATGGGGCCATAAATCTACTCTGGAGGCAGCTGCAAAAGCCACTGATATGTTAGCAGGGTAGTTTTATCACTTTGTATCCTTAATTCAAGTTAGAAATATAATTGAATGATTTAATATGGCCTTTTCCCTTAAAATCAAGGAATTGAGATTCTGAACTAACAATAAAATAATGAATTACCATAATTAAACAATCAAATGTAGTTGTTCTCCTCACAGTAAACAAATTACAACTTTAAATGGACAGAATAAAAGTAGTGAATTAAAATTTTACTTTTACCGCAATGGTCAGAACCTTGGCATAATTGAACAATCACATTTGAATGCACTATATTTAGAATTTAGGCTAATTTGAATGCATAATACGAAAGGGTACAACTTAACCAACCAAGTAATGTTTTGGGTTAGATATCAAATATCGAATCAACTTGTAGCCAATGTCATGTCTAGCACCCTTCAAACGTCACAGTATCGTTCTATTCAATAGTTGTGCCTACACATTAAGAACACAAAACACCTACAAGGGATGCACAGGGGATTACTAATTTCTTAAGACTTAATGTTTTTACAACTAGATAACACTGTTTGTGGTTACTGTATCATCCATACAATACAGTGCTGTGTTTGCGTAGCCACGCAGTCACACTAGCTGCAAACCTTCACCCGCCAAATATGTTGAATTCATACAACACACGGTAGCTGTAAGCTACCCGAATGCACTTATTCCCTCAGGAAATTCAAGAGCGTGGTTATATATCAAAGTCCAATTTCATCAAACCAAACTGAAATGGCCGTTTACAACTGAAACCAATATAAACCCAGGTTGAACCGTATAAAACTGGCAAATGCATAAATGCCTTTCCAATGACAAGAACAGTTCAGTTGGGTTTTTTTCACTCCTGATTTAATGACCGGACACCTCAAAAACGACGGGAGACACTTAAGTCTAAATTCATACTAAACCTTTCAAAATGGTTTTTCTGTAATCCCGTGAGCCGCTATGGGTACTAGACAATTCCCAGGCTCCAAATTAGCAATAGGCATTACACACTATACGAATTAAATCGATTAGCTAACTGGCAAATAGATTCGTTGCTGAATGACCCACGAACAGCTTACGCTCGGAGCAATTGGCAACAGGGCGTTAGGAAATAACAACTCTCAAAAACGATAGCCCTTGGTTGTGTCACTTCACAATGATAAGCGTGAACCACTTATTCATTCTAAAATAACCATGTTGAACCATTAAAATGGTAAAAGCAATACTTTGCTGTCTTCCTTACTGATCCAGCTTTCCACTAAGCCTAAATGACAATATAGAAGATATATCTCAGACGTGCTACCTCATTTAGGGGTTTCACAGAGAATCTCAAACCAACTACCACGAGGGGTGGCAGCAATAACTTAATATCACGATTAGGGATTTCATTAGTGGTATCTTCTATTTGAGGTTTAGGGTGTGGATGCACTCATTCAGCTTTCACATAATTTAGTAAAAAGTATATGGGTGAAATTACTCTTTAAGACTTAACGAAGCGTACTGTACATACATGTAGCAAACTGCTCCCATACACTCATATTACCATACGAACCTAATCGAAAAAATGTGACTTTTTGTTTGTCACTGTTCATTAGTCAGACTAGCTACTTTCTGACAATTCACAGTGTCAGGACGTAGGAAAACGGTCGTCCATGTTTGTTTCTCTTATACAATAGCCTTTTTGCTTCTGCAGAAAAACGGTTTAGCTATTGTCAAGGGTACGATTTTATGATTATGCAGACATTGTCCGCTTGCTATAAGATCACTTATACAGTGTATAGGCTTATCAAGGCACATATACGGTGTATAGGCTTGATCTATTCAATTCAGCTACGGTCCATTCAGAGCTTGTCATACAGGACCGCCCCAGCACAGATATCTAACAATTTGTTCATCTTAAGTCACTAAACTTGGTTATACGAAGAAGAACAATAATAATAATAATAATAATAATAGGCCTATATTATCACCACTATTATCATTTTAAAAAAAATCATTTAATTTTCTTTTTTTTTTCCAAAGTATGATTTCTAGTATCAATGTCTACAGTACGTACAGTATTGTAATAAGAGTCTGCCTCGCATAGGGGCACCATCTGTAATATAGCTGGGTAACAGCTGTCAGGACGTAATATTTCAAATATCAATATTCATAATTTATGAATATGAATTATTAAAATATTACAATATAATAATTATATTGCTCACGTCACTGAGTTAATGTAACATGAATTCTTGGACAGACTTGCATTAAATATTCCAATACTGTATTGACCATAAACATATGATACATAGGACACAACCACTTCTTAATTCAAATAATCAATTTATTAAAAATAAACAAATGTAAAACATGGGTAGAAATAATCAGGTTTAAGTGGTACTTTTGGTCATAGTAAGTGTCAATTAATGCGTTTATGGACAGGCAAGGCCTGTCACCAAAGGCATGATCACATCTCTGATGCTCTCATCAACATCCTCTTTTGAGTTAAGTGAGAAACATCAGTTTTGAAATAAAAATAAAATAAAACAAATTTAGTACGCCCACCGGAAGTAGGCTAAAGTGTTAGTAAAATAAGGTAAATTTTAGTTTAGGATATCGTGTGGAGAAAGAGAATAAACAGATCTTGGCCGGGTAGGCTAACAGTTGCTTATGGATAAGCTGTAGTGGTGAACTGAGGAGAGACAGAATGTCCGCCCAGAGGCGCGAACCAACACATTCATATTCCCATTCGTTGTGTGCCATAACTTCATGTTCAGTTTCATACAACCTTTTCGCCGGGTATCAGAGGCTGTCGGCATGTGGCGTCGGTTTTGCTCATGGGTTGAGCAGTGTCCCCTGACTCTAAACTGTAGTGTACCCCCAGGGGTAACCAGTGTTTTGAAGGCAGTGGCCTGTTGTAGCCGGAGGGGAGAACCGTCCATCTTCTTCCACAGCCATTTTGCCACTGTGGACCGGGGCGTGCAGAGAGCGCGCACAGGAGAGACGGCAGGAGAGCCGGAGTAGGTCGTTGGCAGGCTGGCGACATGGCCGCAGAGAGAGTAGAGCAGGGCGTTGTCAGGCTGGAGCCTGGCTTTTCCGGTCAGTCCGCCGTCTCCTGTGAGTGGCATCTCGCAGGGTTGTAGAAGGTTGCGTGGTGATTGCAGTAGAAAGAGGGCGACAGCCGGAGCGGGTCAGAGCATCGGCAGGCCTGACTCGGCTGCACGCTGACCTCATGGGGCAGGATTGAAACCCAGGCAGGGCCTAGTGGGGCTTCCCCTATAGGCACGTAGTGTTCAGGCAAACGTTCACCAGGACAAGAGAGAGAGGAGAAAGATTGCCCCAGTCTTTGCCCTGCTTTGGGGCTCACAGCAGACCCCCCTCCTTAGGAAAAGGGCTGTCTTTTCCAGTCATAATGTTACACCCACTTTGAACTGCTGTCTCATGGACCTGATCAATTTAACCTCTTTATTAATTAAACTATCATGCAGAAAATTAATACATCTGACCATGGATCCAGACTCTGCATACACTTGGTTTTAGTGTGCTACCAAACATGACAGGTTGATGTCAACTAGAAAGTCAGTAAGGAAGCAATGTAATTAACAGGAGAAAAATCGCATTTAAACTGTCACAGTTAAGATATTGTTGGAGTACAGTGAACACCATGACAATGGAATATTCTCAGATCACAGAATATTATAGCATATGCAGTTTTAATCACATTCTTTGTTCTTCCATTGTGCTTGGTCAGAGCCAATACTGTGACGCGATGCGCATTCCACAGAGGGGAAATGAAATGTCCAGGGTTCCAGTGAGGTGTCTTATCTAGACTTCTGTCTCTTTTACGCTGATTGATAGGGGTCTTGCTTGGGCAAGGAGGGTCATTGTAAAGTCAGCTAGAAGGCAGGAAGGAGGTTCGCTGAAGTGTGGCCTTAGGAAGGAGGCCTGGTTAGCTAATTATGACCAATATCCATTGATATTTAAAAATGATACAAGATACAATTTTGGGCAACCATGTATTGACTGCACGATGGCTACACTTGTTCGGTTTATTATTTGTTACGCGTTAGCTGGCTGTGCATTTGTTAACAGGCTCTCCTGGCCGTTTAATTTATCAAAGGATTACATTTACAACTGAGCCCGCCATTCAGTTGGATGTAAACCTAATTTAGGCTGTACAACTATGTACAAATCTAGCATTACGAACCACATACAGTAACAATGAAAACCTTGAAAAACCTCACAGCGGTAGGATAATAGGTATAGTAATGAGTAAGTTGATTATTAGATCAACAACCATCAGATATACAATGTTTAAATACAGTATATGACACATGCTATTCACTCCTCCCAGGGTCTGAGGTGTGTGATATGTTTACCGTTCTCCGGGTTGTAGGGTTAGTCATGCTGAGTCATCGTCTGATGCGTTGTCATTAATGCTGTTGATCATGGACCTCTTTGCTGTTGGGCAGAAACCTCCTCATCTCCATATTTAAACTTCTTGTGGTGTTATTTTCGTAAAATTAATGCCCTACTCCTACTTGATCATACTACAGTGTGACACAAAAGTAGCAAATCTCCATTTGTGCCATATTTTGAGCTTGTAGAGCTGCTACTTTTGCTATTTTTGAATTTGAATCCTGAAAAGTACATACTGTATGAGGTTTGCTCCACCCGACAGACGATCTGCTCTGCCTGAACACACCCGAATCACCACTTGGACTGAAACTTTATCATGCATTTTGTGTGCCTTTAGGAAATCAATCCCGAAGCATTACAGAAGCACTGTGGTATTATGTCATGTCATTCTTGCATCATGGCATTATGTTGTCATATTCTCATTCTTGTTGCTGTGTTTTTAAAGATGGCGGAGTTGAAAGCCAACCATGATGCTATGCGACAGGAAGTGGAGGTTCGTCATTCAGAACATCTGCAACAAGTCCAACAGCAGTTTGAGAACTCTGTGGAAGGTAACTTCTGTACCTTCATGTTGCACCTTGACTCACATTGAGTAACTTATGTACCATTCATGTTGCACCTTGACTCACATTGAGTAACTTCTGTACCTTCATGTTGCACCTTGACTCACATTGCCTCCTCTTTGGTCCATTCATGTTGCACCTTGACTCACATTGAGTAACTTCTGTACCATTCATGTTGCACCTTGACTCACATTGCCTCCTCTTTGCTCCAAATCAGTGGTTCTCAAAGTGGGGTCCAGGAGCCCTTGGGGTTCCTTGTCCAAATGGACCCTTACATGTCTGTAACACTGAGTGTACAATTGGGTCCATTTGGTTCCATTTGTACACTCTCTGATGGTTCTGATGGTACTTTGAATTTTAATTGTTTGAGAAACACTAAATTATGGATAGGGGTCGATGAGAATGAATGTCCATATCTGGATCAGATTCTACACTTACTTCACTTCTTCCAATGGGATACGCATAAATACTGCATTTGCGAGTCACTCTGACAGAGCTGCGAACTTAAAAGTTCTCTTTTGAAGAAAACCACAAAGAAAATGCTGACATATTTCTCAGAAGTGCTTTGTTTATCAAGGCCTTGATATTTGTTTCAGTGTTTAACACTTTAAAGTGTCAGTATGACAAGTGTTTAAACATTTGAACCCTTTAAACTTGGACAACTACATTATTATTGTGAATGTATAATCTACACCAAATCTCTTCTCTGAAAATAGCTCATCCACATGCTTTCATGGAATGACCTACTAGACTCCCTGTGTTGGTGTGGAACGCATGTGTCGAATTTGAAGTTTGTGGGGCTAACGGTTCTCGAGTTATGTGAATTACAGATATACAGAAGTACAGAGAGTTGGTGCATTTATAGTAGATTAGCAAATTTCATTGCTTAGTTTTTATATATTAGCCTTTTATTGGTTGTGTTATTAGATGCTCCTATTCTTCCTTTGAGCTTCTTCGTTAGTGGGTACTGTGTTTATGATTGTTATACGTCTGTCCTGTTATTGTCTTGTATTTATTGTTACTGGCAGAGCTGTGTTACTTACTTTGCCTCTTCTCTTGGCCAGTTCACACTTGTAAAAGAGACTTTAGTCTCAATGTGGTTTTTACTGGTTAAATAAAGGTAAAAAAAAAAAACACAAGCTCACAGCGGGTTAGCCACAGGTATTTCGTTTTTTTCTGTGGTACGGCATTTTGCAGAGAGCAGGACACCACTGGCCACGTGAGCTTGTAGATCGATCTTTTCCGACTTGTGTTTTCCACAGAATAGGGATGCTATAGGGTTCAGCTGTTAAGGTGTTTGGTAATTGGTTTCTCATACTGTGAATCTATGGTCTCTCCAGAACACAGGACAGTTCACCATGAGGAGCTGCAGGCGTTGGACAAATCACGGAAGGAAGCAGAAGACTCTTTATCTGTAAGCCTCACTGCTCTCAATGTTGAAACGACAAAAAAAGCACATGCTGGTTTTCTGTAGCCAGACCAGGATGTTCCATCTGTGATGTGTGTTGTGTAATGTGTGTTTTGTTGGGGTGTCATCTCTCCAGAGGCGGATCCAGGAGCTGACAGAGGAGAACAATGATCTCACTGAAAAGCTGAGGATAGAGGAGGAGAAGAGAAGAGAACATGCTGAGAAGATCCAGGTAGCCCTCCCAATACTCAAATATTTGCACAAGCAACAAGGATATGTAACAGGTTTTTGGGAGAGTGTTACTACTCTAAAGTTCAGACTCCAGTTCACACCAATACCGAGTAAATGACACGACACAATAGGGATAAGGTATAAAAGTACAAAAGCATTTTTATTATAATCTAGACATATGAATTCATTCAACAGTACAGTAATTAAATGCAAGGGTACCCTTTTTTTAAACAAAACAATAATAAATCAATTCATCAATAAATCACTTCATCACTTTTAAAATAGCAAGCAGCAATTGATAAAACTAGAGGGGAGAGAGTCAGTGAGTCAGGGGAGTTAGGAATACCCCAGTCCAGTAGTGAATCCGATCCGGGCACCAGTATGCCACAGCCGTGACGAGACAGCTAGTTAAGTTCAGTTCGATCCACACTGTCCAGTCCGGGACTTCCGCGTCGTCGCTGTCCGGGCGTCCTGTGGCTCCGCTGTTGGACAGGAGAACGGCACAATGAGTGACAGCCCTCTCACAACCGGCACTTTCAAACTATGACAACACACGCATGCTGGCGTTATTACTTTCCTTTCAAAAGGAGTAGGATGAGCATATCAATAATCAATCTCTGGTCTGCTGTTCCACCACCACTGTCATGTCATCTGGCTGGCTCCAGCACCTCAACACAGAACGGGGACTCGAATCACTTTACTGTCACACTAGTAAAGAGCCTCTAAATCATGCACTCAATGGAACGGAGGCATATAGTTACTTTCCTTAATTCAGTAGATAGAGAGCGTTGACATTGCAGAATGATCAATCTCAGCGACGTGGAGGAGGCGATAAGGACATCGGACCCACGGTGTAGTATAGAGGAGGAGAGAAGTCCGGTCCGCGGGCACATCGTGGAGAGACTAGGAGATATTTTATCTGGACATGTAGGGATAAGAGGACAGAGAGAGAGGTCTGGCGTGGTCCGACGACGGTGGCAGCAGGCACTGTCTGAGCAGAGAGAGAGAGCCCGAGGTAGGATCTAGGTGCCCCTTTTATTTGGGCGTGGAGTTTTCACTGGCGAATGAATGGCTTGACTCAGTCTGTATCTGATAGGCTGCACACGCCTCGGTTAGAACACCTGACAGGTAATAATACTGTGGCATAATGTTCATTGTCCATCGCTATCATAGCGCACGGCACTCATCATATATAACACAGAAATAAAACACAGCATGCATAATCAAGATGAAACTCAAAATATAAATAAAGCAATAAAACACAATATAAAGTTAACCATCTATCATGCTGCTCTACATGGCCCTGTGCATTATGTGACACTCTATGACAGATACATCAAATGTATCCTTCATGTGTCCTTTGCGGAAATGTTTTCGTCCGAAGAATGCGTCAAAATGACACTGAACGTTCCCATTCCTTCCAGTAAACCCGATCGATTCTTCCATCCTCACCTCGCCTCCTCACTCGAAGGTGGTGACAAGGTGCGAGCAAGTGGCTTGTGTGGCGGGCGCAATGGAAGTTTGAGTATTTGGATCTTGCTATAGAGA
The DNA here is from genome assembly GCF_951216825.1 of Electrona antarctica. Classification (NCBI taxonomy): domain Eukaryota; kingdom Metazoa; phylum Chordata; class Actinopteri; order Myctophiformes; family Myctophidae; genus Electrona; species Electrona antarctica. The sequence goes on along the minus strand of NC_136806.1, from coordinate 27,182,950 downwards.
CAAATGCTATACTACTATCACACTAAATTATCTGTAACACACTTTCATGTCTGAACAGAGGCTCTTAATTTAAATAAACTTAAATTAAAATGACATTATGAAGCAAAGTGACAACACAGTATAAATATATTTTCTTCATGTCGGCTATGAATTTATACATGCGTGTCCTTGACGTGAAAATGTTCCAGGAGAACTTGGGTTACAGTATTTTTTGCCAGGTGAAACCTGGCTTATGATTGCTGCTGTTGGCTATCTGAATGTCTGAATGAATGTTTATTTCGAACTCTTTTAAATAAAAATGACAATAAAAAAAAAAATACAAAATATACAATAATGCATTAAAAGAAAAGAAAAGTTAAAACAAAAGCAAAACAAAATATAGTACAGTTCGAAAAGGAGCAGGAATGAAGCCTGAGCTTATCTGGTCCTACCCCTAATTATACAATTTAAAAATAAACAAATGTGTCAAGGTTCCCTTTATATAATATTATGATTTGTCTATTTATTTTAGCACTAAGTGGAACCATAATGTACCCTCAACCCCCCCTCCCCCCCTCATGCTTCTTCTCTGTAGCTCATAAGCAAAGTATATTTAAACCTCTTCTTAAACAGTGCAATAGTTCCACTATTTTTAATTTCATCATCCAGACCGTTCCACAGAGTCACTCCACCATGTGAAATGCTCATGTTCTTCAAATTTGTACGCCCAAAACGTTTCTCAAAATTATTTTTTCCTCTTAAATTATAAACACATTCTCTGTCCTTAAATACATTTTGAATGTTCCTAGGAAGTAAATGATTCTTTGCTTTGTACATTATTTGAGCAGTTTTGAACTTGACCAGATCCATAAACTTAAGACACTTGGAATTCAAAAACAGTATATTTGTATGATCCCTGTACCCAACATGGTGTACAATTCTCAATGCTCTTTTTTGTAGTATACATAATGGTTGTAAAGTTGTTTTATAGGCATTACCCCAAACCTCCACACAGTAAGTCAGATACGGCACTACAAGTGAACAATATAAAATATACAACACCCTCTGTTCTAGTAAATGTTTGGCTTTCCCCAGTACAGCAATGCTCCTTGATATTTTGGATCTTACATATTTTATCTGCGGCTTCCAAGAAAGCTTGCAGTCTAGAAATACCCCTAGAAATTTTATTTCATATACCTGCTCAATAGCAACCTGGTCCACTACCAGTTGCACTCTTGCATCTAATTTTCGATTTCCAAAAATCATTAATTTGGTTTTATTCAAATTCAATGATAATCTATTGACATCAAACCATATTTTTTATTTATTTATTTCTATTTTAATCATCTCTAAGAGCTGCTGTAAATTTCCTCCAGAACAAAGGATGTTGGTGTCATCTGCAAAAATGACAAATTTAAATTGTTTTGATACTTTATATATATCGTTTATATACAAAATAAATAGTTTTGGACCAAGTACCGACCCCTGCGGAACTCCACATTTAATCTCTAAGCATGATGATTTGTGATCTCCCAACTGCACAAATTGTTGTCTGTTGCTGATATAGCTTTTCAACCACTTAAGCCCCACTCCTCTGATTCCATATCTTTCCATTTTACTAATTAATATATCATGATTAATTGTATCAAACGCTTTCTTTAAATCTATAAATATTCCTACGGCATACCTTCCCTTATCGATGCAATTGGTTATTTCCTCTGTTAGCTCCATTAATGCCATATTGGTTGACCTGTTGGCTCTAAATCCATATTGGCTATCTGATAACAAGTTATGTTTCTCTATAAAGTTGTCTAACCTATCAATGAAAAGATTTTAGAGAATTGTGAAAGTAGGGACACAGGTCTATAATTAGTGAAGTGGTGCTTCTCCCCTGTTTTCTATGAGGCTATGAGGACCTTATGGCGGTTATTGCGGGACCTAGTCATGATTGGCTGGCCGAGTCTGACCCCATACTCTGAAACGACGCCTAAGCCAATGGGAGTCTGACCCCATACTCTGAAACGCCGTGCGGAAGTCTACCAAGCCCCCAGACTTCCATTGAAGTGAATAGCGGGGGGCAGGCCTGTCGCTCCTCAGCCACTCTCTAGATATATATTATAACTCTATGGTCTCAACGCAGAGTCTGTAACGCCAAAGAAAAGGGGGACGGATGCACAACAGAGAGCGCTTGTTTCACCTCGCTGTTGATACGTGTCATTCTTGTTAAATGTAAAATTTCAACCAAGGTGTGTGGATGTCTTTACATCCCTGACCACTCTCTCTCAGTCCAAGACAATTAAGATAAGTCACTCACCTTACTCTGTCAAGCCATAGCTGAGCTATAAATAGTGTGGCCTCTTTATGCTTGGGATTAGTTTTCAACCTCATTTTAAACCATGCAGCTTGTTGGTTTGAAGTACAACACAGCAGGGAAGAGAATGACCGTGGTGTACATGTTTGCCAAATTTCACAGTTCATGGTGAAAACTGGTAAAGATATTGTACATATTTGATGCTATATCATAGTTACACTGACACCCTGATGTCTAGTGACCTCAGCGCGGTGTCACTCTAGAGGTCTTGCGGTTCACTGATCATGTGATGTTCTAGTATACTGTATGCTGTTGAGATAGCATCCAAAAGGAAGCACGCACATCTCAGGCAATTATACATGTGCTGGACAAAACAAATACGTACAATGGAAAAAGAAGGGTTGTCTGCAGGTTGTTCCCATTAAACTTTATTTAAGCAACAACGTATACCTGACGAAGACCCGTAAGGGTCGAAACGTTGTTGCTTAAAGATTCCTGGGAGCGGATACACAGTCTGCGGACAACCCTTCTTTTTCATTGCTAGTATATTCTGTTCCCACATCATGTGTAATGTAGGGGTGCAACAGTTAATCAAATCGATTTTGAAAAAAATAACACATTCGAAAGACAAATCTACGACAAATTAGAAAAATGATTTATTCAGTTGATTGTAAAATAAATATATATATATATTAGAATTTTCTTTGCGTTGGTTTGTTGATATATAAATTATCATGTGTGATGCGTGTGTTTCTGTGTCCCATTGCAGACGGACTCCCACATGCTGTATCTGCAACATGTGTGATGTTGCATGTGTCCCATTGCAGACAGACTCCCACATGCTGTATCTGCAACATGTGTGATGTGTGTGTTTCTGTGTCCAATTGCAGACCGACTGACTCCCACATGCTGTAGCTGCAACATGTGTGATGTGTGTGTTTCTGTGTCCCATTTCAGACGGACTCCCACATGCTGTATCTGCAACAGGAGCTGGAGAGCCTCAACGTGGTCCTGGACATGAAGACCCAACAGCTCCACCTGCAGGAGAACAAGGTTCTGCAGATGGACAAGCTGGTGAGATGACAAAGCTTGGTTAACTTTAACGCTTCTTCAAATAAGAGAAAATCCTCATTAATCCCACATAGGGCTGGATCCGGAACCCAAAGGATACAAGATTGAGGAACCGGGAATCGGTTCCGTCACATTTGGAACCGTTTCCAGAATACAATTTACAATTTAGGCATTTAGCAGACTCTCTTAATCCAGAGAATAACACTGTCAGAGCTGGTTACCCTACTTCACTGCGTCTGCTATTACAATTACAATGCCTGTGGTTCTAAAACGTTTTAATCTTGCTTATTCAAATAATCCACTCAAACTCAAAATGTTTTTTTGTTTTTGTTTTTCCAGACAGAGAAAAGCCTGAAGTTGGAGGAATGCCTCAAGAGAGTGGTCCAGGAGAATGAAGAGATGAAGGCCCGCATGGACCGGCACTCTGCTCTCACACGGTACAGTTACAGTATGCTCCTTCTGCTTCTCTCCAAACCCTGCCTGTGTTTAAATCACATTTGAAAACTCACTTGTACTCCTTGGCGTTCAAAAAGTCTGACTGAGAGTTGCTATTTCCACTGGGGTGGAAGGAGTGTACAGCACATTAACTGTACACGCTGTAGCTTTAAATGTGCTGCAAATAAAGTGATTGGATTGAATGTATTATTTTAAGATCTGTTTTGCAGTACTGGACAGAATCTGAAGGGATCATTTACTTTCATAGGTTCTACAGTTGAACAGCTTTGAAACCAGTGTCAAACTAACAACCAATCTGAGATATTTTAAGCAGCAGATAAAAGCTTTGCTATCGGAAAAGGTTCCTCTGTAAAATGACGATTTTCTAGAGACGGATAGTTCATTGCTTGTTTTATTCATGCAAGTTACTGTTATTTGTATTGTAAAATGTTTTAATGGTTCTTTTCCACAATGGAAATAAGTCTTAAGCCTAAACCACACCAAAGGGTCGGGTCGGGACAAAACTGTTTTTAAAGTTAACCACACCAATGCAACTCAGGGGCAATTCACACTATGGTCCCGGGTTCGGACTCGGGACCACTTGTCAGATGTTGTGGTAATGTGAATGATGCGTACCGTTCCCGGGAGCGGATCGCCCAACCGTCCCCGGGACCGCATGGGGGGAGCGGGTCTCTGGACCGTTGAAGTGTATTCAGATATGGATCGTTCCAATGTGAATGCATGCGTACCTAAAGAAGGAAGTGGACTGTTTTTTTTTTAGAACGTGACATGATCTCTAGTCGACGAGCCAAGCGTCAACAAAAAAAAACACAGACGCTGCACGAAGCGTAACACCAGCTCATTTCTCAACGCCGCCCGTCGCCGATGAGCGACGCGTTGTGAGCTTGCAGATCTGCTATGTTGAATCTGCTATACACGCAGCACCGCAGTACGCGCTGATCTTGGACTACACGTGGCTCTTGGGCTTTGCTTGGCATAGTTTCCAAAGTAAAACAAAATAATAATAATGCTAAAGTAGAATCCATTAAACTAATATCAAACACGACACTGGAGCACAGAACTGACTGACACAGTGAATAGCAGGCAGGCTGACAGTGACGTAGTATAACGGCAAAGAGCCAAAAGAGGCAATGCAATGCAGTGTGTCTGGATTTATTGGAGACAATGTCGCAGAGTTGATGGTCAGTGTCCGTGCGCACCAGCCATCAAGCACACCACCATCTGGAGGATCAAAGTGTGTTATGCAAGTGTACCCGGGTGCGCTGTTGAATCTCGGGCAATGTGAATCATGGCCATCGGGGACCAGGCAACCGTATTCGGAAACTGTTCCAATTAAACGGATTCAGTCCCTCTCAGTGTGAATTGCCTATCAGAGTTGCAATGAGTTGCATTGGTGTGGTTGACCTAAAACCCGACCCTTTGGTGTGGTTTGGACTTTAGGACTTTTGTTAATGTTTATCCTCAAACTGCTTTTCATTGCATTTTATTTTCAAATAAACTAAACTAAAGTGAAACTGGCGTCTGGTGGAGGATTTAATAGACCAGACCAGTGACCTTGTAGATTGGCTGCTTTGCGTGACACACTCATTCGATGAAGAGATAGGGCATTCATTTATGAAAGATGTTGGCATATTGTATTTAGGGGAACAGGTGTAGTAGTAATTGGGAAAGGCACATGTAGTGGGGAGCATAAACCGTTCTTACCAGACATGGAAGCAACAGAGAATCACAGCTACAGAAACCACACTGGAATTATGACTGGTCAAATTCTTCAATAAATACACAACCAAACTGCAATATTTGTTTTTGTGGACATTGTTATGTTTCATGGCAAAAGTAGCAGATCTACAAGCTCAACTTTTGATACTTTTGTGTGAAGCTGTAGTATGATGAAGTAGGGCATTCATTTATGAAGAAAAAAACAGTTAGAATATGGAGATAGGATGTTTGTAAGCAACAGCAACGAAATACTGTACATTCATGGCAATAAAACCAACAACAACCAATAAAAGCCCTTTCTAATGTGTTGTTGCATTTGCAGGCAGCTGTCCACGGACCACGAGGTCCTGCAGGAGTCCCTGCAGAAGGAGTCCCAGGTCAACAAGCGTCTGTCCAGGGAGAACGAGGAGCTGGTCTGGAAGCTGCACAACGGAGACCTGGGTGTGATGAGCAGCCCCCGCCGGACCACCTCCCCGGTCTCCCCCTCCTCCCACTCCCTCGGCCGCCAGTCGCCTCGCAGCCCCGCCTTCTTCGCCTCCAGCTCCTCCCCCGTCTCGCCCAGATAACCCCCGGTGCAGAGCCAGGACTCGCCACTGCTCCGCTAAGCTGTTGAATTAATGACTGTTTTTTTTTGTTTGTTTTTTGCACAGAAGCACTTAAACCCCAGTGAAGGCGGAAGAACCCTCAACGTCCTTCGCTTTTCTTGTGATTACCGACAGAGCAATGGCTCTCAAACTGTTGTAATTTCAAGGCCCACCCACCCATATTTCGGAGATTGTACAAATCGAAAACGAATGGACCGTAACAGGTCCATTTGGTTCCATTTGTACACTTGGAGTTCCAGACATGTAAGGGTCACATTTGGAAACTCCCTGAAGGAACCCTGTGGGTCCCTGGACCCCATTTTGAGATCCACTGCGATAGAGGAAAGGAATTCTCAGGATTTACAGCACTCTGATACACTTTTCTTTTTTCTTTTTGTCCTCTTTCAAGCTTGAAAACACAACACACACCTGCAGGCACGCACACCCACGCATACACACACACATGAAAACAGCACTGCTGCGTGAAAGGAGGATTTGCCCTGAAAGCTCATTGGAAGACCAAAGGCAGACAAACATACAGTAATGGCTCTGAAGAAGACTTATCGCTATGAACCCAAATGTGAGTAAATGTCATTATGACTGGGATGCAAACATAACACTGGATGGCAGGAGAGTTAAATGGTTCCAGTCCATAAATTAAGTTTTGTTGCTGTCGGGCAGAAACCTCTCCATGAGCCCTACTTGACCATAGATCTGCAGACCTGCAAGCTTAAAATGCGGCATGAAGCGAGTGCTTTAAGCTTGTCGATCTTCTACTTTTGCTATTTTAGAATTTTAATCCTGAAAAGTCCATTTTGGACATATGAGGTTTCCACCCGACGTAATGCTCAATATATACGTCGAACAAACATTGTCATGAAAATGGCAGAACTACAGGCACCACAATGTGTCGTGAGCTTGTAGATCTGTACGCAACAGTCATGACAAACTGTGAATCAGGCTTAACCCCTTCACTGCCAGTCAGTCAGTGCTACGGTGTACACATGTAAAAGGGTGCATTTTTGTTTTCAGCACCTTCTGAAGTTTATTTGAGGAGTCTAAACTATTTGTGTAATTTAGTTTTTTTTTCTCGTATTTTAAATGTACTTTAAATAAAGAATGAACATCAGAACTTGTGTTTTCGTTTTGATTAAGGGACCAATTCAAGTGACCATTTGTCCATCATAATTTTTAACCCTACAAACGCTATATGCTTTGACTGGTGTCCATCAGGGTCTATATTCCCTTTACCAAATCTCCTCACTGGAAAAGTTGTGAGCTTGTAGATCTGCTATTTTTGCAGAATGTTTTCCCCAGAATAGGGACATGAGGTGTTCAGGTGGTTAACAGCATTTGAAAATCGTGAAATTATCGTGTTGACCCAGTTTAAAAAATGCGATGAATAAAGTAAATGTTGATTTTGAACAGTGACTTTTTCTCTTCAGTCCTAATAGATCCATGATGGATAACTGTTTGAATGCTTCAGTTCATGGTTCAGTACCCATTTTTTGGTCACGCAAACATTTATATGAATTACATATAAATGTTCTGTTTCCTATGAAAGAATGCATTATTCATTTACTTTTTCTTTAAAAAAGAATTAAAAAAAAGTTTGTGTTGTGGACTCGTCCATTGGCTATTAAAGCAATAAGCCACGAGAGGTCTCAGGTTACTGGGTATTTTACGTTGGTGGGACTTATTTAGACCCGACGCGCAGTGGTAATACCTGGTAAGCTGGGGCCTTGATTGGCTTATTGCTTTTCTAAAACAGTTACAAACATAGCAATATTAACCTCATAAAACTATTAAATTCACAAAAGTAGCTACGCTTTGCGCCACCAGAGCGAGCCACACTTCCTTGTTTTGCTCGGCAAGTAGACTATGTGACGGGAGAATAGAGCTTGATGTCTTTACGGGGCTGCCTGGAGCCACACATTCAGTCATACGAGTGCAGGCGGTGCTTACACGCCCGCACGGCCAGCGTGTGTAAGGCAATCAAGTGTTCCCCTTCCCCAATACAGCTACAAGGCTGCAGGATGATACAAAGTGATTGAAGGTGTGGATTATCGGTGAAATTGACAACGGTCACGTGACGGTAACCAGCCAATCAGAATGTTTTTTTAACTGTTTTTTAAATGGCTTAAAGGACAACTTTAGTTTTTTTCAAGAATGGTTCAAGTTTTAGGTTGTTATTAGACAAAGTATAAGATGAGTTCATTTTTTTTAATTTGCTGCTTTCTTTCGTTTTAGCTATTTTTGACAGGGGGCGGGGGCATTCGAACATGGGACTAAATGTCATTTTCTTTTAAATGTACAGCGATTTCTTTATTAATATTTACTATAGTCCTACTAGACCCCATGAAATTACATCTGGCCACAAAAGATCACAGGATCTACTGAATGTGAAGGTAGAGGTACTAGGGGGATGCCATACTGTGTCGTAGGCTCAATATATCAGTTTGTCACATTCAATAGATCCCGTGATATTTCGTGGCCAGATATAATTTCTTGGGGTCTAGTAGGAAGGACTATAGTAAATAATACAAAAATAAATCACCATATTTCTTTGTAAAAAAAATACATATTTAGGACCATGTTCGAATACCCCTGCCCCCCTGACAAAAATAGATAAAATCGCTAAAACGAAAGAGCAGCAAATTAAAAACAACTAGAAAAAGTGCCCTTCTGGGCACAGGTCTCCACCAGGAGGATAGGAGTGTGTGTGTGATGTTTGGCAAAATGTTTAGGAGCAATATAAACGTGCGTGTGTGTGTGTGTGACGCGGCTTGGCCTGTTGTAGCGGCATTTCTTCCAAAGCCTAGTGGGAATATGCATGCAACACTTTTTGGCCAGTTATAGCGCCACCATGAGGCTGAGTTGAAAATGTTCATGTGGCATTTCTTCCTCGGCCTAGTGGGAATGTGCGTGCACAATTTCACGGAAATCACACAATGTGTTCATGATTTGCAGCATTTTGTTTGAAACTGAGCACTCCTGCGAACTTTGGAAGCCAATCTTAGCCAATCAGGATGGAGTCTGAGAAATCTGAAAGACCCGTTTCGTTGAATGGCTCTAGAGAGACTGTGTACCAATTTGCGTGATGTTTGGACAAAATCTGTAGGTGTACTGTCCAAAAACTTGTTTTGCACAAAGCGGCCTCCTGGTGGCGCTATAACAGGCCGTTCTGGAACTTTTGGGGCAGAGGTTCATCGTTGGCATCCAGGGAGTGTGTGTGCAAAATTTGGCATCGACCGGGTTCGGTGCCGGAGATTAGCTGTTCACAGACGGACGGACGGACGGACACACGGACGGACGGAGTGCAAAACATACTCTCTCCCCATGCCTTCGGCCTGGTGGAGACAATTAACACTCATCTTTTACTTTCTCTAATAACCTAAAACATGAACCTTGGTTAACTAAAGTTGTCCTTTAAGTGGTTGATTTATTATTTGTGAACGTTTGGGTATACCATGTATCTTTTTGGGTCTGGAGCTGAAACGTTTGGGAACTCCTGCTTTACATAGAACTTCCAGCACTGACGGTGAGTACCATCTGTTAGAGGCAGCAGCAGTAGGCTCTGTAATCCACATTCCACATAAGGAGTCCATTAAAAACATCAGCCTGGCACATGGCTAGCCTCTGCTTTAAACCACCACATTTTTCTCTCCTCATACCTTTTTCTCTTCTCTGGTCTTCAGTGTTTCTCTGAAGTTTTTGTTTTGCTATTTACCCCTTTCTCTCCCCAATTTAGTCGCTATGCCAATTAATTCCTCCCCACACACATTTGTGTGGTGTTGTCTACTGACTTGCCTAACAGTGAGGAGCCCCGTCCAGGAGGGCGTAGAGCCTCTGTCCTACTCTTCCCGCGGCCCCAACACTCCCTGCTGACGGGTGTCTGACAGGTGACAGGTCGAAGTCGTACGGCACACGTTACCGCATCAATTTGTTCTCCGCATTTGACCCATCTCTTGTTGCAGTGAGCCGCAGTGTGAGCCGCAGCGTGCACTGCGGCCACTGTCTGTGGCCTTGTGGTAGTGTCCGCCCTGAAACTGGGACACCAGACAGGTGTCCCAGATCGTAAGAGTCTGTGCAGTGCATGAGGACTATCACACTCCCCACCCGGCATTCCTCCCCAAAACACGGTAGATGTTCGACAAAGCTGGATGCACCATGGTGGATTTAAACCCCCAGCCTCCACGTGGTGCTCCCCTAACCGCACACGGAAGCCACGGGTGAGTCTTAACCAGCCACGTAGTCTGACTAACATGTGCCCCCCGCCTCCGTGGTGGTGGGCAGGCACGTTACCACTAAATATTATAACTGAGCCTTTAGATTATAGATGAGTCTTTATTATGTTAAAAGAATCTACATGTTAATGATTCATTCTGAAAAAAATACATTCCCAAAAAGAACTTGATGCCCCACTGATTATGAGACTGAAATGCATTTGTAAGCTATAATCCAGTGCAGTGGTTCTCAAACGTTTTAATTTCTAGGGCCCCCCATAACTCTGTGTACAATTGTATCTACAGTACCCTCAAGAGTTACATACCTAGCAGTTCACACTGGCAGCTACAAAAGACGCAACGAACAAGGAGTGGAAATGGTTGAAATAACACTTTATTTTTTTTGTTTTGTAGCTGCTAGTGTGAACTGAAGTTGAAGCCAGCTCAACTATATTTTCTAGCTTTGTCGTGGACAACAAAACTACAATTGTCTGTATCTTTGCATCTTCATGTCACTGTTTTCCATTCCATTGCTGTCTGTCGGGCAGAAACCTCTAATGTCCATATTTTAACTTTTAGTTTTTTCGTAAACTAGCGCCCTACTAGATCATACTACAACAGCATCTCACAAAAGCATCAAACAAGCTGCTATTATTTTTATTTATTTAATCCTGACTAACAGTTTTGAATATATGAGGTTTCCACCCAACTGACGATTTTGGACTCTATCAACGAACCCTGAGGGTCCTTGGACCGCACTTTAAGAGCCACTGCTATACTCTCATCAAAACAGATCCATAGTGTGTGTCTGTGTGCATGCGTGCGTGTGCGAGAGAGAGAGAGAGAGAGAGAGAATTTTGGACTACACAATGTTGACCGCCACAAACGTTTCCCCGTTTGTGTTCTTGGCTCTACAGATGTACTGTCCGAAGTCGATGGTCTCCATGTCCAGGATGGAGAGGACACTGTGGGACAGGCGGGTTGTGTGACCCATCCCTCTGGTCACCAGCCTCCACGAGTCCTGGATGCTGACCGGACGCTTGTCCTGAACACAAACCATGCAAGTGTGTCATACTCAGTGGTGGAAGAAGTACAGTAAAAGGCCTCAGTGGCCGTGTGGTTAGAGTGTCCTCCCTGAGATTGGGAGACCGGGGTTCGATCCTGGCCAGGTCATACCAAATACCCTAAAATTGGGACCCAATGCCTCCCTGCTTGGCATTCAGCATCCTGGGTTGGATTAGGCCAGGGTAAGTCCCTGCGACATACTAACATCATATATCATGGGTGGGGGATGTACTTGTACAACAAGTTGCCTCACCTAAGGAAACAGGAGATGGGCTCTTGCCCAATGGGCCTCAGGACTCTGCAAGGCTTACTTACTTTACTTAAAAGGCCTGTATTCAAATGTTAAGTTGAAATATACTTGCAGTACCAAAGTAAAGGTATTATGCAGAATGTCCTACAACTATTTACATCACTGCTGTATTCAAAATGTGTACATTTTCTTTCATAAACGTGTATTCATAATAATCTAAATCTACAAAGCAACTTGTAACTAGAATGTTCAAATGATTGTAGTGGAGGGAAAATTCCAACAATTGCATCTGAGATGTAATGGACTAAGTATAAAGTTTCCCAAAATGGACATACCCAAGTTAAGTAAAAGTACAATAACTGAGTAAAAGTACTTGGTTACTTTCTACCACAGAGGAGGAGGCGATGCTTCCTGTACCCATGATCTGTACATGCGTGTGTGCGTGCGTGTGTGTGTGTGTGTGTATAATGTGTGCAGATCTTACCTGTCCAGGGTAGGCCCAGCTGAATTCCACGTCCGCCTCCGGCTCCCCCAGGACAGAGCAGGTGACGTTGACATTGTCCCCTCCCCTCACAGACTCGGGCGACACCGCTAGGCTTACAAAGGGCGGCCCGCTGGGCACTGTCAACCACCACAAACGAGACAATAAATTAAATCGGTGGTTCCCCCAAACTTGTACATTTCAAGGACCCTCCCTTGTGTAACTCTGACAGTACAGGCGGGTCCATCTGGTTCCATTTCTGCCCTGTCAGAGTTACAGACTTGTAAGTGATGAATACTGCTTCCAGCTCCCCCCCCCCCCCCCCCCCCTGACGAACGGTACCACCCCTATTAGTGTAAAAGGAGCGGGGGTACTATTTGGAGCCCAGGGGGACCCCGGCCAGGGTTTAAGTGGTTTAAGAGAGTTGACGGCTTATGATGACGTTGATTTGTGTTGGTTGCAGCCATTAATTAGAGTGAGCAGCTGCACCTGTGTGTGGTGATTTGTGGACGCTTGCTGAGTTGGGCGTGCACTAAATCAAAGGTTAGGAACAGGACACTGCGTCGATGACAATGTACACGCTGACTGGACCAAGTCTGGGTCACCGTCATGATGACAAACCTAACTCCCCCTAGCAAGCCTTTCCATCTCTCTTGTCCATCGCTTTCATCTGCCAGTTAGAATTACGTAACTTGAATCCAACACTTTCCATTTAATAAATCCACCACTAATCCATTATCCTGTGTGAACGTGTCTGTAACAGCGAGACAGTTGATGCATTTCAGTTGGCAGAAGCAGGTTGGAGGCTTTTAACAAGATGAAAACCACACATTGTATTCCTGGAAGCTGATGGTGCCAAAAGCTGATGACTCATCATAATAATAATAATATCTCAGATTGATATTGCGCTTTTCAAGTACCCAAAGACCCTTTACATGGGAAGAGGGCGGGGGGTTGTGACTAATCAATTTAATTGATTATAAATACAATCAATAATCAATCATTTAATAACATATATTAATAATCATTCCCTATTTCCATTTAATTATAGGTGAAAATCTTGAACAACACTAAAAATATAATTATTAAATAAATAATTGTGAAAATAGCCAAATATAGCCAATCTACAAGCTCACAATGCGTGGCGTGACGGCTGGGTAGGTAGCATACCTTCCACGTAGAGCAGCTGGTACTTGTTGGAGATTTGCGGGGTGCCTCTGGCCACGGCCTTGCAGTAGAAGACCCCCTGGTGCTCTAGACTGGGGCTGCGCAGGACAAAGCCCTTGGTGGGGTCGTAGGTCACCAGCGTCCCATCGGTGGGGACTTCCTCCGCAGGGACCTCCTTGTGCAGCGTCACCCTGGCCAGGGGACTGGTCACACGACAGGGGATGATGGCCGGCCGGTCTGGACGCATGTAGACGATCTCAAAGTGGATGGCGGAGGGGACGAAGAGGTTGTCCTTATCTGGAGAACAGAAGCACGTTAGGGATCCTTCTTTTATTTTTATTTCCCCCCCCCCAATTTTAGCCGTTAATTCCTCCCCCACACACACATTTTTGTGTGTTGTCACTGCAGTCGTATCCTCCTGGTTCACCTGCCAGTGAGGAGCCCCCACCGGGGGGACGTGGTAACCTTCGTCCCACTCCTCCCGCCCAACACTCCCCACTGACGTGCCTGTAGGAGTAGGCCTATGTGCAGTGACAAATATCACCCTCCCCACCCGGCTTCCCTCCCCCGAACACATGTTTATTGTGTTAATTTAGACACTCGACAAAAGCCGGATTTGAACCACCAGACTCTACGCTGGTGGGCAGGCTATTTTCCACTGTGCCACCATCACATATGGTGCACTTTGTATGAAACAAAGTGCACCATATGTGATGAGATTACTAGTACAGTATATGATAGTAATTCACCTGTGAAGTAAACGTATGAGGCGAACGTTCGATCTGGGTCCTTGCCGCACTCTGAGCCGTCACACAGAACGACGGCGCAGCTGTAGTACCCCGTGTCGGCAGCAGAGGGCGATGTCAGCACCAACTGACTGTACTTGTCAATCTGCGTTATGCTGTGTGGAGGAGTAACAGAGAAAGCAATAACACCTTCATGAACAGATCATTGCATGATGTGATAGTTCACATCTTACAAGATATCAGCACGCTGTTGGCACATCGACATGGACTATGTCATAGAAATTACATATTACATATTGTGATTAGAGCCAGACCCATGCCAGATGTTTGGGTCCGATGTCAATCCCGTTTTTGGTGAGTCCTGGACCAGTAATTCTCAATGTGTTTGGCCGCGGACTCCCATATGAAAATGTTTTGTTCCTGGGACTACCAGAAGAGAAGATTTCTAAATACTTGATTTAAAAATAAACAAATGGCAGGCGTGCTGTGAGCTTGTACATCTACAATTTATTTTATGGACTGTAGTATGATCAAGTAGGACATTTACGAAAAACAAAACCCAAAAAGTTAAAATATGGAGAAGAGAGGTTTCTGCCCCGACAGCAACACAATGATAAATGGTGATATTTGTAAGTCAGCAGGGTTACCATTTTGTCATGCTAATAAATGATACATGGTGATATTTGTCAGTCAACAGTGTTAGAATATTGTGATGATAATAAATTATAAACCGTGCTATTCGTCAGTCAGTCAGTCACCTGAGGCGTGAGTCATTGAAGGTGTCCAGGTTGGAGGGGTAGGACCAGCCGATCTTACTGCCCTTACATCTCAGCTCCATGGCACGCCCAGGGCTCAGCGTGGTGTTCTGTCCCAGACGCAGGAAGCGTCCTTTATCCAGGACCTGCGTGAGCAGCGACTGGCCTTTACCTCCCAGCTCCTTCTCCTTCAGCTTGGTGTGGCGAACCTTGGTCCGTTTGCCCCCGGGCCTGATGCGGTTCTCTCCGGCGTCTTTACGCCGCTTGACCTGTTGACAGGAGCCTTTGAATGAAAAGCAAAAACAAAAGGAGGGAGTTATATATCGTCGCTGTCAGGCAGAAACCAGCTAACTATTTATTTATTTATTTTCCCAATGCTATTGCACACCCTTACGTCTGTGTGTTGGTTAAAAACAATATTGAGCCAATGAAAAGTATTAAAAAGGGCTTCTGGCAAAACCAGCTAACACCATTGGATCCTCCTGTCTGCTAAAGCAGCTAACTCCACCAGAGAATGTGGAGTTAGAGAATGGAGATGCATTGTCAGTATAGGATGACCAGATCCAAACTGTTCATTTGAGGGACAGAAGTATCGCTTGTGTGGGACAAGTGGGACGGGACAGGGTTTAATAGTAACTCATTACTTAAGTTGCTATTAAATGTCTTGAGTCAATAAGAGAGCTTTACAACAGAAAGACAACTATTAGGGGACTAACTATTAGGGCATTTTATCAATGATGGACAAAACCTCCCAGTGGGAGGAAGCTCTACGTTTTAGTGTTCAGTCCATTCTTGTCCCAAGAGAAAAGTGGAGTGAGAAGGCCATAATTAGCTGTTTTCATGATAATGAACATGAGTACCAGGCCAGACTTTTGTTGTTGTTGTTGTACGTCAAGAATAAATCACATTATATTAAAAGCAAAAAATAAAACCATTGTAAATCACAGTAATAAAAAAGGAAGATGAATCAAATAAAAGCAATAAACTAACTATGTATCATTGAAATAATACGATTAAAGACGGATAAAACTATTCACTTCAGGGACAGCAAAATGTTTGTTTCACGGCAAGCGAATTTTGGGGCTGAAAGTATATTTCTGAACTTTTAACTAAGACAAAAGTCGAATGGAATCGGTGCAGGACCCAGAACAGAGGCTCATAAGAACACTGGACCGTGGTGCTGAACCATGTTCCACATCTGGAAGGCTACTCAGTGATCTCCTCACAGCTGCATCAACACGCCTCCCCACGGCCTCTCCAAGCCTGTGTCAGCACAGCAGCATCAGTGTTGCCAAGTTCGCTTATTATAAGTGACTTTGGACTTCTTTTTTCTGTTAAGTCGCTTGTAAATGTATAGGCTACCGTTATATATTTTTGCTCTTAAGTGTTGCATATTTGTATATTATATCTTATACTTCCTTCCTAATTTTGTTAACCCAGTGGTTCTCAAAGATTTTCATGTCGAGGACGGACTGTGGTGAAGAAATGCCTTTTGCATACGTGTCTGTCTGCTATGAGTTTGTTAGCAGGGGCTCATAAACCACATACATCTCTATAGAAACTCTATTATTGTATGTAAATGATGGCCCTCCCACCATAGCCTAGTCCGTCCCAAAATAATATTTGAACTTGGGACTGACCACCCTAAAGCTTGGAATTGTAGGCATTACATTTAGTTTGATGAATACTATTGTGCAAATAGCAGATCGTTGTGAGTTTATAGATTGGCTATTTTCACAATTGTTATGTGACAATTCTGACAATTTGGTATTAAAAATGTCTTAAAAGTACTTTGTCACTTATATGCAGAAAATAAAAAAAGAAAAGTGGGCAGATACCCTAGTTGGTAATTGTTACTAGATGTTGAGTCAGTCAGAAAATGTTGCACTGGCTAATGATCTGGGGATCCCCCAAAATAATTTGGGGACAAGGCCAGGGGGTCCCAGCCCCCAGTTTGGGAACCACTGCCCTAGTTTAGCTCGCAGTAGTAGTAAACTACTCCTGCAGAAACTTTTTCAGACAAAATCTTCCTCCCCCTCTCTATTCTCAGATTAGATTATACATAAACAAGAACCTAAAACAACAAAGAAGCAACTTTGGGGCAACTAAGAAAAAGTGAATTTAAGATTTAGATGTAGGCTAAGTAGGCTATGTAGATTATTACTCACCATGTTGGAGCTCCACCCAGAGCAATGCCAGACAGAAGACGACGAACCACAGCTTCATAGTTTAGCAGGAGATAGAGAGCCCAAGCAGAGAGGACAGTCTGTACGGTGGTCCCTATAAACTACACTAGCCTACTGCTGGATAAAGTTCAACAGGAAGATGGTGGAATGGTGGTCGGACCTGAGGGGGCTTCACTGGAACTCTGCAGGCTCCAGTTTAGCAGTTTAGATCTGCAGCAGCTCCATCATCCGTACAGAATAGATAGACAAAGACAGACAGACGGGGAAAATAACCTCACTTTGTCTTTCCAGACGCTCTGGCGTGAGATGGAAATGTCTTTTGAGTGTGTGTGGCGCCCTCTGGTGGCTGCATTCCCCTCCTTTTCCATTGAAGCTCATACCAGAAGCAGGCAGTGGGCTACTAGGCTACTCATAATGTTTTAGTTAATTAAAAGTATCCATATAGCAATGTATTAGTACTAGTAAAAGTATTAGTAAAAGTCCAGTATTCTAAATGTACTTAAAAGTAGGCTACCTAGCGTCACCAGGCTCCTGACCGCATCATAAACCCGAGGAATGCTATGATATTGCTTCCCAGCTAGATTGGGAAAGTAGCCTATAGGACCACAATGGAAACAAGTCCCCAGGACTGTTCTGTCATTTTATCCTTAATGTCTGACATGTGTTGTTATTTCTGACTAATAAATCAATCAATCAATTGGCATCAAAATATTCTCAAATTAAATTAAGTAAAAGTACTCGAGTCATTAGGCAGAATGTCCCATTTTACACATGAAGTTTCAAATGCATTTCATGTATTCAAAGTTTTTGAAAATAGGTCTGCAAGCTCACAGTGCATTGCATCCCTCCCGGTGCGTTGTGGGCTTGTAGATCTTTTGACAGAAATAGCATGTTTTTTGGTGACCAAATAAGCGGTCTTCTCTGTCACATCTGTTGATATTATATTGCATAAAAAGTGCACCTGGCTTCAATATATCCACAAGTCAAGTTGAACAAATCTTGTTGAGGTTTTGGGTGAATCTGGTGCAAATTTTGGGTGCATTTATAACCTGCTCTGCATATACTCTGTAGTATGACAAATAGTGTATAGTCCTACATTAAGCTCACAACGCATCACTTTGAGATGTTGTGAGCTAGGCTATAGGCCTATAGATCAGCTATTTTCGAAAATGAATAAATTCAAAGTTTTCTTTTTTTACTGTTTAACAGATTGGTGTCGTCTTTTATGACAATGGACATGGCATGCTAGAGGACAATGATGCAATCACATGACTTCTGGAGTGCAAATTTAACATACTCCTCTGTAAATCTTTTAAAACACATAAAACACATTGAAATAGTAATGATAATATTAATAACGTTTTCTTTGATGTGACAAAATGCAGGTTGAGGAGGCTCTCAGTTCAGAACTCATCAAAATCAAACTTGGCTTACCGATAACAAACCAAATGGACCCAATGAATTGAACATGGTGGACCCTATTGGAAACAAGTGTAATGCTTAATTGGGTCGTCCACTCACAGTTAACAGCCTTTGTATTGAGTTTGTGCTTGAAATGTACTGTAATTCTGCAAACTGTTAATACATTTTTCAATCAATCAATCAATCAAAAATCAAATCAAACCATCAATCAAACACAATCTGTAACTCTCAGAGAGAGATAAATTGGGGGTCGCAGATTTAGAAATGGGGGTCCGTAGCGTAGACTAATGCATGTCAAACTCGGGGTCCTTGAAATGAAACGGGTTGAGAATCTCTGCTGTGCCATACAAATATTCTCTTATGGGGGGTCCCTGGCATATCTTTTCAAAGAAAAAAACACATAGGCTATGTGGCATGCGCCTGGACCACTTGGCCAGCGGGCGGCCGGGCGCCCGTAAATCGTCTATTTTTGGCCAAGAGATTTGATGTAGTCAGTGAGGGAATGAAGGAAGGATATTAGTAGGATATTGACAACCAGAAGGACTGAGCTTTATTGACCGCACAAAGACTATATTGCGCTTGTAGTTTCCGCGCTTGTGAGCTTTCATATAATCATAATAATAGTTCATACAATATCATGTAAATAATGAACATTAATTTGTTTATGAAAGTTGTGTATGTTTTATGTTCATGATGATAAACAAAACAAAAAGTTCCGAAATGTGTTTGGTAGCCTAAATTATTTCTCTGTTGTAAATATTGCTTCTTGGCAATAACATGCCCTTGTAGCCTATACTGTTTGGTGGTAAGGAACATGCATTTGTGGGATACGGTCTAGCCCTCGCCCCCCATACTTGCCAGAAAGTGTCACCATGAAAGTGAGACGATGGGAAACGGGTAGGCTATTTTTCTCGTGGGAACTGAAGTGCAATTGGACCTCTATATTGGGCTATCTAGATGTGTGACAAACCCCCACACGACACGAGCGTCAACTGACGAAAAACAACACCAAACGACAACAATGAACCTTACCTTACCTGGCAGTGGCTGATCGTTAAAGATCTGTAGGCAGCCGCTACAGCATAGAGAGATTAATATAGACCTGCCCCCTGCAGCAGCAACCATGCATCACTTCAGCTATATATATATATATATATTTTTTTTTGTATACAAATAGAAAAGAAAGTATGGATGGCATTTTGACATGACTTGGCCAGCTTTGGGGGGGGGGGGGGGGCGTTGGCCACATTTGTAAGTGTGAAAATGATGATTGCCTCTGGGTGTGAAAGTGTGCCGCTTGTTGCACAACGTAAAATAAGACCAACTGTTGACTGTGTTTTGAATATTTTCACGTCCACGTGTTGTGTTTTGCTTTTATTTCCCATGCACGCCGCGTGTCGTGACAGATTGACGTGGCCGACGCGTGGCTATAGCCTAATAATGTTATTAGGACGAAAAGGTCAGTTTTTAGGTATATATATATATATATATATATATATATATATATATATATATATATATATATATTCCAGTCTAGGCCTCACCCGTCACCGTCTTTCAATCTCACTCAACGGGAAGCTAAATAATGACCCATCATGTGTTCCTAGCTGGAGCCTGGATGTTGTCCTGGATCACACCAATGTTGGTATAGGCTACAACAGAAAGTGGCATGTATGATGATGAGGGACTAAACTAAACTGCAGGATGCAAGTTTGCAACTAAAACTAAAAAAACTAAAACTAAACTAAACTAAAAAAATAATCGATGTAGGCCTATAGCCTACAACTACATTATTTGATTAGGCGTAATAACGAATAACAATAACATATATCCCTAATTTGGGTACATCATTAATGATTATATAATTTGATAATAAATATATATTTCCTCAATAAGCTGTTATAGCCTACAGCTACATAACCTCTAACATTTAACTGCAAGGACCCCTACAGTCAGAACATATACATTTTCAGTAGACAACAACATTTACCTTTGTTTTGTGTTGCACTTCAATATAGTGGAAATGAAGGGGCGTGGTTGTTAGCTAAGGGGGCGTGGTAGTGTGTTGGTCGTCAACTCGTCATTTATTGCACCTGGAACTCAACAACACAACACAAGCGCAACAAGTCATTCGTCTGGATTTACTTTCATCTCGACTGCACGGTACAATGAAAGCTGTCACCTCTACAACATCGCATGGGGAAAGCAATCTAATAAAGGTAAGAAACTATCTCCAAAGTGGTGTTATCAAGAGTTTCGGCTACATACCTAGGCTAGAACTTCCAATGTAAACAATAATTTAAGTGGTTGTTTCAGTGGTTGTTTTAATGTCTTGCTTGTTGTTTATTTTCAGGTTCCTAAACCTCTCATGGAGAAACGCAGACGAGACCGAATCAACAACAGTCTGGAAACATTACGACTCTTACTTTTGGAAAACACCAACAACGAGGTGTGTAGGCCTATATGTGAGGTTTACAAATTAATGCAAAATGAAAGTAGCCTACATTGAGTAAAATTTTGAGGTAAGCTACATTTAGGCTGCTTCACAAATTAAATGTTGAGTAGGCCTACATGACTTTTACTTTAAAGAGTAGCCTGCTATTTTCTGTGTATATAACCTTTGATTGTCTCCATTCCATCTGATTTTTTACTAAATCGTGACTTTGAAATTGTTTTATTTCTTCTCTTTTCAAGAAATTAAGGAATCCAAAGGTGGAAAAGGCAGAGATTCTGGAGTGTGTGATTAATTTGCTGAGCAGCGACCATGAGGTGATGTCCAACCAACAGAACAGAAGGGGAGACCTGTCTGGAGAGATTCACCACCAGAGCTACCGTGAGGGCAGGACATCATGTCTGCTGAGAGTGTGTCATTTGGTCAGCACCAGGAACCGGGACCTGGAGGAGAGCAGCAGTGATGCTGCGTCGTTCCCCGGCAGCATCCACAGTCACCATGACAACCAGCTCCATGGGGCCTGTATGAGTGGCCCAGTGAGTGTGTGTGATCAACATCAACTGTGTGTGAACACACCCACCCAAAGAACTGCTGACAGACTTGATGCCACTACACTTCTTTCTCCAATGCCAATGGACATGATTGTTCCACTGTGGAGGCCATGGCCATAGTGAGAGACACTGATTGGTTCCCCGTTTGGCACTACAATGTTCCTTGTAGTGCCACCTTCTGTTTGATATGCATTATGTCTACTTTAAGGTCCCCATTTCATAACCTTTTTCATCTCTGGGATGCCACACTGTAAAATACTCAGTGTTTACTTTAACTCTGTGAGTGTACAAATGGAACAAAATTAACCCTTATGGGTATACAGTTACAGACCCTACGGGTCCACTGGTGGACCAATGCTCTGTCTATTAATGTTTGGGTGGAGATGGGACCCGAGACGCAGGTCGCAGCAGCAAACGGATGTAAATATTGTTGATATACTGTAAATAGGATATTGTAGAGAATTATGTAGCCTACAGTGCATTTTATTTTGTTATATATTTTTTTAAGGTTTACACTGCAGCACATTATCTGATGGGGTGATATTCATGTTTGCTATTTTAATGTTTTGGAATGCTATTCTTGGGTCACATGCAAAGCCCATGCAAGTCTCTGTATACAGAAACAGTCATAATCTATTGTTTTAAAACACTATTTCAGCTGGATACATTTTTTTATTTTTTATAGCACCAACCCTATTTTAGAAACGACCAAATCTGTACTTTTTTTTTTAACTACATGGTTACTTTTAAATGATAACCAAGCAATGTCTGAGGGCACAACTTATATTTATTATTTTATGAAATGGTTAGGGAGGATGTGGTTTTCTAACTGTAGGACAATAATCCTGTATTTTCTAGGAATATGTTTTGTTGCAGTATAGATATGTTGCTGAGTGCAATAAATTTCCATTCCCTGGAATTAATCAAGAGCCTGTGTTGCGTGAAGAACTTTTGACATTCCAAACATTGCATGTTGTTCAAAAAGATGAAAAGGAAATTACAGCACAATTAACATATACACTAGACCTATACTAGACATTCAGACATACATTGACATGTTGATGCGACTATACATAAGCCTGTTGGTCCAATAGCCAGACATTCCAATTGTGCACCAACATGTTTTGGGGTTTTTTAACACTTTGAATACATGCAGGCTGTGTCAAGTGATGATAAAATGCATTAAGTTTATTTTTAGTGCAGCCATGTTGATGTAGCATATAAGAAACAATTCCGTAGTATTCTCTTCATAGAAATAAACGTTTAACTGCTGAAACGTGCACGGGTAGACTATATATCCTTCTCTGGATAGCTCACTGAACTATAGACTAGATGCTTTTGATATGAATCATATAATCAATCAAAACCATTGATAGTAGCCTACTACACACAATTTCTCAGTATAGGACTAGGTTATCATATCATATGATGCATTAGCCTGGCTAAATGTGATTTGAGTCGTGTGTGTGTGTGTGTGTGTGTGTGTGTGTGTGTGTGTGTGTGTGTGTGTGTGTGTGTGTGTGTGTGTGTGTGTGTGTGTGTGTGTGTGTGTGTGTGTGTGTGTGTGTGTGTGTGTGTGTGTGTGTGTGTGTGTGTGTGTGTGTGTGTGTGTGTGTGTGTGTGTGTGTGTGTGTGTGTGTGTGAGTGAGTGAGTGAGTGAGTGAGTGAGTGAGTGAGTGAGTGAGTGAGTGAGAGAGCGAGAGAGAGAGGCCTAACGGCCGAGCAGGCCCGAGCTATACGCCAGGCTTTTCAGCTCGCGTTTACGCGAGTACGCACACACGCGCACGACATGAAAGCCGAGTGCCACACCAGTTGGCCACACACGCGCACACACAGTCTACGCGCAGGTCATCCTGTTCGCCCCTTCCAATGAAAGGGAGAAAAGGACGCCGATGGCCGCATTGTTCTCAATTAATTGCAGTTGACATCCAGCATAGAAAAGCCATTCCCGCATGATCAACCCCCATCAGCCGAGGATTAAATAACCCAGGACTGTCTTTAAAACAGTTTAAGGCCTGCCCTATGCCATATGGACGAGTCAACTTATTGCATAGGCTAACAAGCTTAAAGTTGTATCTTTCTGTGACTTCTGTCTCATCATCACCATTTTGGATTTCAGCCACTAACGTGCATTGGTTGCATGCAATAATCTATACTGTCTAATGTGGACTATATAGGCTATATGTATACGGCTGCAGGCTATTGATTTGTAAGTATATAGTTAATAATCATGTAAACACATGGGCCACCATGGTTATTTCATTGCACGGGCCTGTTGCCTTTGGCGCGTGGCAAACCAGAAAAGGTGCCAAATGTTGCCAACACTGCAACACACGTTAAACACCATACGCAGCATGCTGACTTGGATCGGTTGATAACATCAGAAGCGGGTGCACACCACCACCACCACCTGCCGTCTGCCACGTTCTGGAATGCAGAGATATTTGTGCGGGCCGGGCTCATTGGCGTGCGTCGGGGTTGATTTATGCACCAAATGGTTGTGGGCCTTCGGCCTTGTGGCACGCCGTAGGCTACTTGTAAAAAGTGTCTGTGGCAAAAAAAAGGGGGGGACAGCCAAGGGCTCGTCACGCACGTGCCCTGGTGGGGCAACACTATGCCGCCGGGCTTTGATCTTTCAATGAACTGTTTCAAACCACTGACCTTGAGCCAGTTTCTTAAACCGTCAGACTGTCCCAACAACACCAATTTCCGTGTGCCTGAACAGAACAAACTGTTTAAGTAGATACCTTTAAACCTTTAAGTAGATAGCATCCGCAATGGGCTAATCCCCGTGTCAATTTGAGAATAACTGCTGCTGGCAATACAATCTCTCCAATAACAACCATTTAATCTTCATTGAGACAGATGCCCCTCAAATGAAACGCTAATCTGATTCCAGATTTAATTCATTGACTCATGGGCTTTACTCCAGGGGCGAGGAGAGATTTAAGGGCCGCTGAAAAGCGCATCCTGTGCGGGGTTCAGCGCAGTGGCACTAACACCCTCTTTGAAGAGACATGCATGTTTCCAGGGACAACTGCCATTCTACAAGGAATGCTGCTGCATAGGCGGCACCGTGGAAAGTAACTGTACTCAACTTGAATATTTAGGCCTAGGCTACGCCTACTACAAATATTTGAAAACGTTGAAAGTTACTTCATTTAGATTATTGTTATAACAAGAGCAAATTATATATAGCTGATTGCTCTGCGTGCACTGATTAGTTTCGTTTGTGACAATTAATTAACCATTAGCATTTTGTAAACTGTGATTAACACTCAGTAACAACATGTAATAATAATAATAATGTGCATGTAAATAATAATGAAACAAAATAACAAATTATAAATCACGGACCAGGCAGGCATATTATTTCAAGGATCGTTTTTAAACGAATTAAATGGACATTAGAACCCATTCATCTGACATTACCGACTTCCAACTTCATGTTCCTTTCTTCTGCATCCTAAAAACGTCTGATTCGTTGCAATAACAAGTCTCAAGGCATTGATCTCACACTATCCTAATAATCTACGTCAGCCTATAGCATTATAGGCTATAAAAGCTGTAACGTTTCCCTTTGTCTTTTTGGCAAGGTGCAAATGCATGTTTGGAATGTCCAGCAACTCTTATTGACCATGGTAATTTATTTTAACACACCATTTCTGAAAAATATTTCAGGGTTATTGACCCATGGCCTATAGCGACCAACCATTAAAGATAATCTAATAATAAGTGGTACAACCAATTAAAATATAGTCACTGCTTGACTATACCAAGCATGGTGTGTGTGTGTGTGTGTGTGTGTGTGTGTGTGTGTGTGTGTGTGTGTGTGTGTGTGTGTGTGTGTGTGTGTGTGTGTGTGTGTGGGGGGGGGGGGTCCTGTTCAAGTCAACAATTCAAGTCACGTGTATCCGCCCATAAACCTTTTATTGAATTATTGGCCTCATTATGGGCAATCAGTGATATGACTTTAGCACGCGTCGGTTCAGAGAGGCAGAGAGCACTCAACACGTGGACGTGAAAATATTCCAAGCACACAGTCACAGTTTGTCTTGTGTTTTCGTTAAAAAGGGTAAGCGTGCACACTTCACACCCAGAGGCATCATTTTCACACCTCGTCACACAAACGTGAACCGAATTAAGCTTATTTGTCCTAGGACTCATCCTAGACATAGAGAGTCTAAACTATAAACTATCTCAATTTGGGACATTTGGCTAAGTGTAAGGCAAGCCTTTGTAAAATTCAATAATCACTTTAATAATGTAGCCTATTTAATATGGACTAGGCTATGGCGGCACGGCCTATTCATCTGACGACCTGACGTTATGCATGTTGCTATTCGTCGCTCTATAGAGCTTTAACATTAGGTAGAAATGCTGTGGACATTAGGTAAAATGCATATGATAGTCTTGAGCCAAGGTAGGCTACATTTGGTCTTAGTTTACGTTGTGCGTAAAACAAGCACGGCACACTTCACACCAGTAGTGGCCTATAGACCTAATCATCATCTTCACACTTCATCAGACAAACGTTGGACATGGTACCATTTGGGTGCCTCCAAGGCCAAGAGATCCTCCAAACAAAAAGTAGTATATTTGGCACAGTGACATCCTTCTTTGTAACATTCATTAACCACTTTAATTATGTATTTTATATCAGCTGACGTTGCATGCTGGTTGCTGGGTATAGGCATATAGATAATATATAAACATCAGGCCTCAAAGTAGGTTCATTGTTGTCGTTTGGTGTCACTCGACGCTCGTGTCGACATGTCACACATCTAGAGGTTTGTCACTTAACTCACTGGTTCCCACGAGAAAAAGAAGCTACCAGTTTCCCATCGTCTCACTTTCATGGTGACAATTTCTGCTTCGTGTCAACTAACTATAGCTAATGGCCTGTGGAAATGCTAAATCTATTCGGCCAATGTGAGTGAATGGGGGCCTATAATTGCATAATCACATTATGGGAGATTAGGACCCACATGTTAGGTATACTTGATAAATAATCTGTTATTATAATATTATTTGGCTATCATTTAGTAGAAGTTCCCACCTATACCCAAAATATATTTGTGTATCTTTTGGGTAGGTGAAAATGAAATGGGTAACGACCCTGTTGGGGAACAATCCCATATCATTTTAAAATTATAAATAGTGATTCTTAAACATTTTCATGCATGGCAAGGACCACCAAATTGATATGCATTTGGCCACGGACCCCCATTTGAAAACATTTTCTGCCATGGGGAGTTGGGGACCCACAAGATTTGAGTTGTTATAATATAGGCTATAATGTTTTAAATAATATATTCCAAATTCTTCAAGATATATATATTTTTAAATTGCACACAAGCTCACAAAGCCTTGCAGCTTGATTAGCTTTTTTTCCAAATAGTCTACCCGATGTTGTTAAAGTGGTTTTGATTTTTATGCTATAACTAATTTAGCTGGGGAACCCATGGGACCCCTCAAGGACCCCATGGGGGTCCCCAGACCCTATAGTGCCCTAGAAGTTAGTGGCAACATTAAGTCCCCGTCCCCCGTCCCCCAGCTAACACCCCTGTAGTCTATATAAACCTAACCTTAAATCACGCCCCTTACTCACTTCAAAGAGGAGACCCAGCCAGAGAGACATCTATCCAAGAGCTTCACTTTCTTTCAACATGACGAGAAAACTACCAAACATAACCCTGGACAGCAATACCAAGTGTGCAAAAAGGGTAAGGGCCAGTTTCTGCATTTGTTTAGTTCACAATATATAATATTTTTGTTGTAAAAATGATTCAAAATAGTCCCAAAAAACAATTAAATATTTTTTGAAAATAGAAGAGAGATTGGCTTTTTTCAAATAACCAATGGTTTAAAGTGTTTAAATGGATTTTGATGCTATAAGAACTAATGTTGCTTGGGAACCTCCTGGAACCCCCCCAAGGACTTTCCGATTGTCAAACACTAACATGTTACACATGATCTTTTTTTCTCTTTTTATAAAATGTCTCCTTTATCTGTTGTTCCCACACTATCTATTTTATATGTCCAAAATATTGTAATGTACACTTTCACTGTAGTGCTTCTATGTGTAATCACACTGATTGTGATTCAGTGGTTTGACATTGTATACTGTAGTTCACCATGCCTGTTTGCCTCCTGTAGGTGATCTTCAAGGTAAAGTTTGTTGTTTTTCCTGTAGCTTAAAATGCAAATGTAATGATTCACAGTAAGTAATTGAGTTAAATAGCCTGAGAACAAAAAATAATAAATATTGTAAGCTCATAGTGTCATCATTTAACAGAAATATACATATGAGGACAAATGTTTTGTCTGGTGGTAATTGTAATTTCTCTTGTCTTGCCTGGTTCTCTTCTCAGATCTTAAAACCAGCTGTAGAGAAAAGGAGAAGGGACAGGATCAATCAGAGTCTGGGGGAGTTGAGAGGTTTATTGTTGAAGAACACTTGTGATGTGGTGAGTTGTCTGACTACGCACTACATGGCTCTAGAAGTATTTCAAAGATTTCAGTAACCTCATTGTGATGTAATGTGTCTCCTTCATCTCCACCACAGCGGTTGCAGAACCCCAAAATAGAAAAAGCAGAGATTCTGGACGTGACTGTGGAATATCTTCAAAAGTGGACAGAAAAGCGAAGTGGTCAGTTGCTTCAGTAACATCAAATAGGCCTACTTTGGGTGGATTATTTGTTTCTGTGATTACGTTGTCCAGTGATCAGAGGGCTCAGAATCATATCACTGTCTTTGTATAAACTTACTTTTCCTTTTACTTGCATCAGAGTACTTTTATACATGTTATTCTTACTTTTACTTATGTAAAAATGTATTCATTATATCAATTGTTTTCCTCATCTTTCTATCAACAGATTGTGGCTGTGATAGTTCTGTTCAGATGAAGGATCAAAGTGTTCCCGTATTGAACCTTGCTCACTCTGCAGACTCCATGGACTCTCCTGTCCTCTTCAGTGTCCAGAATGCAGGCTTCCAGCGCTGTGTGGCTCAGCTGGCATCCTACTCCAGCAAACTGTCACCTCCACACAGGACAAGACTCATCCAGGTATAGGGCTGCAACTATATTGTGTATCTGGATCACATCCAAAAGGTAGAACCACTGCTGTAGTTCATAGATTAACCCATTCTGGATGGGAACCCGTTTTGGTGTTTTAACTAAGCATTATTTAGCTATTGAAATATAGCAGATCTACAAGCTCATGGCGCGCTACGAGCTTGTAGGTCTGCTATTTTTTGCTATTCACTTCACACGGGTGTGATTTAGAGAGGTGCCCGTGGGGCCTCTACGCGGTGCCCGTTGGGCACTGGCCTACTTGGAATGATGCAAGTTGGAAATGAATGCCCCACCCAGATTCTATGTCTGTGTCTCTTTTATGCCCGACATCAGAATGATGTGTCAGCCATGCCCAAATATGGAGTGTTGGGATGTCAGAACAGGCCATTTTATAGAGTTCTGTCTCAGGCATGCCAAAATATGGAGTGTTTGGACAACCGTGGGTCCGACCGACTCGACACCGGGCACTGCACTCCCTGTGATGGTGTGGAACGTGTGTGTCGAATTTGAAGTCGGTGGGGCTAACGGTTCTCGAGTTACGTGGATTACAGATACTTGAGATTTGGTGCATTATAGTTAGATTACCAGATTATCGATGTTTCATTGTTTGAACTGTTCTATCCCTACATAATACAGGAACTGAAGACATACATGGAAAGCCAGTGCTCGACGAACCCCAGAACGTCAGACCTCTGCAACATGAGAACGAACAAAGAGTTGGAGACGACGGACGTGAGGCTGAGCGGCACGACGGCAGCGTCATCCGTGGAGGACGTTTCTTCCAACTTCCCTTTCCTCCCCCATCATCATCATCATCATCAACCCTCGCCCTATTACCACCACGACTACATCTCGCCTCCCGCCTCGCCACTGGACGGATATTATTGCTCCACGCCTACGTACGCCACACCCGCTCCCTTCCCCTGCCACTTCTCCTTCCCCCCCAGCCCGTCACCTCTGTCCCCCAACACCTCCTCGTGTTCCTCCACCTCCTCCTCCCTGTCGCACTCACTAGACGTTCACACCGTCTCAGCTCCTGTTGGATTCTCGCCCGTGCACTCTCCTCTCTGCTCCCAGACCCCCGCCTTCCATTTCCCCTCTCGGACCACCGCCCTGAGACCCCTCGTTTCTTCCTCCTCCTCCTTGCCCAGGGAGGAAGGCGTCCCAGCGAACTCTCACCCACGCATGTGGCAGCCATGGTCCTGAAGATCAACGGTTCTCAAACTTTTTTATATTTATATTTATATTTTTATAAGGACTCCCAGTTTGCCCGGCATTAGGCCACGGACAACCCCATAACACACTTAGTTAACGACTTGGATGTGTCCATTTGGTTCCATCTGTACACTCTCTGAGTTACAGACCTGTAAGTGTCCATTTGGTTCCATCTGTAGCCTACACTCTCTGAGTTACAGACCTGTAAGTGTCCATTTGGTTCAATCTCTACACTCTCTGAGTTACAGACCTGTAATTGTCCATTTGGTCCCTAACTAACTAATAGTTTATCAGGGGACCCACTGGAACTCTACCAAGGATGCCTGGGGTCTCACTCTGAACTGCATAGACAAGAGAGACACCATGTGGACATCAGATGTAATTGCAGGGTGAGGGTTATGGTTATTCCAAATACTGTTCTGACCATGAATCATGTGGGCTACTGAGCATTTTAAAGGTCCATGGTGTTTACTTTTATAAATTATTTGTTGTACATAGTGTATATAATATTAAAATATATTTTGTATCTTTCCTGAATAAAACACTTTTTTTACAGTTTAAAGTCTCATTTCATTATTTAACTGAATATGTCTTGTTTTTATTGAATATTTTATTGAATAAAAAAAAATGGCATATGGTTAAAACACAACAAAGCCAAGGGCTTGTTTCCATTGTGGTCTGTAAACATTCAACACTCAAATAACTGAACCAAACATGAAACAGCAAACAAACAAACAAACAAAAAATCAATAAATCATGATAAAAAAACCCACCCAGAAACCATATATTAGTGCTTAATTCTTAGGTCTTATAAACTTGATAGTTTTGAAAAAATAATCCTTTGTTCTGAATCTCTTGCGAGATTAGAACAGTCTCAAGTTATTCTTAGGTATATTCTACATGTGTACTGTACAAGAACACAAAATCCTTCTCATTAGTATCAAAATAAAAATTATAATCTCATGTAATTCCAAGGGGCGTCATTTTGCAGGTTGCTTGTTCCTATGGTGTTTAAATCCTCTCAGTGCTCATGGTCTTAATGTGGCATGTGAATTGAGACCCTTAATAGAGGGTATGCACATGCATAAAGTGAATGGGAAATAGAGTGGTAAATCGAGTGGCAAAGTGAGTTTAATGTTGTTTAACATGGTTTAATGCAATCAGATAGGACTTTTCTGTGTGGATGTATGGGCTGTCAAGGCCACTCAGTAGGCGTTCCCGCATAACTTCCAGGTATGATGATGATGTCACACGCATACCCTCTAGCCTATTGGGTTCCCGAGTATGAACAGTGTCCTAACCTCATGTTTGCCTGTAGTTCGTAGTTCTCACCCTGTGGGTCGGGATTATTGGATTATTACTCTAAGGTCGGGACCCACGGGTGTCCTCGTGATGATTTGGGGGTGTCCCCAGATGACAGTGAAAGTGACAATTTTGGGACTTTTAGACCTAATAATACCTAAAAGGGAAATGCATTAACAGTAATTAACAAACTATACTGGTCAAATAATATATATATATATATTTAATGTTTTTGTGGCTTTCGCCTTTATTTTTTATTTTTTAGACAGTAGGCTGACAGGAAATGGGAAGAGAGATGGCAGGTGACATGCAGTAAAGGTCATCAGGATCGGGAGTCGAACCCGCAGCACACTGCCAGACTGGTTTACCAGGCAAGGTGACTGGCCTGCTGAGCGGCCCAGGCCCTGGTTGAATAATTATAATTGACCAACCTTTCAAATAATATAAGGAAGAGGCAAAAAGTCTGGATCACATCCTGAAAAGGTAGAACCACTGCTGTAGTTCATAGAGTATAGAGTAGACAGACACTGCTGTAGTCCATATAGGCCTGCCGCCTACACTAGACAGACCGACTCAAAGTAATATTTATTTACTCATGATCACAGGTTTACATGCAGGTGTAAATAAGTAGGTGTAATCTTTTTTTGTGCAAGCTGCAAGCTCTATTTTTTTCAGAAGGGGGGGGGGGGGGGGCGGGGGGTTGTGTGTGTGTGTGTTAATACATGTTTGTAATTTTTATGAACCTCCCCTCCATGTTTTGTAACTGACTGTAGCCCTTACGGTCTCAGAGAAAAAATACTTGAATTAGACTTTTTGATCTTCCCATAGTGAATGGGTGAAATTAATTCACTAATACATTAATATCAATTTAACTATACAACGGATGTCTTAGCAAAATGCAAGCACACAATTCCAGATGAAGCCGGTCAATTTGACATATGGCTCAAGTGCGTGCGGCAAAAACTGTGGGAGGAGTAGGGCGGCAAAATAAAGTTTATGTATAACTAGAAAAAGTGCCCTTCTGGGCACAGGTCTCCACCAGGAGGATAGGAGTGTGAGTGTGATGTTTGGCAAAATGTTTAGGAGCAATATAAACGTGTGTGTGTGTGTGTGTGTGTGTGTGTGTGTGTGTGTGTGTGTGTGTGTGTGTGTGACGTGGCGTGGCTTGGCCTGTTGTAGTGCCACCAACGCCTAGTGGGAATACGTGTGCACAGTTTCACCACAATCGGACACTGCGTTGAGTAGTTGTGGCGATTTGTACAAAACGGGTACAAAGCGGGCTACTCCTGAAAAGTTTAGAAGCCAATTGTAGCCAATGAGGGTGGATTATGAGAAATCAAACAACCCGTCTTGATCACATGACTATGGAGAGCATGTGTACCGATTTGCGTGAAATTTGGATAATATTAGAAAATGTGTTTTACATATGTCGGCCTCCTGGTGGCGCTATAAAGAGCAGATGTGAAAAATTCCAGGAAAAGGTTTTTCCTTGGCCTCTAGGGAGTTGGCATACAAAGTTATCCACAGATCCGTGCAGTTAGAGGTAAAAACACTTTTCGGCCAGTTATAGCGCCACCATGAGGCTGAGTTGAAAATGTTCATGTGGCATTTCTTCCTCGGCCTAGTGGGAATGTGCGTGCACAATTTCACGGAAATCACACAATGTGTTCATGATTTGCAGCATTTTGTTTGAAACTGAGCACTCCTGCGAACTTTGGAAGTCAATCTTAGCCAATCAGGATGGAGTCTGAGAAATCTGAAAGATCCGTTTCGTTGAATGGCTCTAGAGAGACTGTGTACCAATTTGCGTGATGTTTGGACAAAATCTGTAGGTGTACAAAACTTGTTTTGCAGAGGTTCATCGTTGGCATCCAGGGAGTGTGTGTGCAAAATTTGGCATCGACCGGGTTAACGGTGCCGGAGATTAGCTGGTCACAGACGGACGGACGGACGGACGGACGGACGGACGGACACACGGACGGACGGATGGACGGACGGAGTGAAAAACATACTCTCTCCCCATGCCTTCGGCCTGGTGGAGACAATACATAAATGGTGAGAATATAGTCTGGTTTCCCTGTTAGGGCAACAACACTAATGAAAATCTTCTGACCAACAGAGGGCAGCATAGTACAGTTGATTGGAGACAGCTCTCTCTCCATCCCTAACCTGTCAGTTAGGCTTAAAATAGAGCAGTGGTTCTTAAAGTATGGTCCAGGGATTCCCCAACCCACTTAAGCCCTGAGGCCAATCGACAAATTCCTTCTAAATCAGTAGTCCTCACAGGCTCACACTTTCAAGATTTTTCAAAAATGTTCAAAATTAGACGCACTGCCGAGCTATTTTTGAATAGGCTACGCAAAAAAAGTAAAATTACATGGATGCTTTCCCGGTTTCAGCATTAAAATCAGTTTAACCACATTCCTATTTGACAATAGACGACCTACAAGCTCACAGCCAGTCACGGTGTGGTGCTAGCCCCGATACGTTCCCTCAGTCCCTATGCTCATTCTGTAGGAGCTACAGAATGAGCGTAGCTAGGGACTGAGGGAACGTATCGGGGCTAGGTGTGGTGCCACACATTGTGAGCTTGTAGATCTATTTGTCCTTGTATAGCTGCTCAGCAAAGCCAGACACGGCGGATTCTAACCCCTAGACTCCGCTGTGGTGGGCAGATAGGCCATTGTCTCCACACCCACAATGCTTTTAAGGGGTTAATCAATTCATTGACATAAATAAACCAAAAGCCCTCTTCTCGATTATTCGAAACATTTATTGAAAGAAAATCAGTTGCAATAGTTGTAGCCCTAATAATCTGGATACAGATTTGATGGTCCAGCAGCTAGAAGGACGGAGGACATTTCTCGCGGCATGGTGGCACATAATTAAAAGGGAAAGAGATCACATGTTGGAATTCAGTTGACAATGGCTAACCGCCCCAGCATGTTCTCAGTTCAGCTGATTAGCACTGATCCTGTTACCCTCTTTAATCATCGCTTTGTTTGCCTTCAGTGCAGCCTGTGTGCGCATTCCTGGTGTTGGTCCAAAAACATACAGGAGAAAACAGCAGAGGACCAGAGCCAGAAGTACACGGATGTCACATGGTTGTACTGTTGTCCAGGGTAAGTGTGTTACACCTGTCCACATCAAAATGTAGAAATATTTTCAGAAATTGTGCAAACCTTGAGCAAGTTTGTTACTGTATGTTATTCTTTGGACAGCATCTTGTATTTTAGCAAGCTAAACTTACTTCAAACTAGGGGACCGTGCAAGTCAGGAACAATAGTTGTGATTGAATGTATGCTCCACCTGGTTATGCAATACCTGCTGTACGCATTATTGTCAGAGTACCCATTGTACCCGCCTGTGTCCCTTTTATACCCATATGCATTTCTCTGTATCTGTCTGCCCTTTAATGCCGATAAATGGAGACCCCTGATGGCATCAGTATGCCAATATATGGCGCGCCCAACTCTGGACTTATTGGTTGGATCGCCGTTCCTGGTGAACCGTGTACATATATATGCCTATTAGAGGTCTTCGGGTAAACCCGAGACCCGAAAACACCCGGGATCCGACCTGGTCACGGTTCCATCCACAAGAAGTGACTCCGGGTCCAGGGCGGAACCACTACCGTATGTCTTGGGTCTCAGGGCTCCGACAGTGAAATGACGGTTCCACTAATACCCGAGTGGACCACCCAGCGATTGGCTGTCACATAACTTTAGTATGGAAGTAGCAGTGCTACTGTGTACTACACAACAACAAGAAAGAGCCTTGTGTCCTCAGGTTTTGTACGGTACGGTCCACGTACTGCTCGGGGTCGGAAATCATATTTCTAATAATTGCCGTGTCCGTTCGGCTCCGGTTCCGACATCTCTCAGTACTTTTTGAGTTCGGAACTCAGAATTCTAATAGCAGCCGGGTCCATTCGGTTCTGGGTATATTTTTTACTATTTACTATTACTATACTATATTACAATTTGGGCACGGGTCGGTCAAATTTGACCCGTGAAGGCATATATCGGCATATTGGTCAATTATTATTAGGAACCAAATGGTCACTTACAGGTCTGTAACTCAGAGAGTGTACAGGTTAACCCAGTTCAGTCAAGTGCCCATAGTTTTCTGTTCACTCAACTGAATTCGACTAATGTGGTATGATCCAGTGTCTTGCGTAATGTCCTAGCTCCTTTCCACCTCTGCAAACATTGCTTCTCCATCCCGCCATCCTGTCATACAGCAAATTAGCAGATTATGATTAACATGCCTGAGCAGTAATATCATCTGAAATATTATCTGCCCAAATTGGGCCATCCATCTAATGAAGTATTTAACTGTTTTTGTTTGCATTTTTGTTTCACATGTTACATGAAGTGAACCACTTGAACCCTTGCATCACCATCCTGGAGTTAAAAGTCAGCAAAGAAATGTTCATAGTGCATCGCAAGGCAATGCATTGTGAGTGTTCTATCTAGATTGGCTACTACTAGCGAAGAGATCTGGTGTTGAGGGAAAAAAGGAGGGGGACAGGCCCCTGAGGGACCCTCATCAAATACTGTATAGGGTTTTTATAGGTATAGGTTGTGCACTGTCCCTCTGTATTCTAACAGTGACATGAAGCTCTAAAAAGAGGACACCTCTCTCAGATCGCATGTCAATCCGTAACGTAGATCTGTCACTACTCACAACTAAATATCATTTTTCCTCTCTTTCATTTTGCCTCCCCCTGCCCCCTGTCTCGTACTCCCTCCTCCCGAGGGGGGCTTTGAAGTAAATAGTGAAAGGATCCCTGACTGTAGCAAATTACCCGAGGACTGAAACATTTTTGACATAAGTCCTGAGAGACGGGGCAAGCCACTTTTCCTGGCGGCCCCTTTGGCGCGTTTAATCTGCGGCTGTTGGAGACAGCGGCGATGACAGAGTGATGGGGAGGCTAGCCGCGCTTCCAGGTCCAGCCGAGACGGACAGTGGTGTAACTTGGAAGGAAGAAGTATTCAGGTTTTCTTTAACTTAAGTAAAAGTAGCAATAACATAATGTGGAAATTCTCCATTGCAAGAAAATGTCCTGTATTCAGAATTTTAGCACCAAATGTAAAAGTACTCATTATACAGAATGTCCCATTTCACTTCTTTCCAAATCTTTCAAAAATAGCAGATCTGCAAGGTCACGCAAGGTCGTGTGTCGCAGTGTGACACATGGTGAACTTCTGGGTCTTCTTTTTTTTATATTAAGTAGGCCTATACGATTATTGGTTTTGTACTATGTATCCTATCCTAGTATATTAAAATTGACTAATGGGAGGACCGGCCAGAGTTCCCAATGCAGCTACGCCCAAATATGGAATGTATTGTCTAACCTCAATGTGTTGTCATGGCATCTGGCGCAAAAAAATGAGTCAGCTCCATAATATTGGCACAAAAGGCTGCATGCCCATATATGGGCATATCGGTTGGATCAGCGGTGCTCGAACCCTATAGATGTGCGTCCCGAACCTGTACTAATCTAAATCTGAAAATAATTGTAGTGGAGCATTGAAGGATAAACTATTGAAAAATAGAAATACTCGAGCAAAGTAAAAGAACCTCAAAATTGTACTTACTTGAGTAAATGTACTTAGTTACTTACTTAAGTTACTTACACCACTCAGAGGCTGAAGCAAGGAGACATCCCACCACTGAGCCAATACCAGGCCAGAGGCTGAAGCAAGGAGACATCATCTTCCTGCCGTTTGCGTCATCAGACATGAATGTCCAATTGTTCAATAATGGATCCCAACAACCCCATCTTGAATCCTTATCAACGTTTAAGGGATAGCAAGTCACAGGGTTTCTTTTTAATGCAGTGGTTCTCAACCTTTTAATTTCAATTCATTTTTAAATGAAGATATCTACATAGGCTACACATGACATAAGACCAGCAGATATTTATATACATGAGGTTTAGCATAAGGTGTGAAAAGGTAACACATACATATGACATAAATGTTGTCTTTTCCTGGTTTGCTGGTTTTCTTCAACACTATTTTATACCTTCAGAAATGTTCAAAAACAGCAAAAATATAGCAATATGTTGCGAGCTTTTAGACTGGCTATTTTATAAAATATTTGAAAAATAAAGACAAATTGGTATAATCACAATTCGATATTGTCATAAAGGCAAAGAATATCAAGATATTTTATTTTGTCCATATCACCCAGCGCTAGTCTCAACGTTTCGTCGCTTATATTCGACATCTCAAAGCCCCATAAAACATTGATTCTTTTCAGTAAACGAAACAAGGCAGAATAGGGAGAGAACAGAATGCGAGGTCACTAAGTGCTTCGAGGGCTCCTGGGAGATTCATTGTCAAGGAAACATTTTTTTAAAGGTAGACGGGGAAGTAATTTGAGCTGAACAGGAGGGAATCAAATCAGACATTGGTGGCCTGTTTTCCTGGGCCGGACAATTACATCTGACATGAGGCGCTTTTCACTCACGCATCAGTGCTCTCCTCTTTCAGGGCCCGCTATCACACAGCAGGGACCAATCAGTGCTCTCCTCTTTCAGGGCCCGCTATCACACAGCAGGGACCACTCGCTCGCCTTTCTTTCTCCCTCTCAATTTTACAAAGTAATTTGCCGGAGATGATAAACAATGGCTACCTTTTCAGATATCCTATAACTTATTTTTTTTTGGGGGGGGGGGGGGGGGGGGGACTTGCAAGCCCCCGGTGCAATCAAGTATGCGAGAGCATCTTGTCAGTCATTTTGCTGGTGCTGTCCAATTTGTAATCCTCCCTGGACTTCTAAAACAATGGTTCTCAAATTGGGGTCCGGGGACCACCGTGGGTCCTCGTGGGGAGTTCTACAGGGTTCCCAGCCAAGTAGATTAACCCATTAAGACCTTTAATCTGAGGCCTTTTCTACAAATGCCTTCTCAGTAGTTTGCACACTATACAATACATGTTCAGTAATAGCAGATGTACAAGCTGTGAGATTATAGCCAACGCAACAATCGAAAATGCTTTCAACTTTAATGACACATCACAGGTTGACAGTGCGTGAAATGTGATTATTGTTTTGTGTTTTCAGAAAGAGAACAGAAAAGAAGAGCAGGGAGAGCATGGGGAAAGATCCAACAGTAAAATAAATACACAATAGCATAAAGCAGCAGGTACAGTATGTAGTACATGAGGCACAAGCACACACTTGTATTTTTCAGACATGTTAACTACGTAAGCCCTATACTTCTCGTACGATGTATAGTGAAAAATAGGGGTCGGGGTCTGGGCTGGATCCAGGCTAAGGCTGCTCTGCATTCTACAGGTTGTAGCAAATGAAAGACAGAACGATGATTAGTAGGCTAGAAAAAGAGGAATTAGAATATATAAACTTCATGTCTCGACTTTCCTTTCCTGTGTGAGCTTCTTGTAATCCAATGATTTAAAAACACA
Source organism: Electrona antarctica (assembly GCF_951216825.1). Classification (NCBI taxonomy): domain Eukaryota; kingdom Metazoa; phylum Chordata; class Actinopteri; order Myctophiformes; family Myctophidae; genus Electrona; species Electrona antarctica. Next base: position 27,144,497 of record NC_136806.1, on the reverse strand, counting down.
CACGCAAAAAACAACAGAACATAATCAATGAAGCATCCAATAACTGCAGGGCATCTGGAAGGCTGACAGCCAGTCACAGTTGGCTGTTCATGTGTAATCCAAACACCCATAGATGAGTAATTGGTTTATATATTTTCTTCTTTCTTTTTTTAAGAAAAAGAAAGATAAAGTATCAATGCCAACGTCAAGATGCAACATGACAGCATGTCGGTTCCAGTACAGGCAACAGGAAAGTAGGACGCTTTGTCTCAGCAAAAGAACGTGTCAACACTAGGGCTGTCACGAAAGTGTAGTTGACAATTAATTGTCATTTATATCAGTGGTTCCCACACTTTTTAGCTCAAGACCCAAAAGACAAAACATATAAGTTTGCCCTGGACCCAAACTAGTGAAAATAGCAGATCTACAAGCTCACAACATGGCACAAAGCGATGCGTTGTGAGCCCTAATAATAATAATACTTTTGTTGGAATAGTTTTTCAATTGATGAAAAGTCATGATGTTGTGTGTGTCCCATGCGAGCAGAGGGTTGCGCAGTGTAGAGTGGGCATTCGGTTGGACCCAACGGTTCCCGAGAACAGCAAAAACGGATGTCTGTATCTGGTAAAAGGAAGGCATTGGAGCAGATGTCTGTATCTGTCTGTCCGAGTGGAGGACCCCCCCCCCCCCCCCCAGTCTCTGTGTGTGGGTGCACGGCATCGGCTTCACGGATTGGCCGAGCTACATGATGTTGGCGCGGCTACAGTGATGGCGTACACAAGCTTAAGGCCTATATACGTAGTTCACCGGTTCTCAACGATGTATCCGAGGACCAGCAAGGGGTCCACATTGGCCGAAACATGTCTGTAACTCAGAGTGTTAAATGTGGAACCGAATGGACCCTTACAGGTCAATTTGGCGTTATAGACCCATAGGGGGAGGGCATTTGGACCCCTAGTGGACCCCGGACCAGACAGTAGCCTAGATAACAGCAGTCATGTGTGCTGACCCTGGGTCAGTCGGCGCCGGCGGCCAGTACAACGGTCATATTGGCATGTGAGTGCTGACCCTGGGTCAGTCGGCGGCCAGTACAATGGTCATATGGGCATGTGGGTGCTGACCCTGGGTCAGTCGGCACGGCCAGTACGACGGTCATATGGGCATGTGAGTGCTGACCCTGGGTCAGTCGGCGGCCAGTACAACGGTCATATGGGCATGTGGGTGCTGACCCTGGGTCAGTCGGCGGCCAGTACAACGGTCATATGGGCATGTGGGTGCTGACCCTGGGATAGTCTGCGGCCAGTACAACAGCCACAAAGCCCCCCTCAATGCCGCTCCAAACAATCAGCGACGATTTGAGCAACAACAATGAAGGCTGCAGGACGGTATTTGGCACACTGAAGGCATGTAATTTCCTCTTTTAACTCCGGCAGCCTCAGAGCTTGTTGCTGCATGGAGCCACTTGTGTTGCACTGCGTTGGGAAACCCCAGCTCCTCCGCCAGCGGAGTGCTTCACTTATCAAAGTGAACCCAACACAGCACTCGCTTGCATGCCAGGTGTCAGCAGCGCGTTAGGACTACCACACAATAAAAAAAAAAATGAAATGCCACATTTTTTCCGCGGCAGTAATGCTTGAGTGAGTGGTCTATAAATCGCATGAATGTGAGCTTGATTAGCGCTGCCGTGTTCATTCATAGTTTTAAGCCCTGTGCAAACGCTACTCAAGCCACCCAGTTGTTCTCTTCCAAATAGTGCAACAATGCTATTAATCCGTATCCGTATCAGTTGGACAGACACATTCCGATGGACAGAACTAAATCTATCATTTTGAACAAGCTATGCCATAGATCATTTTATTATATATTGTTGCTGTCGCAGACAGTGTCGACACAGATCTTATCTCCATATTTTAACTTAAAACTTTTAGTAACTACTTGATCATACTAGCAGATAAACAAGCTTGAAACGCACGTGGAAACGCGGTGCGGGCTTGAAGATCTGCTACTTTCGATACTTTTGAATTTTGGATATATGAGGTTTCCACACCCGACAGACGATATGCATTGAAAGCTTGGCCTCTGTTGCATAAATCTCCATCAAAAGGCCTGTCAATTTGTCAAAGTTATGACATAATCGCCTATCACAACTATGTGAGATCATTTAAGCAATTATTTTGCATAATCGTCGGAAGGGTTTCCTTTCATCTGTATATAAATTCATCTGTTCAAAAATGTTCATACATTTTCAAGCAACACGTTGCGATTGCAATGCGCTGTGAGGTTTAGATTTTGAAAGTCTGAAATTATTAAATATGGCATGTTATGGCTGTAGTACATTGTTAATTTCCCTTTTTGTTCCCGGTCATTGTCAGTCATTTCTCTGTGTATTTAAGTTATTCGTCATATCACAATTAATCAACTAAAATGTCATGATTATGACAACTCTACCCATCAAGGGTGGAATTCTAACAGAATAGAGATAAGGTGAGGTTAGGGGCCCCTAACGGGCCCAATGAGTCTAGGGGCCCCTGAAGGGCCACACACTGACCTGTTCTCAGCGGTATGAGGTTACACATCCACATCATCAAACCTTTTTCACAAACGCCCTCTTGCTCCGGTTTGTGGTGACATCGGGACCAATGTCAAGAGTTCCCTGAAGGTCACCTACAAAACGAAGCGCTGGCTGAATTAAAGTGGACAAGGCGAGTATTTTTAGACAACCCGTGCATCACTGGCTATTTTTAACAGCAGCTTCTGGGCAGTAATCTGACCCCTGTGACCTGTTAACTTCTTCCTGTTTCCTAGAAAGGAGCGGAGGGTGCAAAGTGTACCGGGGTTTGTCCCCGGGCAGTGGTGGAAGAAATACCTAATTATTGGCATCAAAATAAGTACTCATTATATGCCCCATATGCCCCATATGTCCCATTTCACAAGTTCAAATGTTTTCAAAATCGGAGGGGAAATGGCAGATCCACAAGCTTGTACATTTCGATGCCAATACCTTTGTACTTTCACTTCAATTTTTCATATTGTGAAAAATTGATTATTGAGTAGTTCTTCCGCCACTGCGGGAGAGACACAAGGTATGACATGCAGACCTGTGTGCCCTCAATCTGCATCTGGTCCTTTTGTGTGCGATACACATCTAGTGAGGGTCAGAGAGGAGGGAGGAGATCGCTGCTGGTTCGGTCCGGGCCACGCCAAGGGAGCCTAGGGCTGTCACGATCATAACATTTCAGTTGTCGTGCAAATAATCATGATTAATTTTAATTGCGTTTTTGGCGTTGAACATTAGGAGCACTCTGTTTGCCTTTTATAGGCTTTGAAAACAAAGATTGCATGCAGGGCAGACATGGTGAATAACTTAACCTGATCTGGGGCAGATGTTCAAAATGTACAAATGCATACAAATATATAAATGTCCTATAGATTTCTGAAAAACGTATGTTGCTGTATCAGTGGTTCTCAAACCTTTTCATGTCAAGGACCTCCAAAATTATGTATTTGGCTGCCTCAACATATTTTGTTACAGGGACCACCAGAAGCAAAGATTTTATGTAAATTGTATTCAAAGATTTACACATATTTTCACGATTTTTCAAAAAATAGCAGATCAACAAGCTCATAGTGCGGCATAAAGTCTATTGTTGAATAGCCAAAGTATATGGATACAATCTAAAATGAGAGATGCTTTCCCAGTCTTAATTGTTTAAATACGCACAGACGTTACTGACAATGATGACTGGTGTCAAAGACTTTTGCCCAAACAGGCCAAGCATTTGATTATCTATATCTTCAAAAACATTTAAAAAAATAGCTGATCTCCAAGCTCACAGGGTGTCTCAATTCTGACAATCATGCAAAAGTAACTGTGGTTATCTCAAATAATTGCGATCAGGCAATTATGTAGTCATTGTGACAGGCCTGTGTGTACGTCTTGGCATGGAAGCAAGAAGAACAAAAAATCCCCTTGCCTGAACTGTGGTCTCTCTCTCTCTCTCACACACACACACACACACACACACACACACACACACACACACACACACACACACACACACAGTTAAAGGTTGAGGTGTTGGTTTACCGCTGTCAAAATGTTTGGAACAGAAGCTGCATTATTCAGGAACGTCTCTGAAAAGACAAAGCCGCTGTCTTCCAGTGTGAGCAGAGGCGTCTTTTCATAAAAACAGTAAAGGGTGGCAAACAAATTTCCACTCAAGCCTGATTAAAAAAGGAAAAAAGCTAAAATAGCCGATCTACAAGCAAGCTTATAGATGTTATGTTCCTCTTTTTTTGCTGTAATGACATGCCTACAATAGGGAGGCCAGTTTTAAAGTAATGAATGAATGAATTAATGTATGTATGGTTGTAGAAATAACAATAACAAGTGTCTAAAATCTGATTAATCTGCAAATAAAGAGAAATATGAATAAAATACCTGAATTTTTAGGTTAAAATGTGAAAGCTAGAATGTGGCAATCACCATCCCCTGGAACCCCCAAACGACACCCCTTTGCAGTGTGTAGAGGTGTTGCGTGAGACCTATGTGTGTGTTTTTATCAGATGTCTTTTATCCAGGGAGTCTTAAAACACAGATCTCCTCTTGATGAAGAGCATAAGCGGACTTATCTGGTGTCATTCATTGTTGCTCCAAATGAGCGGGACCACCAGCAGCCATGGCATCTCCTCTTCTCTTGAAGGAGATACGCTGCCCTCTCACACAATGCCCAGATGAGATGAGACTGTGCTCAACGGTACGGGACCCGGTGGTATCCATGATGGGTTTGATAAGAGACATCAAAGAACCCTGTCATCAGCTCGTTTCTTCCCCTTCTCTCTCTCTCTCTCTCCTGGTGCCGTGCAATGGCAGTATGCAACAGCAGCACAGCAGGCGCAATGCCCTCTCAGGAGTGAAGGTTTGGGCCTGGGATTCTAACCCCGGTTTCTCACGTTGGAAACAAGTTAAACTCAAATTCACTTCTTTCATGCATATGTTCCCCACATTAATCCGATTTCAGATCAACGTTGAATGTGTCAGTGTGACATGTGACACGTGATATAGACATTCCTTTTCTTATCTGCAATCATACATTTACTAACCACTTTCAACCTGGCTTTCCTATCCTGGCTGTCAGCTTGTAGATCCTATATTTTGGAAATGGGTCTTATAGGTTGCTAACTTATTTTTGCCACCCCATTTCTTTCCCCCATGAAATGACACCTCTGCTTTTCAGAAGCAAAATGTAAAGCTGCTGTATTGCGATTGAGCAGCCAAAGCGTGTAACTGGCCAGGGGGTTATTTCTGCATACAAATGATCTATTCTATATCATTAGTCCTGCTGTTCTCCTATCAATCATAACCATACGTGTGAACATGATTACATGGTCTCAACACAAACCTCCAGGCTCCATCACTAATGTTTTCTATTGATCTGACACTGTTGTCAGTTCATGAGTGATTTGAGTAGACCACTATTTCCCAACGGTGGGTCGGGACCCGTTTGTGGGTCACAGGCCATTTTTTTATGGGCCACGACTCGCGTAAAAGAAAATCACATTATCTTTTCCTACCAAAAAAAAAAAGGATTTCAAAAATATTTTCCCCTATAAAATAAAATAAAAATCTATACATTGTAAAAAACAAACAAACAAACCTAAGAAATTCCATAAATAAAAAACCACTGGAGTAGACCCTGTGCCAGGCACGACAGACAGTCCGGTCTGTCTGATCCCTCATTAGGACTATTTTAGCCCAATAAGACCTGCGGCCGATTCTACAGAGTGCCTTTTAAATCATTAGTTCCCACACTTTTTCGCAATTCAAAATGATTCAAGATTTTTCAAAATCTTGAACGGCTTGTATGTATTTCTGCTATTTTTAATAGCCAATGCTACAATCTAAAATGACACAGATGCTTTCCCCGGTTCAATTTCTCAACCTGTTGAGGATCCCAGAACCCATGAGGATACTGCAAGTGGGCCTCTACATAATTGTCAAAACATTAAGATGTGAACGATAATGTGAGTCTTCGTTATACCAGGAGCTTATACAATATAGTATGTTAGTTCCATTGAGCCAAGCCGGTACACAATCAATTCATCTGGATCCGATCTGATCCAGAAAAAGTTGAGAATGGCGAGTGGAACAGTGGAGGTGCAAACAAAGCAGATGAAAGCCTGGAACCATACAGCTGAAGACAACGTGCAGAGTCAGACTATGTCCCCCCCCCCCCCCCCCCCCAGGCAGAACCAGTACCATCAGCTGTGGTCTGTGCTCGATATTGGCAGAACGTCAACTTACATCGCTACCTCCTCGAACAAGAAGCGAACCGTGTCGTATATCGTTTTTTCGCATTTCCATACGCAGTGGCTGAAACCGAGATAAGGTTCTCTTCTCAGAACCTAATTCGGGTCCTGTTTAGGAGGCGGGACTCACCGTATGTTCTGGGAACCCATGGGAAGAGCATGCGGTGCTCTTGCTCCGGATTGGTGAAGCTGAGGTGACGTCACTGGAACAGACACCTCCACACCAACCTTTTTTAATCGAAAAAATCACACCTGTGTGAAGTGAGTGGTGCAACTCCGTGTGGGGGTCCCCAGAACCTTCAGACCCACAGGAACGAGCCCAGGGTGCCGTTCCGGCAAAGCCGCCTCGCGTCCGAACGGTCGAGAAATGACAGTTACCGTGTGGGGGTCCCCAGGGGGTCCCTCTACTGTACTGTACTGTCACACCCGAAATCATCATATAATCTGTTTATATGTATATGTGTGTGTGTGTGTGTGTGTGTGTGTGTGTGTGTGTGTGTGTGTGTGTGTGTGTGTGTGTGTGTGTGTGTGTGTGTGTGTGTGTGTGTGTGTGTGTGTGTGTGTGTGTGTGTTAGGCTGCACAACAGTGACACTTGGTGATGAAAACCAACCAAATACTATTTTCGTGCTCGGACACAGCCAGAGACACACAAAGCTTTGGTGGTTGCACCACTCAAAATATAGTTGAATCAAGTCAAATTTTCGATCTACAGGCTACAACGCCTTTGGTTTTGGTTTTCAAACAGTATACATCTAAATCAATCTGCAAATCGCAAAACAATTGACAATGGACACAGAGTTTGTTTTTTTAATGACGTACCTCCCCTTCAGGGGTGTTAACCGGCGACCGCTACCCCCATAACACCCTGTTGCCATCAGGGATGAAGTATCAGATGCTCAAAGCTGGCACAAAAAAGCAAGCAGACTGAGGAACAGCTTCTTCCCCCAGGCTATGAGTCTGCTAAATAAGAAAAAGTGATGCACACTTCTGGTGCATTATTGTCTTGTATATGCTGCGCTGGCTTTTTAACTTTTTAAAAACGTTGTATTAATTGATTATAGGGGCGAGCTATTATTGTTATTTATGTAATGTTTTTTTTTTTTAATGTTACGGAGCACACCCGAGCTAAGTCTCTCACAATGTATGTATAGGCTATTCGTACATCTTTGACAATAAATCTCTTGTTGAATCTTCTGGTCTCAATGGAAATGTGGGAAACAGAACTTCCCAGGTTCTGAAAAGTTTCAGGTTATGGAGGGTTCTGGGTTAATGGTCAGGTGGTGCATGCACTTCCAAAAAATTCAACAGCTGCACACCGCTTTGAATGCTCACAAAATAATTTATCACCAAGCGGTCAAAAACACAACGTTTCGGCCTACGTGGCCTTCGTCAGGTATAGTCTAGTTCTGGGTTAACCCTTCGTAGTTTGTACTGATAGAGTGACTCCACTCTGCTCCTTAAAACCCTGGCAGGCAGCGTTTCTTCAAAGTCGACTAATCCCACATCAAGCTTTCATATCGGGGTATCATGTCAGAGTGGGAGCTATTTCCTGAATGCCACTATTGCACATGTCACATCCCTCAGTGGTTCCCTTCACTAAATGAATCTTTTGTTTGGGCCAATAGGTCTAACATTGTTCAGTTCAGGTGCACTAAGCATGGCGGATAATGGAACACTATATGAGCCTCTTAGTTCTGCTATCGCTCACTTCCTTCAAGAGCACAGTACCACGGCTTCCTGTTGGCTGCATGGCTGCTTGTAATGGTGGAAGAAGTCCTATTCTGTGTTCAACATTTTACTTAAACGTACAAAAAATATGCTTAGCCTACTCTATCAAATTAAAATACAAATCTTTTCAAAATAGCTATTTTTGAATTAATTAAGTAAAGAATCGTGTTTAAGTAGTTGATGTGTGTTTTGTGGACTGAAACCCCTTTTGGGGTTTTACCTTTTAAGACGGGAACCCATGTTTGGATTGTTGTTGCTATGTACAATACAGTATGTAACATAATCTTTTTGTAATAGATATTTGATGTTTTTCAGAAAAGGTCAGGACCCGGACGGTTCGCACAGCCGTCTGGTCATCCAGCCTGACAGCGTGTCGCAGGTTCGAGTCCCGATCCTTTGCTTTTGCGTGCCACTCCCCCCATCGCTCCCCCCAGTTTCCTGTCAGACTACTGTGCACCTATCAACAAAGGCAGAAGAAATAGAGACACTATTGCTATAGTTCTAAAAGTTATTTTGCTTGTTTGTGAGCGGCAGAGTGAGCAAAGAGAGAGAGAGAGATAGAAAACAGGTTGAATATATATACATACATACATACATACATACATACATACATACATACATACATACATACATACATACATACATACATACATACATACATACATACATGAACGAATGAATGTTCTCCATGTTGTTGTTATGGTTGAAACTGGCATCTTTATAGGAACGAGAGAGAGGTGGTCCTGACAGGGTAAAATAAACATTAAAATGTCCACCAATGACAACATAAACCCTGGCCTATATCCTCCTCCAGGGCCTGGGATTCTACCCAGCCTTCTGATTGGTCAGCACAGGTGAGGCATGTTGGGATGCCTTTGTATGCGTCTGACAGGGGAATGTGTCTCTAAGCGCCCGGGTGGCACCTTGAGCACTCAAAATGACTCCCTGGGTTTTACTAATGTGCAGTGGGAACCACTTTGATCTGCCCGCACAGGTGTGTGTGTGTGTGTGTGTGTGTGTGTGTGTGTGTGTGTGTGTGTGTGTGTGTGTGTGTGTGTGTGTGTGTGTGTGTGTGTGTGTGTGTGTGTGTGTGTGTGTGTGTGTGTGTGTGTGTAATTTGTTTTATTGTTTTAAATTTGTTTTAGACCTACATTTAAGAAAAGACTTAGGGTTGTGTTAGTTAGACATTTAGGGCTCGATCTTGCGCCATCCTTTTCCCTTATCCCTAAACCTATTTGCCATTTTTTACTATTTTGAAAAACATTAAAAAAAAGGTTTAACTAGCCTTATATCGAGACATTGTGAGCTTGTAGATCGGCTATTTGAACTATTTTAAAAGGTTTTTTTAAATAGTAAAAAATTGCAAATTAGTTTAGGGATAAGGGTTAAGGGGTGGCGCAAGATATAGCCCTTAGAGGTCATCTTTAGGGGGTTACATGGCACTATCGCACACCAAAAACAGCACATATACAAGCTCACAACCCGTCACAGCACGGCATGTTGTGAGCTTGTAGATCTTCTATATTTGGTGCGCGACACTTGTGCACAACTAAGCACAACTCAAGCTTTACAATTAGGGTCGTCACTGAATTATTTTCCACCCATCGTTCAGTTAAGCACAAAATCTTTCAAGATATATATTTCCTTTCATATGGATTTAATTCCACTTTGTGACTTTGTATTATAGGGTTAATTCAGGTTTTAAGCTAAAGCCATTGTGAAGCCAACACTATACAGCTTGTGCTCCGGTTCTGCAGGACCTTTGGTGTGATATTTGATGCTAATCTCAGCGCTGAGTCCAATTCCACAGATATGAATACATTTCTTTCTTCTTCTTCTAAATCAATCGGTGGAGCGTTCATGTGTGTGTGTGTGTGTGTGTGCGTGTGTGTGTGCGTGTGTGTGTGTGCGTGTGCACGTGCGCGTGTGCGTGCGCGTGCGCGTGCGTAGTTTCATAACAGTGGGAGGATGACCCGCTGGCATGGTGTATGATCACCTCCACGATAAGCAGCTACCAATAAACACACACCTGCTTTAAGCCAAAATCAGTGGCGGAAATTAACTATGTACATTTACTCAAGTACTTTACTTAAGTAGCCTACAATGTTTACGTACTTTTAGTGTGTCAATTTTTCCAATACTTCTATCAGAGGCAAATATTGTATTATTAGTTTTTACAAAACATACTGTACACTAACAACAACCGTGCGTCGAGATGCGACACATTGTGAACTAGTAGATCAGCTATTTTCCCTACTTTTGTGCGACAGTGCGACCCTCTTGTATGATGAAGTAGTGCATTCGATTACGAAAAGAAAAATCTGGAGATACAAGGTTTCTGCCCGACATCAACTGGGCCTACATAAGGTCCACTATAAGGTACATGATATATATCATAAGGTGAGTGGTTGACATAGCAGTGGGATGGGATGGGACATAAAATAGCAGCAGATTAAAAACCTATAATTTGAGGCAGTTAAATGTAGCACATATACTTCCTTTGAGACATTTAGACCCTAGTGCTGCTGGGTAGGACACATACTGGTTGACAATGTCAGTAAAGTGCCAGTGACATCTTTATTGCAGTTTGCATGGACAGCGTTGCGATTACCTCTCCGTCAGGAGAGGGCGACAATTTACGAGTGTGGCTTTAAACCCTTTCGAGTTAACCTGGCATTTTGATGGTTGTGAGCTTAAATAGGTTATATAGGGCCTGCACTTGTTTCCGTATGATTAAACCTACTTTAGTTGTTTTATTTGTAGTTTGAAGAGTAAGCAAGAATACAAATGGTGTGTGGCCATTTTATTCATCAGGGGATGAACAAACCTCAATGAGGTCTAATATAACAGAGTCTATGAATGTCTTTGAAGCATCATTTCTGACTACTCAAGCAGACAACAGTGACATGTCTTCAGAGGAGCTAGGAGATGCCGCCAGAGGAATTCTAGGAGTCTTGAATATGATATTTCCTGTGAATTCAGATACTGTATTCTTGGACAGATCATAGAGGTGATTAGTCACTGGGATGTGGAGAGGTATGCCTGCAGGCCTTATTAGTGGACACGCCACCGCTGAAAACTAATTTGTACTTTTCCATACTAGATGTTGACTTGTGATGTGCAGCTTTATAAAAGGAGGCAAACCTTTCGATGATAAGGCTATATTATGCAGTTGTCCAGTTAACTGGAACATTTCCCTTAGCATCATTCACTGATGTAAATGTAATGCCAATGTAATGGATTTCAATATTTTGTTACTACAAGGGTAGAAATGAAGAACATATTCCATATTCCATAAAATAATAACATGTTATAATTTTTTAACCAGAATTGCAGCTTAAATGCTATACATACAACCATGCTAACACAAAGTATGCCAAGAACGCAGGGCCTTGTTCCTCTCTCCACAACCCGCCTTTGCCAAAACGAGGGACCTCGTCTTACTTTAATTTCATTTAATCCAGCAATTCATTTTCTTTCCCCATTATTTTCTTTTACTCACACTAGAGTGGTGCCTGTGGGGCCTCTACAGCGGTGCCCGTTGGGCACTGGCCTACTTGGAACGATGCAAGTTGGAAATGTATGCCCCACCCAGATATTATGTCTGTGTGTCCCTTTTATGCCCATATGAGTTCTTTGTCAGGCATGCCCAAATATAGAGTCTATGCAGATGTCAGAATGATGTCAGAGCAGGCCAGCTATATGGACCCTGGGCATGCAGGATCCCTGTCCAGAGCCCGGGCAGAGGCCGTTTGTTCTGGACAACCGTGGGTCTGACCGACTCGGCAACTGCAGCCCCTGCGGTGGTGTGGAACGCGTGTGTCAAATTTGAAATCTGTGGGGCGAACGGTTCTCGAGTTACGTGGATTACACACACACAGACAGAGACTTGGTGCATTTATAGATCGATAGATAGATAGATAGATAGATAGATAGATAGATAGATAGATAGATAGATAGATAGATATTTTTCATAAAATAAAACAATAATATAAAATAAATGGAAAAGGGAATTGAAAAAAGGAGGACAATATCAGTCACCACCAAGCCTGCAGAATGGCTGGGCAGTGTTGAAGCTGCCGTCTCTACTGGTCAAAAGTGGTACTGCAGGCCTCCACTGAAGTGAATAGCGGGGGTTAACGCTCCTCAATCCGCTCTCTAGTTATATTATAGCTCTATGGTCATCACCCACCAGAACCAGGGATGTGTGTGTTTTCAAGAGTTGGTTAAAATGGAGTTTGTAGTTATGGGTTTATAGGAATGGGACATATCTGATGAAAGGAATAATAAATATATTTAATCAAGCTACTTAAAAACTGTACACAAAATCTACGAGTGTTTTAAAGTCACACATCGTAATGACTAATCAACTCTCAAATATTAAAATTGCCTAATGGGACATACTCATTCAAGAAATACCCCTTTAATGGAACATCAATACAGACAGTGAGCAGCACTGAGCACATCAATCTTCCTCTACTCCCTTTTACACAGAAGTATGTGTACAGTACATGTTTGTCAAGGATTTCTGGGATCTCCAGCAGCACTAGTGTAAATAGTAGAAAACAGCATCTTCTTTCACCGTAACTCTTTCTCTCTGAACTCTGTGCCAGCTCCTATCTGATCAGCTGTCTGACGTTTGCCTTTGATTGTGGATTCATAGAGGCTTCAGAAAAGCCTCCTCTACGCAGTATCAGTGTTGTTTGCAAAGCTGGGAAAAGCTAGCATTGATATGAACTTGTTGAAGGTCAGTTGTACTCTTATTCAGCTACTTTCATTCTTATGTGTCTAGTTTTATGTTATATTATGTCTAATGGATAGGAGCAATATATGCACGCACGCACGCACGCACGCACGCACGCACGCACGCACGCACGCACGCACGCACGCACGCACGCACGCACGGTGCAACTGTAGTGTGTGGGGGTCCCCGGGGCCAACATCCAGACCCCCAGGAACGCGTCCAGGGGGCTGGCCTGGTTCCGCCGAGCTTTCCCGCGTATGAAACGGTCGAGAAATGACACAGTTACCGTGTGGGGGTCCCCGGGGGATCCCCGGAACATCCGGACCCCCAGGAACATGGCCAGGTGGCCGGCCCGGTTCCTGTGAGCCTTTCCGCGTCCGAAACGGTCGAAAATGACAGAGTTATCGTGTTGCAACTTTCCATGCTCACCGTGCTCATCCGTGCTGGGACGGACATACTACATACATAGAGACACACATAGCTGCGTAAGGGAGCGGAGGCACCGCTCAATAAATCATGCACCTGTAACCCAGCATGCCTTGTACTGCGTTGATGCGCGTGTCGCGTGATTGGCCGTAGCCAATCGGAAGAAGGAAACACAGGAGACCAGTTCCTGTTTCTGAGTCGTTTTGAAAGGCTGTTTGGCCTTTCAGGCTGCGGTAATTGAACAGTACGCAGACGTTCTGGGATCATTTCTGATGTTATGCTGTGTCGAGGTATTACAATATTAATGCTTTTTGAAGAGAAGTAGACTTTTTAGACGGATGGAGTGAGTAATGGCGGATTTGCGAAACGGAAGCTGCAAAAGCTGGGTTGAAAACGCAAAGTGAGTGACGTCAGAGCACAGGCACAGCACAGGACTCAACGGCACTTCCGCATACTCCACATACATCACTGTCTATGACTTGGCCACCCGATTGTGAACACAAAATGTGAGCAGCCTCTCTCAAATGTAATATAAGATGCAGGGCAGACTTTTAGTAGTAGTAGTGGTTTACAACATAAGTCTATGGTAGTTTGGTAACTCTCTCTCTCTCTCAATATCTCTAGATAGGAACTATTCAGCTGTGTTGTCTCATTTGGTTAAGACGAAGTACAACACTATACTGGCTTAATAGAAAATTAAATCATATTCTCGTCAAACTGAAGTTATTATAATGCTTGGGGTTTAACTGTCCACACTTGATCTCTTGACATTTGTCACAGTAAAACATGAATAAGACCCCCGATTTTAGCAGATCGAGGATTAGCGAGGTGGGGACGAGGTATCATTTATAGGCCGGCTGTTAAACTCTACCACTGAGCACCCGTCCTTGATTCATGTGGAGTGGAAGTTTGTACGTAGATTAGCGTCCACTCTGAAACTATAACACTGTGGTCTGTAATGTCATCCCGTTTGGATAGGCTTTTCAGGGTTTTGTTGTTATTTCAAGGTGGAGTCTTCATGCGTGCTGCTGGCTGCTTGTGTTAAACGGCTCGGCTCTTTTTCTTGTTTGTAGTGGAATGATGTGCCGTTCTCCTTTCGGCCAAGGGGATTTCCTCCCAAGCAGAAGCACTCTAAAGTTATTACTGTGTGCGGAGGAGGATGGCTGCTGCTCTGCCACGCTTGTTTGAAGTTCCCCCACAACATTTTTAGTATTGGTAACGCTCCCAGAGAGAGATATCACTTTGAAAACAGCCACGGCAGCAGCAGCAAAGCTCAGCAGGAGGGCCTTTTTACCCTGCACAAAAAACACTGTTTAAAGATTATTATGAAGGAATTGAAATGCAGGCACTACAATGTTTATGATTCATTAGTTTCTCACCTGACTAAATACATCTGTGCTGCATCACAATGTTTGCAACAACACCGTCAGTAGATTTTCTAGTTACAGAAACAGGGAGTATTTTTTGCTTATTTTGTGGGACACTGTAGCCAAGTTAAAATATGGAGATGGGAGGTTTCTGCCCTACAGCAACATGTTAACACATTATTGATCAGTAATAATTCCATGTTAACAGATGTATTGATATATATTGATCAATCTACAGAGCTATTGATATGTAATGATTACATGTTAACAGATGTAGCCTACTGTGTTTATATCTAATGATCCCATGCACACAAATGTATTGATATACTGATTCAATGTTTACAGAGCTTTATACATGTAATGAAGTGTGAAGTGGTTTGGCTGCTGGGACTCGGGCGGTACTCCTATCCTCTCCTGCTGTTGACTCGCTGGGGCTTGTTCATGTTTAGCCCTGTGATTTATAAAAGTAACACTGTAAGAGACAGATTAATACACTGTAAGGTAAAACCCTGTTTATACTGTATCTATGCACTCATTTTGTAAACTCCCTTCCACCTAACATGAGACACAGTTGTTTGTAATTCCAGACTAAGTTTTATAGCTTAGCGTAATATTATATTGAAATAGTGAAGGAATCTTAAAGGCAGTGTATGCTCTGTGCATAGCCTCTAGCTGTTGATAGCAGGATATAAAGAATATTTAATAAAGATTCCCATGACACATGACTCCGATTGGAACTTAGATTTTAAGTCTTAGAATAAAGGCATTCATTCTCTGTTAGAAATTGGAGCAGAGGAATATTAGGACCAAAACAACATGCCTAAACAATTCGTCTTCATTAATTATTTGTACTGTAAAAGTTTTAGTTTTTCTCTCATTGCATACGCTCGGCTCAATTCAGTCTATTGCTGTTTTTACCACCAGAATAACAAACAACATCCTTTTGAGCCTTTAAGAATGTTCTGTGGTCACAGGCACGAATAATTAGTGGTATTCTGCAGAGTTGGACGCTCGCCAAAACCCCGCATTTCATCTGCCACTGTGAGCTAAACGTATACCCGGGGTCTACTGAACTGAAATGGCCAATAGACATGGAAGGTTTCACGGTAAATTCTTCTCGCGTATCGTTTTTCTCTCTCCCTGTCTTTAAGTCTCTCACCCTCTAAGCCCTCTTTTCTCTCTGTTCTCCCCCTGTTTTGTTTTGTTATTTTACCTGGAGGAGCAGGTGTGAGGCGGTGTGTAAAGGGGGGTGGGGTGAGGCCCGTGGAAAAACATTCGATTCCGTAAGCTTGTCATGAAGGAATCCAATGACTGACCTCTACATCTTGGCACACAATGACAAATAGGTTAGCAATTTTCCGCCTGACTTGGGGGCAACAAAGCAAGTTCCCACTTTCACTGGTGGGCTGAGAGAGAGAGAGAGAGAAAGAGAGAGAGAGAGCGAGAGAGAGAGAGAGAGAGAGAGAGAGAGAGAGTACTCATGACATATACAGTATGTGGACATATAGAGTGCATGTATATTCACTAGATTTGATCAAGTGAAAGCTTACATAATGACAATATGAAGTCATCTATTGTCACAGAATGAAACATTTGCTTTCCTTTCTAAACTGAGGGATCTGGTTAGATAATATGATATTTGTTTAATATCAAACATCTGTTGGCTCTTGTTTATTTTCTCTTACATGACATCATCATTTTGCCTACATGTATGGTACCTTATCATAAGCCATCAACCGTACTTCAGTTATATTGCATATTACATACAGTTATATATTTGTGGCATTTAACTGCGCACTTTAACTGAGAATCCTGTCTGTGATTTTGATGTGAATGATTCATATCTAATATTGCAATCACTGAAAACATTATTATTATCCTTTCCATTATTCAGATTTGTGTCGCTTGTGTCTCCAAGCTTAGCCCCTTTTGGGGTTCTTGTTGCTATGTACAGTAGATAACATCATTTGTTTGTAATTTGTGAATAAATATTTGAAGTTTTTCAGAAAGCTTAGGCCAGGATTTAGAAGTGTTTTTTTTGTTAGTTTTTTGTATTGGCCTCAGGTGGGTTAAATGTGGGTTAGTGCTTTTGTAGATCGTCTATTTTCGGTGCGACATTGGCGCAACTAAGTATAATTCAGGTGTTATACTTCATTGGACATAATCTGTCACTTAATCATGTTTGCTTAAAATGTGTTGTGTGCCGTTGTGTGACAGAGTCTAGGAATTAGGAGGGTTTAATGATGGCTGCTAATTCCATGCTAAGCAGTGTTTTCACTGCTGATTGAATTGCTTCCAAAGCCAAGAAGAATGTTTAAAGTGGGAACTATATGGAAATGAACCAATTGACCCCCGTGCTGACCTTGTGGCTGTGGGAGCCAGTGGGAGAGGGAAGTGTCAGAGCTGCAGACACGCCATACATCACTGTCACAAACACACTCTGCTGACCCTGTCACACTGCTTCAAAGTCAGTGCAATTCACATCAAGCATTTATTCACAGTATGCCTGTGTGTTTTGAGAGGAAATAGTTTTACTGTATGTCCTGCAATGGTCAAACAACCGTGTGTGTGTGTGTGTGTGTGTGTGTGTGTGTGTGTGTGTGTGTGTGTGTGTGTGTGTGTGTGTGTGTGTGTGTGTGTGTGTGTGTGTGTGTGCGTGTGCGTGCGTGCATGTCGGTGTGTGTGCGTGTATCTGTATGTCTGTCTGAGTGTGTGTCTCTTTCGCTCTCTCTGTGTGTGTGTGTGTGTGTATGTGTGTGTGTGTGTGTGTGTGTGTGTGTGTGTGTGTGTGTGTGTGTGTGTGTGTGTGTGTGTGTGTGTGTGTGTGTGTGTGTGTGTGTGTGTGTGTGTCCAGACAGGTCAGTGTAGCTGCATGGTGCGTCAGGGCGTTTATGTCCTATAGGGATGACCTGTCATGGTTCTGGGAGTCTAATTGATGCCTCATGCTTTTCAGGGGGCAATTATGGCCACCGAATGTCAAGAGCTAATTAGTGTCTTTGTAATGTGGACACATGGGCCTTTAGGGGGGGTGGGGGGTGGGGGACGCACAGACCGCTGTGGTCAGCAGATGTGAGGGGGTGGACTGGGTTGAAGTCAGGGGCCGGGGGCGCGGTGGTGTTGAAGTTTGGGCTTTGAAAATGAAAATTAATGAGCTGTGATGGTTGAAGACCAGGGGATAGAAATAGACATGAGATTACCCACTTAAGACCTATATAAATTGTTGAAATATGGGATCTACATGCTTGTAAAATTGTTTATATATATAGCCTAAAATAACATTTTCACTTATGCCCACACATGCCCAATATAAGGACACCGGGTTGAAAGTGGTTAATGACTTATGCTAGTTATTGGGTGATTTGTATACCGGCATAAGTACACATGTGTAGAAAATAAGAGACAAGCAGTATTAGAACTAATTTGATGAGGTCATAGCTTGATCCTTTTTTCTTTAAAACCTTGAAAAATTAGTTTTCATTGTGATACCGATAAATAACAACTTCAATTATACTACGTTGGTTCCATTGATCCAATTTGGAACACAAATTGATTGATTGATCTTTAAAGTAAACAAGCTCTGGAAAATGGCCCACCCATCAGACCACTTAATCCAAGTGGGTGTTAAGTGGTCAGATAGATGGGTGGTCACTTTCAAGATTTTCAAGTGGGCCCTGATCCAGAAAGGGTTGAGAACCGCTGAGATAAACCACAGCTACAGATTAGATAATGTTATATGCACTCAAAAACAATCATGGATTTCAGCCTGAACTACTTAAACCCTAGACTAGTGCGGCTGCCACTGCTTTTGCTTTACACTAATATATCTCTTTCACTGAATGCTCGCATCACAATGCGGACGCTATGGTGGGCCTAGCCTCGGTACCGGCACCCGCCCCTCTACACCAGAAAGCACACAGGCTGGGCCAGGCTATGGTAGGTCTGACACAATTATTACATAATCGCCTAATCGCAATTATTTGAGATAATAGCAATTATTTTGCATAATCGTCATAATCGTTTCCATGTTGAATTAAAAGAAAATGTAAAAATTGTGGAAATAGCAGATCTACAAGCTCACAGTAATGCATTTTTATTTTTTATTTTTTTATATAAAGTTATAAAATATGTCATATTTGCTCTGTGCAACTTCAACGCCTTAAAGCCAAACAGAAATGTCATTTTGTATTCATTTTTTTTATTCATGTTGTTCCACGACAAAAACACAATGAAATCGTTAATCGCAATAATTTGTGTGATAATGAATCGTCATGTAAATATCATAATCGTGACACAGCCTATACGCTAGGGTTCAAGTAATGTAGAACAATATGTAACATAGATACAAGCACAGATTTCCCGTGACTATAATGGTGTGGCTTAACCCATTTTGACCTGAGATCAGATTCTAAAAATGTCTTCTACATCCTGACAGTTTTCTGAAAAAGCTATGTTTTAACAAAACACTGTCAGTCACTCTGCGTTCTGCAGCATGAGAGGGCCTTGTTAAAACCCGTGGCGGAAGAAGTACTCAGATTTATTTTACTTGAGTAAAAGTAGGAATACTGCAGTGTAGAAATGCTCTGTTAAATGTAAATGTACTGTATTCAAATTTTTTACTTGAGTGAAAGTGCAAAAGTATGTGCATCCAAGTACCAAAGTAGCCTAAACGCACTCACTTTTCAA
>NC_136806.1:26940260-27122760 GCF_951216825.1 Electrona antarctica | reverse complement strand
CGCACGCACGCACGCACGCACACCTGTATTACTATACTGGTGATGAGGGCATCAACATTTCAGAACGCCACTTTTAGCTCACGCTCACAATGCGTCGCATCCCTTTTTAATCCATTTCCCTTGTGAGGACCAGAAAAAGAATTTCCTCACAAATGTCTGTTTCTCAAATTGTTCAGTACTTCTGCAGATATTTCGCCCTCACAAGTAACATACACACACACACACACACACACACACACACACACACACACACACACAGCGCATCAACGCTTGTCGGTTAGGTTTCCTCAAGAGGCCGCCGGCTGGCTGAGGAGGTGATGAAAGTCAGGGAGGTCCATTAAGTGTGTGAGACGGCCCCCGGAGTGGGAGCGGTTGAGGGGGGTTGAAGTGTTTTCAGCGAGGAGGAGACCACAGGCACAGTGTGCAATGAATGCATGCACAGAGGGAAACAAAAGCAACTGTCTGAGACCAGCTCCACTCCAAAACATCACCAAAGAGCACTTCTGGGCATCAGGTGTCACACATCACGATTTCTGACCTTCAAAATGAAATTGTGCGTGGGGGGGTGGGTGTGGGGTCTTGCATTCACACAATGTCTGTCCGTCATGAAGTGAATGGCTATTGGTGAGGAGTCTTGGTTTGAAATGTTAAGTCACTTTGTGCAGGTAATTACTGACTCTTAACCTTTTCCATTTCAAGGACCCCCACTTTGATATGCATTAGGCCACGGACCCCCAATTTGATCAAATGTTTTATCTTTAATCTACACTGTAAAATCCTCAATGATATTTTAATTAACAAATCCATCCAATCCAAATTCTATTTGTACACAAACTAACTAACAAAATCCTAGTTGATGGAACAACTAACAAGTAAATGAATCCTGGTCCCTCTCAGAAGAACCCTGCAGAAACCATGCTGATGACACTCCCTAGCCAAGGGAGGAGAGGAAGGAACCCTCAACACAACCCTGATTATTATTGTGCCAGTTAGTGTGTTTTGGTTATTAGCCGCAACACTGAAAGGCTAAAGACTTATGAATTAAGATCTTTTATTCTTTTGAATAACAACAAAAACAGTCTTTTGCATGTTGTAACCACAATGCGTGTGTTTACGCATACGGTGGACGGAGGGGAGGGGGATGTACGCCGCGAACAACGCAGGTTATAATAGACGCCCGATGCTGTCATTAATGGAAGCAGAAGGAAGAGGTGTTGATGTTCAAGGTGTTCAGGTGGGAAAGTCCCCACAGTATCATACGACCAGGGAGGGAGAGAGTTGGCAGCACGGGAGACTTCCCATATCAAGACACCCGCTGGCTAACCATCACACAGATGCTGAGATCACAGGCCAGGGCTTTCATGCTTCAACACAGATCTCCTCCCAAGCGTAGAGGAAACTGTACAGAGATATATAAGATAGTGTTCTTTCAGTAATCACCCAGCTTCGGCTATTGTTTAAGGATCATAAGGCTCCGCAACCTCAGAATCCCATGTATCGTCCTCCGTGACATTCTTTTCTTTTGGTTGGTTGAGCGTCTCCATGCAGGCACTTAACATGCTGTATCTCTGCTCCCTTTGAGGACAAGGGCCCCTATAAATATGTTGGGCCCATCAATGGAAACACAGGGGATGTTGTAAGACAATCTCACTGTGAAACCTTTTCCACAACGAGGACCGGAGGACACAGCCTTTAATGCATTTAAGCCAGTGGTTCTCAAAGTGGGGTCTGGGTACCAGGGGGTCCCCAGCTAAATGTGTTAATATAGCACCAAAATCAGTTTAACCACTTTAACCCTAAATACATTGGCTATTTGAAAATAGCTGACCTAAGGTCACAAGCTTATATATCTTCGATCTCCAAAATATCTTGACATTTTTTTAAATGTAATCTTGTAGTGTGTGCAGGGTCCCTGGCACAACATATTTAATTTTCATATGGGGCCCGTGGCCAAATCCATATCAATTTGGGGGTCCTTGTCATGAAAACATTTGAGAACCACTGACTGAAACTATCGGCAAGATAAGCTTAGAAGTCAAAGAATACAAAAGGTTTGCGTGTCCAGAGATGTCCCGGACACCTTGACGTTCATTGTTTAATAGCACTTTTTCAGTGAGTCTATAATTTTGAAACTGTCAACAGAGATTACTTAATCCTTATCGCTGTGACCTCCAGTTTTATACAGCTGCCAAGTGGCTGGGCTGGGAGTTAAAGGTCAGTTTTTATTTGGCCCTACATGTGTCACTGTGAGGCCACTACATTCAGAGGACTCCGAGGGAAAGCTTTGAAGTTTTTATGCGTGCATGGGAACTCCGTCTTGTCTCTCAGCGTAATGGGAATCATAAAGAAGGACAACATTGGTCTCGTAACTTGGGTTTATACGTTTGAACTCACAGAATTTGAAAGACAAAGCGAACCATCAGAATACACGTTACTTTCAAAAAATATCGATCTGCTAAAACTCTTTAAAATTACACAGTTCATAATGCATAGCTTAGCTGGGGGTGCAGTACCGGTGGTGAACAAAATCACAACAAAATCTTGTCAAATCAAAAGAAAGCAACAACAACCTGATATGTCTTCCATTTCAAACTCAAGTTCAGAGATAGTCAGCGTTCTTTTGGTGTGTTTTATTGTTAGAGGACGACAAGCTACGTCTGTCTTTAGCTTGATTCTGTTCTTAAATAACATGTAACAGATGTCATCAATCATGACTTTTGATTATAATTACAATGTCCAAAAAAATGTAATGAGTCCCTGGCCGTCCCCACAGGTTGTATAATATGCATCTGGGTTGAGCCGGGCGTCTTTTTAAAATGTCTGTGAATACATATTTGTCTGGATATAGTCATGACTTGTGGCGCCAGATTATGTGTGAGAAGGCTTTTCTCAAGGATAAAATACATTTGTCTCAGTCTTTACATATCACTGATACAATTCCTAGTGGTTTCTCTATACTGTATGTGTTTAACTGCAAAAATATATTCTCAAATAAATAAATATATATATATCATAAATATGTGTATCTAAAAAATAATAATAAATTAAAAAAAACGTTACATTTTGCTCTTTTCAAGCAACTCTAATCACAGGTAAAAGAAAAACATGAATTCCTTCAAAGTCCTTCGGAACAAACGGCAGTCACAGCAGTCAAATAAAAATACCACTCCAGTGATGGGACAGATTCCCATGGTTTCCATGCCAACTGGAGAATCTGTCCAACAGACGCATCTGACCCCGGCGCCTTGGCTCCGTTTGCCGTGCAGCATCTCTCTCTCTCTCTCTCTCTCTCTCTCCATGCTCTTCTCCTATTCCACACAGGTACTCTTGGGGTCGGCAGGCCTCTGAAACAAACGACCCCCTCATGCTTTGGCGTGCAGGTTGACAATGTCAGACATTCTAGACTGTCTTCCTGGCCGCTGAGAGATTGGCCCGTGCATTCCGAGGAGAGGCCTCCCTCCTCCTCCTCCCGGACCCCTGGCCCCCTCCGGTGGCTTTACGGTACAGAGTGGGCTCACCAGCTCCACTGTCCCCCCCTAGCCGGAAGAGCCGCTGCCGCATCCCGGTAGGGTTCCACCTCTTATATCCGCTCGCCCCGTCAGGGCTGTAAGCGTTAGCAGCTATTCCTGTTCCTGACCCAGACCAGCGCTGGCTCTGGAACGGACCTCAGCTGTGGCCCAGGATGTCTCTGTACAGCTCCGGAACACGCTCCGGGTCCACGGGCCGCGGCAGGAAGTGGGTGAATTTTTGATGCCGACGGGACTTGGCCCCATCGCGCGCTGTCCCGTCTTTGTTCAGTGCCACAAAGTAGCGCGTCCCCTTGTCGCCGTGCTTGTACAGGTTGGACGAGTAGGTGTTGTACCAGTTCTCCTCAAACTGCTCCCGGAAGACACACTCCGCCGTCAGCTTCTCCTGAGAGGTGCACAAGAAAATGAATACATGATAATATACAGTCAGTGTGTATAATAATAACCTACACTTCACTGGGACTCGACCGTAAGTTGTGAAGCATGACGTTTCAGAATGTGCATTCATTTGTTTCGATGTTTTCCTGTTTAGACAAATGATTTATTCTCCATCCACAGTCTACCAGTGGAAAATGTTGTTCAGATCTACAAGCTTGTGACCTTTCCTATTTTCAGCTAACAGATTGGTGTAGAGCAAAACACTATAGCAGATCTAGTATAGAGCCCTGGGGGACCCCAGTCAACTAAGTACATAGGGCTTATGTGGTTAAGACTGAGTGATAATTCACTGCATGACGGTGTCGCTCACCCAAAACTGCATAATTCTCAAGCTATTCTCAAGCTGTTCTTTTTTGATGAGTGACACGGGTGTGTTCATCTCTGTCATGCAGAAACCTCTTATCTGCATGTTCTAACTTTTTGTGTTTCTTTTGTAAATGAATGCCCTACTTAATCATATTATGCGTCAGTAGTACGTTTACTCAAGTACTATAAGTAACAATTTTGAGGCGCTTTTACTTTATGTGAGTATTTCCATATTTCTATACCTCATACATCCCACTACATCTCGGAGGCAAATAATGTCATTGTACTCTGCTGCAATTATTTGAAAACTTTAGTTAGGCTACTATTTACTTTTCAGGTTTTGATAATTATTACAAAATATACTCAACCAATTAAGCCCTGTTTTACACAATGGCTATTCGGAAATTGCCTACAAGCTCCTAATGCACGCATTGTGAGCTTCTGGATCGAAAAGGTTGGACAGTTTTACTTTGGTACATTAAGTATATTTTGATGACAATACTTTTGTACTTTTTACTCGAGTCAAGATGGGAAAGCATGACTTTTACTTGTAATGGAGCATTTCTACATTATATTGTAGGCATACTCTTACTCAAGTAAAAGTACTTACGTAAAAAAAGAGTACTTTTGGTACTTACAGATCCATACAGCTCTCCTTTGTCATTCATTCCCAGGTACAATCCACTGTCCACTCCTCGAATGCTTATCATCCCCACCGCCAGGCTTATGAATTCCAAAATACCTGCAGAAGAATACAGCGGTTGTTCTGGATGTATTTTCACAAGGATGAAAGACTGCATGTCCATGTAGGCTGGGCGAGGAGCCCCATCCAAAACCATTTCACAGCAGGGAAGCACTTTGTTGTTGCAATAAACTAAAGCTAATGAATAAGTAGCCTAAAGCTGAAGGGGAACATTTTTATAGGCTACGCCAAATATTAAATAAATATATAACAATAATAATAATAATAATATAACAATAATAATAAATGGGATTTAAACGATTTAAGCTATTTCTAAAACATTTACCAAAGCGGCTGTGGTCCTTCCTCGTCCCCTGCACTGTGCCGTCCGGCAGTATTTCCAGGTGAAAGCCAGTCCTGCAGTACAACTGTCTCCTCCTCAGGATCCCCTTCAGATGCATTAGATCCGCAGCGGTGCTGCGGGACAGCCTCTCCCCGGGGATGAGGTGCTCATACCCGGGGAGCAGTGACGCGCCGCCGCCGCCGCCTCCGCCGCCGCCACCGCCACCACCACGACCACCGTCCCCGAGCGAGCTCATCAGGAACTGGGACCCGAAGCCGAGGTGTCCAATCCCGGCATCCATGCCGTGCAAGAAGCCTCCAACTTCACCCAGAGCAGCAGCAGCAGCAGCCATCGCCTCAAACCCTCCCTGCGCGTCAAGAGTCGGAGGAGGATACAGCGGATAAAGTTCAAGTGTGGATGTCCTGGATGTCCTTATGCCTGGTCGCCACTCGCCACTGTCACCTCACTGCATGTTTACTCCCACATGAGGTACTTTATAGCATGTCCTCCTCGTTGTGCAAAGACAGACGGACTGCTCTGCGTTCTCCTTGGCATAAAACTCTGCGATCGTGCGTAAAAAAGGGAGGAAAAAGAGCTCCACAAATGTCACCTCTCTACTGTCGTTGCGTGTTCATCGGTGTACCAACCTGTCACACTGATGATGATGATGATGATCAGATGATAGCTCCCGTTTGATTCAACTCTGCTTGCGTCGCGTGTACCTGTGCATAGCGAGATGCGGGCAGCTCAGTCAGTGTGCGTCTACACAGCCGCGGTTTTCGTTGCCTTCTGCGGCTTAGGACCGTGTAGGACAGTGTAGGACAGTCACAGTGTTGGACAGTCACAGTCACAGTGTAGGACAGGTAAAGAGGTTTGTGTTGTAAGTGCAGAGGACAGAGGTGGCGCGAGGCAGGTGCAAAACCCACAGCAAGAGTAATAGGCGGGGCTGTCTGTCACTGTGCTCAGACCAGACTTGCCCCGGCAGAGAGAGAGACTGTTCACTCCTCCCAGAGAGAGAGAGAGAGAGAGAGATAGAGAGAGAGAGAGATGACAGACAGACAGACAGACAGACAGACAGACAGACAGACAGACAGACAGACAGACAGAAAGAGGGTAAGTGAGAGAATGATAATAATATCAAATCTCAGTTTCACCTCGAAACCAAGATTCTCTAGCGAATTATTATTATTATTATATTATTATTATTATTATTACCCTTATTATTATTATTATTAAGCGCACGCGCACGCGCGCGCACACACACACACACACACACACACACACACACACACACACACACACACACACACACAATTCCACCCCCACACACACAATTCCACCCACACACACTACACACAAACGGCAGTTCTCGCGATGGAACAGCCACCCCCCTAGCTCCAATAGCGCCCCTCTCCCTCCCTAGCTCAGCTGTAACTCGAACACAACAACATAAACAACAAGCATGTCTGCCGCTGCTGCCGTGCGCCGGTGGCTCGTGTCCTCATTTAACAACAGCATCCCACAGACGGTTCGGAAACAGCAGCACGCGTCGAGTATAAAGACAACAAGGAAGTGGAAACTGGTGGCTGCTGCTGCTGCTGCTGGGGCGTGCGGTGCAGCCTGTTATTATTATTATCCTCATCATTCATGTGAAGGTGGTTCTACTAGCCGCTTCGGACTGAAGCGGCATGTCGAGGCTCGGGTTCTACAACATCTGCCATTGCCATCAGTTTCTGCTGCTGCGGCCAGTAAGGTATAGAGTGATCTTTTTGCTGACGACGAGACAGTTAACTGTATGATCATTTGGCTTTTGATTAGGCTCTATCGTTTCCTACACACGTGGCTGTACATGCATTTATGGGAGCTATCCACGACCTTTGGTGCTGAAAAGGGGGAAACGACCCAAGGCGTGTAGCCTACAGTAAGGAATATGTACCACGTGACATCATTATTTGCATAACAGTAACCAAAACGCATCAGTCTGCAAGAACCTTTAGCCAGTTTAAAAGCTGTGAATTTATTTTTGTTTTATATGCAGGCCTATGTTTGCCAACTTATGTTGTGCTCAAACGAAGAGGGGGAATATAGATTTCCACCAGAAATAAATAGATAATCTATTTATTTATTTTATTTTTTCATAGATCCTATATATACAGACAGACAGACAGTCCTATGGGACCATTATTGATCTCATGGGGAAAAAAATCACGTATTTTTTCTCGTCACTGTATATGTGAAATTTGTCCCATCCTAACTATTAGGAGCAAGCAGTGGATGATAATTGAATACATTGATACCTAACTTTTAGATGCAGTGGGCGCTGCCGGGAGCATTTAGGGGTTAAGTGTTAAGTCTCAGGGACATTTGGACACATAGGCTGGGTGGGCCGGGGCGGTGATTTCCTGACACCTCTCTACCCGCTATGGGCCGCCCCTGGTCTGTACAGCTACAGACTATACCAGGGGTTCTCAAACTATTTCATGTCAAGGACCCCCAAATTCACATTTATTTGTCTTTAAATGTTTTGTGCCAGGGACCCCCAGAAGAGAAGATTTGTGTTAAAAAAAGCTAAATGTTTCAAACACTATCCAGAATGTTTCAGCGGGCCCCCCAGCCAAATCAGTTAAAATATCAAAATCAGCTTAACCGCTTTAACCGTAGATTCATCGGCTATTTGAAAAAGCCGATCTACAACACGTTTACAATGTTTCGCTACGCCTTGAGCTTGTAGATATACCTGGAAAGAATGTGGAATATTTCGTAAACATTTTAACAGCACAAAACATATATGGGCATCCCCTGGTACAAAAGTCTTTCCGGGTGGGGGATCCGCAGGCAAATACATACCAATTTGGTGGTTCTTGACGTGGAAAAGGTTTTGAAACCACTGCATTACATGGTATAATTGAACTTGACTGGGGACTAGAAGAGGCAGTCAGGAATCCATGGACATAAACGGGGAACTGGACGCACAGGGACTTGGCCAAGGGAGTGACATTTGAGGAGACGCAACGGGGGGTGGGGGGATGGGGGGCCTTAGAGGGACTTAATGGTTAAGCAAGAGGGGGGCACACATTCCCTGGGCGTTTGCTATCCATGCCCGGTTGAGCTGGCATCCTGCCACCTCACAGAGAGATGGACTCTGTCTTCACCCGTCCAGCCTTCAGATCTGCTCTGGGTCTGAACATTTGTAGGGACATTATCTGACATAACACGCAGCCAGTCCCATTACTGGACCCAAAGCACTGCAGGCCTCTTTGTTGGGTCCATGTGATGTGATGTGATGTGATGTGATGGAGGCTTTTCGTGACAAGAGAAGCCTTACTTTGGGTTTTATGAAAAGTGGAGTCCATCTTTCAGGGTGTATTATCGCTCCTGAAATGCTTTTGCAATGTTTCATAAAGTGTGTGTGTGTGTGTGTGTGTGTGTGTGTGTGTGTGTGTGTGTGTGTGTGTGTGTGTGTGTGTGTGTGTGTGTGTGTGTGTGTGTGTGTGTGTGTGTGTGTGTGTGTGTGTGTGTGTGTGTGTGTGTGTGTGTGTGTGTGTGAGACTGTGTGTGTGTGTGTGTGTGTGTGTGTGTGTGTGATATCAGGTTGTGGATGATGGAGAGACACACAGGTCGGCTCATGAGAGAAGGTTCTATCAGTTCTGCTCCGTGGAGTTAGAGGGTCAACTCTACATGACTCCACTCAACTTCATCGAGTCTGTCACCATGTCCCAACCCAAGGGTGAGTGTGTCACCATGTCACAATCCATTATTTTTTATGAAATGATCCATTATGGATCTCTAATACATTCAATCATTCGGTATGTCCAAAGACCCAAAATGTTACTTTTTAGGATTCAAATTCAAAAATAGCAAAAGTAGCAAATTGACAAACTCAAAATGTGTCAATTCGTGCCTTATTTTGAGCTTGTGGAACTTTTGATACTTTTGTGTGATTCTGTAGAATGATCATAATTTACCAAAAGACACAAAAAGTTAGAATATGGTGATACGGTGAGCAACTTTATGATGGTAGATGATGTTCAAAGTGTTGGTGTTCTCTCATCTCTGCTGGTTGTGGACAAAGTTGCTTATTTTAGGAAGATACGCCATCACACGCTTCGCCACTAGGTGCAAAAGTGTACCTCCTAAGTGGGCGCCGTCTGGTGTCAGATCTCACAAACGTCCTATGATTACTGTTGCTAAATGCTAGATCTCACAAAAAGTTGGTTTTCTCCTGTTTGTCCTGGGTGTAGAGGACCTGTGAAGTGACACAGAATCAGATGTTATCTGTGGTGGAAGAAGTACTCGGATGTCAATACCATAATATCAAAAATATTCTATAAGTATAAAATAGTGGTTAATGTGTGTTTACAACTGTAACTTTAGTAGCTAATGCTATAATTGTAGTGGACTAAAATGTTTTGTAAAAACAATGAAAACATTGTCCCTGAGATGTAGTGGAGTAGTTGAAGTACCAGTAAGACGCTTCTTACTAAGCTTCTTAATACGGCACAGTTGAGAAGCAGGAGTTGAACTATTAATCTGGTGTCAGTGAGGTCAGATGTAGAGTTGCTGGCCGGCTCCATATATGCAGATCTAGTATGTCAAACCATGTATGGATATTATCCAGGGTTTGATGAGGTCAGTGTCGTGATCTTCATATATGGAGATCCAGGTGATGATAGTTAGCTCCACATATGGAGATCCATGTGTTGTACCAACTTGGTTCATTTGCAAATGTGACTCGCGTCGCGGCAACCACACTGGTTATCATGAGACTGTCACAATATGGCCATATATTAACATTCCCATATATGGGCTTAATATTGATGACATCAGGGATCTCCTGTATGGGTATAATTGTATTAGGGCATCGTGGGAATGCCCATATATGGTGCTTTTCCCCATTTTTTTATTTACATTTTCAGGTCTGAAACAACAGAGCTTCTTAATCCGGCACAGTTGAGAAGCACGAGTGACAGATGTCAGATTGACATATTGATGATGTCAGATCGACATATGGAGACAGCTATATATGGAGTGTGTCATGAGGCGTGATGTCATCATCATCATTTTTCGACCGCAGTAGAGATCATGGCCACAATGCCATGCCAGACTACATTTCCGGTCCTTCATTGCCATCCCCAGTTCCTGCTTACTGAAGCATGCATGTGTCCCTAGCGATGACATCAGGGTACGACAGTTTTCTACCTCTGGTCTGCTTTGAGGCAGGATTCCAGAGAAGAAGGGAAGATATAACCTCATGATCAGCTCTGTAGCAGTGGCCGGCACTGTGTTCTTTTGGATCGGACTAGTGAAGAAACATGGTGAAGGTTGCCGTATATTAGATTCGTATACGTATATATACCACGCCGTATATTAGATATATTAGGTGTGATGTGGCGTGACGTGTCACGAGGCATGACCATATATGGAGGCATGACGTGACACCACAATACTGACGGGAAATGCAGGTTTTCATAGTAACTGCGATCTGCGGTCGCAATAAAACAAATTGACATAATCGGGGAAAGTAAATGTAACTCCTCAAAACTGTACTAGACACAACGGTACCAGAGTAAATGCACTCATGTTACTTTACTTTCCACCACTTGGCTGCTACAGTCATAACACCTGCATAAAGATACACATCTTTACCAGCAGACTCTCCTTTATGGCTCATTTATGTGGCAACAAGCTCACAAAGACCCGCACACCAAAACAACAAGACGTGAACATGTGCCGTTCACCTTTGAATCGTACATATCAATTGTATGTTTACAGTTGGCTCGTTATAATTGATATCCTGTGACCTGTTAATAGTTTAGACGCACGCCGGCATGTATAACGGGAAGAATAGCATCCGTTGGTTTCTGACGCGAGCGTGTGAGGAAATAGCACTGAGTGTTGGTGTTTTATGGTTATTGCTGTGGTTGTAAAAAGAGAGAATTGTTGACGTTTAGGAAGGCCTTGAACATGGCCATGTTATGGTATCATGTCTGGTAAAAAAAAGCCATGTAGATTTAGGGCTGCAATTCTGCAAATCGATTATTTTGGAGCGACCTTTATGTTTGATGACTTTTTCAATTAATCAAATAATAAAGAAGTGCTTTGAGAAACTATATATATAGTTGCTGTTGGGTGGAAACCATCTATGTCCAAATCCGTTCCTTTTTAGTTATTATTTTTCAAACGGTTTAAAATAGTGAATAGCCAATCTATAAGCACACAAGGCCCCGCATCGTGAGGTGTTGTTTACGATTTATTTTTATCTTGCACAGATAACTAAGATAATTAATTACCTACATTACCATTTGCCCATTGAGTGCATGCATTGTGCGCAATGGTTTATCAATAATCCGTTGCATTTGAACATATTTCCTTAAGAATAACAAACAATCAAAGGGTAGCCTACTGCACAAAAATGGGTACTTCAGATTAATTTCTTATTACCGGTAATTACATAACGTGGCTCAGCTGACCTGTTGAGGCAATACAATATAGTCTACTCGCACAGCTTATACTGTAATAGATACAGGCGGTGTATTCCAGCAATCACGCAGCGGTCCGTGCGACCGAGCATGCTCAAACATGTGGTGCAGGGCCCCACCCGAAGCGGTAGGCGGTCCTCGCTCCGAAGCCGCTCTGACACATTTTAAAACCCGCTTCACGCTCTATTCAAAGTCCCGTCACTCTGCTCATAATATGCTCTGTTCCGGTCTTACTTTCACAATAAAGTGTCTCCCGGTTCCAATTCAGCACATTTTACACAGGTTATTTTGAATAGGAAATGAATGTAACTTAACCATACAGTTATAATTTAACAGCGTGTGTGTTAGAGAGAGAGAGAGAGAGAGAGAGAGAGAGAGATTTGCAGTGATATTATAATGGACTGCCGTGTCATTGTCAACGGGTCACGATGTCCGATTTATATTTTCTGGTCTTTGTCATCAAATATTGGTCAAAAGCGGCAATTTCTAGACTAATGTGACCTCTGATGTGTGTGTGTGTGTGTGTTACAGTATGACTATGATTAACAGTCGGATAGAAAAAGGAGTGTTCGTTTTCTTTGAGTTCACCTCCCGCTGCGGGGTGCGGCCCCTGTCAAAAAAAGAAATTACGTGGTTAAATGTCTGAAAATACACATTAACACAAATCCAACATGATAGTGCTGTCAAACAAGTCTATGAAGCTATGAATGAAATCTATGAAAAAGTGAAAAACACCCTGCTTCTGCTCTCTCTCAGCTAGGGGGTCCTTTGCCTGAAATACCAAGGGCTCTATCTTACACCGTGCCTTACCCACTAGCACTGCCCGCCACCCGTGAATTACGCATTTAGCAGCAACCACTATCCGTAAACGGTATCTTGCGGCCACACTACCCACTATACATTATGCCGACTCCTTTATTTGCGGCTGGAGGTGTGCCCGTGGGTGCCTTGATGCGCTTTCCCTAAAATTTCTATCTTACCCAATGCTAACACACGTCTGGGAAAGCACACAACGGGTCTTCAGACCACCTGCTATGCCGATTTCGTTTGATAGAATGCACATCTGTAATGGACACGTCCGGAGTGGAGCTGCCTGGACACAGCAGAACATTCACATGCATGTCTCCTAATTCTCCACGAATCTCTGATTCTAATTTCCTATAGTCAGCAGAAGTGAGAGTGTAAATTCCTGAAAAGTGTGAAAAGATGATAGTCTATTCAAAGAAGATGATATTTGTGCCATGCGCAATTGCATTTGGTCTGTTCAGTTGCATTAATTAATTGTGCATGAAATACTGAATGGATTGCAATAACATTCTATATAATCAGTAACATCTACTGTAGGTGATATGTATCACTATCAAATATGGTTTTATTGAAACGCAAATAAAGTATGAACTATGAAACATACCTCAGGTGTCCAATGTTAGATCGCCTCAGTGTGGCGGGCTCTTCCAGAGAGAGAGAGAGAGAGAGAGACACTAGAAACTCTCCTGGATACACACAACAACCATCTGTATCAAATATAAATGTATTCCAAGGCAGCGACGCATCGCTCTTCCATGGGCAGAGAGGGTGAGAGCCAAGATTTCACTGGGGGTAATGGGTATTGGATATTGGGTTGCGCAGTCTTCTTTTAGAGGTAATGGGGACCGTGATTGGTTTCATTATTGTAACGCCCAAACCAAGCTGGAGTCCAAGATACCTTTTTTTCCGGGGGAACGCCTCTTACGCAAGGGACTCTGATGCAAGATAGGGCCCCAAGTCTCTTTGCCAAAAGCTGGGTTTCAGGTGGTGAACGAGAGTACCAGAGTAAAGTTACTGTATTCCTTCACGTTGGTTCAGCACAGTGTCGACACCCACAGTCATCATAAGTCATTTGTCAGTAGAGAGTAATAGTCATTGTTATCAGGATGGTCGTCATGTCATTGACCCCGCCAGGTGGCTCTTATCAGCGTTTATAGATCACTGGAATGCATCAGTGCTGCAATTACACACCTCATGTTGTTGATGCTGTGTGTGTGTATGTGTGCACTCTCTTTAGTGTTGCGCACGTGCGTGTGCACGCACGCACGCACGCACGCACGCACGCACGCACGCACGCACACACACACACACACACACACACACAAGCAGCATTAACCCCATTTAAAAAAGAACTTAAAATACAATAACTAATTTTAATATAAGAAAGAAACCATCTACAAGCTACAAGTGAGCTTGTACCGTAGATTGGATATTTTCACAATTTTGTTTGGCGGGGGTGGGGGGGGGGGGGGGATTTTATGAAAATGTAAAAAAAAGATCAATCAATTTATTTAGTAATTTATTTTGTATTAACCTTTTTGCTGCAAAATGTTGTGCCAAAACGGCTTGAAAGTGTTAAGCTGCACCTGAGTTGTCTCTGTTGTACTTGGATCGCTTTTTTTCTGTCTGCCCCAATCTCTTTGCTAAAAATAGCCGATCTACAGGCTCAGATTTGCTACCCCCAGAATATGGATGCATGGCATTCATGTGGTTAAATGTACATTATCACCTGCTGCACTGACTGTTCATCCCTTGTTATTTCCAGGTAGCAGGTCATCATGGACGAGCCTCACAAGAAAGGTGCGTTTGTTGTTCTGTTGGACTGCACAGCTGTCTCTCCTATGTTCATAATGAAAGCACTTAAAAAGTACAAGTCTAATGAGTTCATCACTGTTGAACTTGAGGAGAAGATGCTCATCGTGTGTGATTACTACACCAGAGTATAAGGCCCCAGAATAGGAACGCTAGTGGTTAAAGGGGAATTTCACTTTGAAACATCGCTTGAAACATTTAGATATTTGTTATTAATTTTTATCAGACTGGTTTGCAGCCCCTAAAGCCTGTGAATTAAACCGGGCCAGACTCATTGAAAACACACTCAATTGAGGCTTAGATTGAGGTAAAGGACTATGTTAGGAGCTTAATTTAACATTAATCCGACCTCCCAGTTAGCATATTAGCCTTTCTATCGCTAGATCAATGATCAATGATCGCTACATGAATGACTCTAGCTCGAAAATGGCCAGTTACTACTTCCGGTTCACAGGGGCAAATCGCGGGGTTCGTACTTCTCCCGGCCAACCTACTGACAGGTGCCGCCTCATCCCGTAGAAGTATGTGCAATGACCAATATCACCTTCCCCGCCTGGCTTTCATGCCCCGAAGGCCAATTGTGTTCGCATAGATGCCTGACAAAGCCGGATGCACCACGGTGGATTTGAACCCACAAACTCCATGGTGGTCGGCAGGCACTTTATCACTGCGCTACATGAATTCCCCTTTTAAGATGCTTTCTTCTCTCCCCTGTTTAAGGAATTGGAGAAGATGCTGGCGGACACCCCGACTGTTTGCAAAGGATCATCCAACATGTTCAGAAACCTTCGAGGTAAATTAATCTATCTATGACATTATCTATTGACATATGACGTAACGCAGCTGCACACATAAATCAGATTACCTAAGAATTTATATCCTTCAGGCTTTGATTTCACTTTCTCTTTTTTTTCTTATTAAACTTTTGTTTTGTTTTTTTGTGTCCCTGGATCCTTGCAGTGTTTTATATATAATCCAGAACAAATCCAGATTGTTAGCTATATTTGCTATTTTTGAAACGGCAAAATCTTGAAAGATTGTATTTTTTGATTTTTCACAATGTTTGACCATAATGACTCTCCAAATACCTCCAAACAAATACCTCCAAAACACAATACCTACTTGTAGATCTGCTATTTTCACAATATTTATCTGTGGAACCGAGTCAAACTAAATGTAATTCCTCAACTCCTACAGTTCCAAGTACTTGTGAGGGTGGGGGTCCTAGTTCAAATATGATTATTGTGGGGGTTCCAAATATGATGATTTTGGGGGGTCACGGCCTGAGAAGGTGGAGATCCACTGCCGTAGATAGTAGCAGATTGTGTGTGTGTGTGTGTGTGTGTGTGTGTGTGTGTGTGTGTGTGTGTGTGTGTGTGTGTGTGTGTGTGTGTGTGTGTGTGTGTGTGTGTGTGTGTGTGTGTGTGTGTGTGTGTGTGTGTGTGTGTGTGTGTGTGTGTGTGTGTTTCAAATGAGATAGTGGTGCATCTTCTCTCTCTCTGTTGCTTTAACTAAGTGCCAACGCTGGGATGTGGGGGCTTTTAATCCTTGGCTGCTAAACGTTGCGGCTTTGTTGAGGGGAAAAAAGGAGGACTGGATTGATCTGCGAACAAAGCTTGGCTTTAAGAGAATGAAGGAGCTGTTTGAACCTTGTTGTGTCGAGGCATGTCCCACCGGCCAGCCCCCAGTCGCCCCCCACCCCCACCCCCGAACGCCACGGACATTATGAAGCTTTAAGAACGGCGTTGGATTACATCTCCGGGTCCGACAGCCACTCTGTATGAAGTGTTTCTGTGGAATCCATTGTATTGTCTAAATAACATCTACTTGGGCTGGTGGTGATGGTGGTGGAGGGGGGTGCTTTTCTCTCTCCCACAGTGAAGGTGTGTGGTATATAGAAGATGAGCCATGGTTGGAATCTTAAAAGTTATTTTTCTCCCCCCCCCTCCTCTCCTCTCCTCTCCTCCCCCCTCCTCTCCTCTCCTCTCCTCCCCCCTCCCCTCCTCTCCTCTCCTCCTCGACTCCATTTGAGCTTTAGGAAAAGTTCTTTGAAGCCTCAGAGACGTGTTGTCACTGTCAGGCTTGTTCGTGTCAAACAGAGATGAGCGGATTGTTGCGTCTCGTCACGGCTGATTTTTAGATTAACTTCTCCACTTATGAGGCCGCACCGCTGTACATCTCTGATGTGGATTTATGTCACGTTTGGGTGCCAGCTGGAGCTGCTATATCACTGTGTACAGCAGATGCCCCAACCATGCCAGGGTTTTGGGTTCCGATGCTGATCCTGATTTTGGAGTCCTAGACCACTGCTTATCTATATTTTAAACATGAAAGAAAGAAAGAAAGAAAGAAAGAGAGAAAGAGAGAAAGAGAGAAAGAGAGAAAGAGAGAAAGAGAGAAAGAAACTAGAAAAGGTACAAAATATTTAAATCAATTTGAAAAAACATTTTGCTTTAAGAGTTGAGACGAAGAACCATTTAAGTCCATAATTTATCCTTACCCCTCCCCCAAAAGTCCCATCTGTCATAACCCTTTATCATCCATAATTTATAAATTATGGATAATTAGTATGGACTTAAATGGTTCTTCGTCTCAACTCTATACAATGAACAAGAAAACCAGTACATATACATGAATCTTCAAAACCTTTTCAAAACTGTTCAGAATTGTTCTAAAATAGCCAATCTGTAAGTGTTGTGTTTCCATGTGATGCTTTGTGAGCTTGTAGTTTGCTATTTCTGAACCTTTGTCTTTTTAATCAGGCAACATTGGCTGCTACAGCTACTGTAGAAGGTCCTGGGTTCGATTTCCGCTGGGGACGCTGTGGGCGATAGGGGCGTATTCTCTCCTCCGCATCATCAGTGCCCATACCCGAGGCGGGGTTGGCGAAAGGGCCTTTCTGTGTGGAGTTTGCATGTTCTCCCCGTGTCCCCTAGGGTAGGTAGGTACCCCCACAAAAAACATGCAGTAATCCTGGTCTCTAAACTGGCCAGCGCCTGATGGAGGGTAAAGGAACTGGTCGGAATAACGTGTTCCTTCCCCTGCTATGTCCGGCCGGGGAAACTCCCCCCTGTAAGGTGAAAAGTAGCAGCTTGGACTCCTCATGCAAAGAAGGTCAGTCTGCTGCCCCCCCCCCCCCCCCCCCCCCCCCCCCCCAGGTTGGCAGAGGAAGTGTAGCGCCCAGGATTACATTAGATAATTGACATTGGGTGAAAAAATGGGTTGCAAAATCGTGGGATTAAAATAAAAATAAAAACATTGGCTGCTCCCGATGTCATCAGAAAAGTCAAATAATGGCCGATATATTGTCTAAACCAATATATCGGACAGGCTCTAGCATATAGCATGAGTAACACTCAGGCATCGTGCTGTGGCTTTACTTTACTGTGGCCTCCCTGCACAATGCATTGTGCCTCTGCCACACATCTACAAACATGCATTTGTTGTCTGATGCGTTCTTCAGTAGACTTCGCAAACAAATTATGGAAACAGAGCATGCAAAAGATCAGTCTATCTTTGTTTATTCAGGGGGGGGTATTCCTTTCAGGATCCTCTTAAAAAAAAGAAGAAAAAAAAGATCTCCCTGAAGCAAACCCCATACCTGAATCTTTTTCCCATAACACCTGGAGCAGTCACCCAGAACTATCTGCGCTTCAATTCTCTATCTTCTGCAGCAAAACAAAGGCTTGGGAATGCTTTCAGAGAGAGAGAGCAGGCAGCTAGGCGGCCGGCCCCTCCTCAGTCTGCTGAGATGAGCCTCTGACAGTTACTCTTTCCTTCTCGTGTGTGTCACATACAACAAAGGGGGCGGCGTGTCTAGGACACAAAGCCCGACACAAAAGCTAAATCAGGCGGTCTCGATCGGTGACAGATCACTTGAGAATGTTTTACACGGCGTTATCCAAACAAGAAGGTGATCAGAAGGCTGCAGGGCTTTGAATTTGTTTGGGTTTGTGTGCAAGATAGATCAGGCTGAGTTGTTAAAGCCTCTGTTTCTCTGTCAGAGAGGAGGGGAAGAGCACAGGCCGGGAGTAAAAAAAGGCACCTTATAAGATGTTATCAGAGAGAGAGAGAGAGAGAGAGAGAGAGAGAGAGAGAGGCGGGGTATTCATTTGAGGCTCAAACGTTTGAATGTCAAGGACCCCCAAATTAACACTATTTTTGAATAGCCGAAGTATAAAATGGGTGGTTAATAATTGACATTATAGTCCAATAACATGATATATATGACTCTGAAATGGACATTCATTATACAGTATATGCTTGATAATACATTTATACATTTTTTCTTGTAAAACAAGTATTTGTTTTCCCACTGTGGTATTATACTTTTACTTAAGGCTACCCAGAGCCATAGAGTAAGACAGAGTTAGTACGCAAACTCCGTTCACTTTATGGGACCAGTCCAATGGCGGCTCTTCTACATATACTTCTATTGAATGGGGACAACCGGAAGTATTGCATGGGGACAACCGGAAGTGTACGGAATGCTTTGGAGTCTATGGGCTCGCGCGAGTACATGAACCACGTGACCGTGCTGTTTTCTGCCCCCTCAATATCGCGACTCTTCTATTAGATGGCTCTGAGGCTACCCTTTGTAACTTTCCTGTTGTACCGAGATTTCAAACCTGGGCGCAAGTGCTGAAATTTCAAACACTGAGCTAATACAGTAGCCTGCCTGCTTGCTCAGAGTTTGTAGACCAGTCATGTCAAACTTTACCAGAAGCAGGATTGAATGTCTCAATAGAAGAGCAGAGAGACCAATTCAACCACCTCATTTGTATATGTTTTATTGTATTGGCATAGATTTGATTATAATCACACGCAAGTTATAGAGTGCAACTTTAAGTCCAAGGTCTGAGTACTTCCTCCTGCTCTGTCAGGTTGCATGGTTGTAAAAGGACGCTTACTGACCTGATATCCATCTTGTCTTCAGGCATCATCAGCTACACAGAGTACCTGTTCCTGCTGTGCATTCTTACAAGTCAGTAATCTTCATGAATACATAGGATGACTTGTTTTACATTCATTTGTAAACCTATATTATGTATACTATATATTATGTTTTTCTTTTATGGAAAAGGATTAATGGATGTTGTTTTCTTCTCAGAGCCCCTGGCAGGTTTTAAGATCGCCTTTAACATGCTCGATCACGATGGGAACCAGATGGTGGACAAACAGGAGTTCTTTTTGGTAAGGAAGGTGTCTTCTTTTAACCATTTGAACCCAGCATCCATATTCTGGGTGGGAACATTAGCCAAAAATGCCAGATACCAGACGGGAAAAGTGGTCAAAGTACAGTTATTACTCAAGTCCAGTTTTCTATGAGTACAGGGGGTTTAAGGACATTCAAAATGGCCACCCTTTTTTGTCTCATCTCCTTCTCCTCAGCTGGAGGACATTTTTCGAAAGAAGAGCGACAGAAAGGAAGCGGCCGTGGCGGAGGAGGACACATCTAATGAGCAGGTGGGAGGAGGAGAGGCGGCTTTCTGGCAGGTTCTTTGCAGTCGTGGACTTTACCGCCATGACACGCAGTATTCCTAGAGGGAGAAGAGAGTGTGTGTGTGTGTGTCTGGACAGACCTGGTGACTGGGGGGGGTACAGGGTCAAACATGCTCCAAGGCTTTCATCTGCGTTGGGGTTGTTCTTTACGGCAGCATGCAGGTGGATGTAAACAACAGGAGATGTGAACGGGGCGATAGGAGCGACCCCTTTGAGGTCTTATCACACACAACACAGCAGAGTCTTACTGTGTGGAACAGCTGAGACCCGCATCAGCCATCATAACATCATTATGGGGCACTCCAGTTCATTTTATTTTTGTCTATTTAGTTTCAAAATGAGGAAAACAAATTGCAGAAATTAGCAAAATAAAAAGTCTTAAAGAATCTGAAAATTACACATTTTCGCCCTGGGTGGGCGTTTTGCAGAAACCAAAAAGTGGAAGAGCCAATCAGTGTCTGTCAATCGCAGGGCCCTGACAGGGCAGACGCTGATTGGATCTTACACTTTTAGGTTTCTCTCAAAACACCCACCCAGCTCTTGGGGACAGACCGGTCTGCAGAAGACACATGACAATGTGAATTCATGTGACTGGGATGGTTAACAGGCACAAAGATTTCCAGTTCCCCCCCCTAAAACAGTGAATTGCCAAGCTTGTAGATATGATATTTTCACTATTATTGCAACAGGGCTTAAGTGATTAATTCATAATGTATGTTAGGGCCCAGGGGAGACACCAAAGTCATCTTTGGAGTCTTGAGCTGAAAGCTCTTTGGAACCCTTGATCTAGATGATTTGTTAGAAGAGAACAGAGCTGAGTTGATGAGCATGGAGACTCTGGGCCTATTTTTAAAGCTCAGGGGCAATCCGGGTGGGGCAGAGCAGTGATTCTCACAGTACATGTAATGGGGGGAAAACAAATTATTTCCGTCAGACAGTTCCATGTTCTTTAACCCCAGGCTTTATATTTTTTTGCTCGTCGGACGCATGCTTGACAGAGACTCTGCAAAAGATATGTAGCTTTGTCACTTTGTACCTGTACCAGGTTTTGTGGGTGGGAAACTCGCGAGGTACCAGTCCTTCGAAGCACTAGGGACCCCTGCTGGTTGATCGGGACACCTGTTAAAGGGCCACTTCACCCCTTTTGCAACCAGAGCTTATTTTAACACCCCGAGCGGCAGGGACGGAGTTCTCCGTTCTTTCAATTAGTAACGCCCAGCGCTCAGGACGGAGATTAATAAAAGGACGGAGATTTATTGATATCAAAACGGATCACATCGTTCCACAGGCTGGGAGCGTCTGTTGCGCAACATTCAATGTAATTTCCGGTTGGGACGTCATCGAAAATGTTCCCCCCCATTTTAGCCGATGAGACTGAAAATCTTAAAACATTAATAACTCTTGGTCTAAATTATTCTGTCCAATTCTAAGCATTAGAATTGGACAGCATAAGATTATGCATAAGATTATGTGTTAGACGGCCCATCGCGGTCCCGTCGCTAGTCGCGTTAGAATTAATCATACCTCCCGTTGTTGTCGATCGCCTCGGGAGTGTTTTGGCTACATCAAGCTACTTCAGCTACATCCGGGATAGCGCCTGGTGCGTCGCTAAATGTGCTCCGTTGCTGTAAATCGCTGGGCGCTCTGATTTAATAGTCCTTAATACCCCTGGGCGTTCTAGGTGTTAAGCAGGGAGGGCATCAGGGGAAGATATTAAAAAAAGAAAGGTAAATGGTGCATTTATATAGCGCTTTACATAGATTGTGCATTACATTTCATTCACACATTCACACACCGATGGCGGAGAAAACCATGCAAGGCACCAACCTGCACATCGGGAGCAATTCGGGGTTCAGTTTGTTGCTCAAGGACACTTCGACACTAACTCTGGGGGAGCCCGGGTTCGATAACTGGGAACCTTGCGGTTCTCATCCGGCCACTCTACCCCTGAGCCACCTCCACCCCAAGATGGCACGAATCGCCATAATATATTGATAATAAATTGGGGAGCAAATGAATTAAATAATGAATGAACAAAGAAATAAAGAATCCAACAGAAAAGGCCATAAAAAGAGAAAAGAAAATCTAAGCAAAACATGTGCATAATGAATTGATTGAACAGCACCAGCTACAGTATGCTACTTTACTTTAGGGTTCTCAACCTTTTTTACTTCAAGGACCCCATCTTTGATATGCATTAGTCCACGGACCCCCCTTTGATGCAGATCTGTTTTTAATTATGTCTGGGACCCCAATCTACACTGTAAAATCCTCAGTGTTCATTTCACTCTGAGTGTGCACAGTGGATCATTTGTACACTGTGTGTGTACACTGTGTGTGTGTACACTGTGTGTGTGTGTGTGTGTGTGTGCGTGTGTGCGTGCGTGTGTGCGTGCGTGCGTGCGTGCGTGCGTGCGTGCGTGCGTGCGTGCGTGCGTGCGTGCGTGCGTGCGTGCGTGCGTGCGTGCTCACTTGTGGAGATTCCCAGCAGCAGTGCAGATGATTAATGTCCAGGTCTTCTGTCACAGTTGGGTTAGTCATCATGGGAACACACACACACACACACACACACACACACACACACACACACACACACACACACACACCTTGAAAAGGCTCTTCACTGCAGAGTGACAGCACTGCACCCCCTCGGAGGCTCGGACCCCCATGTTTGATTTTTACAGTTTCTTCAAAAGTGGTATTTGGGCTCCGGTTACCTTTTGTAATGGATCTGACCATGAAACACACACACACACACACACACACACACACACACACACACGGGTCTACAAGCTAACAGAAAGAGCGCCCACGCTTTTCCAGACACCGTGTGAAGACCTTAGGGTTTAGGTGTGTCGTTTTGTTTTGTTTTGTTTGGATTTGTGCTGCATTACTCACGGCATCGTTCCAGCGAAGGTCCAGAAGTCACATCGCTTCAAATCCACAGAGCAGGCAGAACGTCTTTTAAAACACTGCTTCTCAACATGGGGTCCGGGGACCACCAGCAGTCCAAATCGACCCTTATTAGGGTCTGTAAATGGGCCCTTACGGCCTGTAACTCAGAGTGTACAAATATCTTTACACACTTAAATAAGCCTTAGCACTGAGGATTTTTATAGTGTAGATCCCCCCCCCATCTGTCAGACCCCCAATCTACAGTATAAAATCTGAAGTGTTCATTTTTGCTCCACTTGTACACTCTCAGAGTCACAGACCCCGTAAGGGTCCCATTTGTGGAACCCCTGGCGGGGCCCCGGACCCCACGTTGAGAACCAGTGTGTTAGACGTGCGGTTGAACCCCCCCACCCCCTCCAAGTATTCTAATTACAAGCATATCAAGGATCTTTTCATGGGACAGGATGGGAATAACATTAAAGGATCGTCCGTAATTAGCAGTGGGATCAAGTCGTAAATCTCTTGTCTCTGGTGAAACGCGACGAAGCGCAACGTTTAGAGATGTTTTATCAGCTGTCTTAAGCTTTTAAACATTCCCCCTGCAGGCGTGGAAGATGGAAGAAAAAAAATCCAATAGGATAAATAAATATTAT
The DNA here is from genome assembly GCF_951216825.1 of Electrona antarctica. Taxonomy (NCBI): domain Eukaryota; kingdom Metazoa; phylum Chordata; class Actinopteri; order Myctophiformes; family Myctophidae; genus Electrona; species Electrona antarctica. The sequence goes on along the minus strand of NC_136806.1, from coordinate 27,099,316 downwards.
GAAATGAGGCAAGGCTACGTGTTACAGAAGACTCTGTGCTGTCTGTTATGGGGTGTTGTTTTGGGTTGTGAAACTCCCCCAAAAAACTCTTACTTAATTGAAAGTATTAATACCACAATGAATGTAGAAGTTTACCCATTTACAGATGTCAATAATGATATTAGCCTACTAAACAATGTTAAAGCTCAATACTCCAACTACTGTTGGTGCTGTGTGGAGCGTCAGTGGAATCTAGTAGAAGTCATCAGAAATGACAGGCTGATATAAATAGATCAGAATCAACATAGTTTGGTTTATAATTGGAAGTGAGAAATCACAGCTTCCCCAAAACCGCATGCAAGTCACATTCCAAGTACTGGTACTTTTTTTTTGTATTACTAGTACTAGTAATTGAGTGCTTTTTCTTTACATTTCATTCCATATAAGTACTTTCTACTTCTGCTCCACTACATTTCAGAGGCAAATACTGTACTTTTCACTCTACAAGAAATTGAAAACTCTAGTTATAAATTACTAGATTAATAAATACACATTAACTAATTAAGCCTTATTTTATACTTTGTCTATTATTAACCAATTAAGCCTTTGTCTAAAAAATAATAAAACAAACCACTGTGTCCTTGTAGATGTATTATTTTTGAATGATTTTGACTTTTTTTTTTTGACTTTTGAAAAACCTTGGTACTTATTTTGTAAAAGTTGCAGTACAGGACTTTTACTTGTATTCACAGAGTATATATACAGAGTATATAACTACATTGTGGTAATGCTACTTTTACTTAAGTAAAAAAAGTTTCACCACTGCATTCCGAGTGGTTTCTTAATTGTGCACAATGTCAATTACATGAACGTTTTCTGCTTTTAGCACATTAGAGCATGCCCGCGTCAACTATCATAATAATGAAAATAATGATAGAATTCTGGTTTAGAAGCAAGACCTCAGAGAGAGATATCATTACTTTGAGTTTTACTAGACAGTGGTGGACAAGTACTCAGAAGTTCTCAAAAGAACAAATTACAGTACATAACATTTTTTTATATATCAATGTAGGCCTATTGCTGTATTGACATTTAGAAATGTTAATACAAAAGTAAAATAAATTATAATAAATACGTATATAAAATGGTGGTGTACAAGCTCAGAAATAGAGCTTAAAGGTTTTCTAATAATTTTTGTGTATGTTTGAGTTCCAGGAGTCCCTTCCTATAAATGTAGTGGAGTCAAACTTGCAATATTTATTATTTATCTTTGAAATGTAGTGGAGTGAAAGTCAATAAGCTCAATAAATACAAAATTCAAGTAGGCCTAAAGAACAAGTTAGTCAAAAAAAGTAAATCTAAGTAAGTTAAAACAGCTGAAAAATAAACATTATTACATAAATATGAAATGCATTTAGCATAATAAGTAAAGTAATACATTTATTACTGTCCTGTCTCAGCACACGCTTATGCGTTGTAAATGTTTGTTGGGGGGAGAAAGAAAAAGAGAAGTAACACAAAACATCCTCTGAGGTTTCTGGCAAAAGGCCGGCCCGCTCACCGCTTACAAACAATGAACAAAAGAAAGACGTAATTCCAGAAAGAGTGTTTAAATCAAAGCCCCAAAACCCACGTGACCAGCGGGAATGAAAGAAAGGTGCATGGTTACTTATTAACCTACATCAAGCGGTTCTCCATCCACATCCACCCTTACTAGGGTCTAGAAATAAGCCCTTACGGGGTCTGTAACTCAGAGAGTTTACAGATGGTTCCATCTGTACACTTTAAGTTAAATAAGCACTGACGATTTTTATAGTGTAGACTGGGGTTCCGGTATAGTTTAGTTACGTGATTCTTAACATTTTTAATTTCAATGACCCCCCACTTGAGGGGGTCCAACGATGGTCCTTGAGGGGGTCCAGTGGGGTCACCAGCAAAATTATTTAATGTGCTGTACGCATCAGTTTGACCACTCTTAACCCTATTTTATATGCTTCAGCTATTCAAAAACCTTTAAAAACTTGGAATTAATGTGGATATTTCCACTTCTCTATGGGGGTCCCTGGCACAACATAATTTCCCCCTGGGGCTCCATGACCAAATACATATCAATTTAGGGGGTTCATTGACGTGAAAACGTTTGAGAAGGAGTGACCTACATGTCAGCTCTTAGCTCGGTATCGGATGATGTTTGTTTGGGTGGATCCGGTTACAGATCCAAACTGGCATGGATCCCCCGCTCCGCTCCGCTCCCACCCAGGCTTCACGCCCTGGGTTCCAGGGACACACGCATGCAGCTGTCTGTCTTGGCCTGCGTTTCTCTTCCAAGAAAAGAGTGCATGCACCACTGCTAGAGCAGCCCCACTCCACTTCATGGTCCATGGACCTTCTAACGTTAGAAAGCCTCCTCAGATATGTGGGTGTCAATCCCTCTAGAGAGGCCCTGTGTGTGTGTGTGTGTGTGTGTGTGTGTGTGTGTGTGTGTGTGTGTGTGTGTGTGTGTGTGTGTGTGTGTGTGTGTGTGTGTGTGTGTGTGTGTGTGTGTGTGTGTGTGTGTGTGTGTGTGTGTGTGTGTGTGTCTGATTGAATGGATGTCAAATGCTCAGGGCTTATTTAGATTCCGTCATATGAGAAAGGACTGAATTTCGTAAGCAGAAAACGTATTGTGTTCGCTGAAAATCTGTAATTCTTTGGGGGGGTAAATGCAGCTCATTAGTCCGAGGTGTGTTTTGTTGATGTCACCTTATGACACAAGTATTGTGTGTGTGTGTGTGTGTGTGTGTGTGTGTGTGTGTGTGTGTGTGTGTGTGTGTGTGTGTGTGTGTGTGTGTGTGTGTGTGTGTGTGTGTGTGTGTGTGTGTGTGCGCGCGCGCATGTGCGCGCTCATGTTTCCGTTGTTTGCTCTTTTAGGGCGTGTGCTTCTATCTATGTGATTCTGTCACTAATCCAGACAGTGTTTTTGCCAGATGTGTGTGTGTGTGTGATCTAACAGCTGTGTGCTCCCACTGACGCGGCTGCAGGTCCTTCCAGACGCCAGTGAGCAGCCAGGGGCGGAGCCCCATGCCGCCGGGGGGCGGGGCATGTGGGACACGCTGAGGCGTGGCGCCAGTCAAGTCGTGTTCTCTGATCTCTCCGAGGTAGTGGCGGCGTCACCTTTGATGGTCTCATTTACACCCTGTCCTTATGACGGTGTCACTCGCCCAAAATAGCCAATCTACAAGTATGTTGGGAGCGTGTAGATGGGCTATTTTTAGTTTGGAGATATTCTTGATCTTTTTAACGTTTTATTTATTGATTTTTTTATCTTAATGTCTGATTTAATACTGTACTTCATCTTTAAAAGTCAAAGTCTTTTAAAATAGAGTTATTAAAGATTTGTAATAACTTTCACCTATAATGCCATGCCTATCCATTGGAGCAGAGTTCTTTTTGTTCTTCTTTTTTTTCATTTTCTGAAAAGTAAGTGCATGATGAATTCTGAACAAATGGGGGGGGGGGGGTAACTTTTCCACTCCACCCAGTAAAAAAGGTTAACCATTAACTGTGAGTCCTTGTCTAATGGCTGCACCTGGCGGTGGCTTTAAACTAACATGGCGAAATTAACGAATGTCAACTGGTTTTAAGTGTTCTTGCCTTGTTGTGCTGCATAATAGAGTCGTAAACACAAAAATACATCCCGCCTGCCAAGACATGCCATCATTTATCTACAGTACATACAGTACATAACATAGATGTAAGTTCAGTTCAGGGTACTATATATTTTTTATGATATTCTATCTTGTTGTTTTAATGAACTTCAACTTGTATTGTACATCATTTGTTTTGGTAGGATTATAGATTTGATTTAATACTCTGGACCTTTATCTGTACAGCATGTGGACGAAAACAAAACGGACACCACCTTACTGGTGCATTTCTTCGGGAGGAAAGGCAAGGCAGAGCTGAACTTTGAAGATTTTTACAAGTGAGTGGAAGTAAAGTCACAGGGTACCGTTTCAATTAAAGGTTATTTTTGATATTTACTATGTCGGGTGGAACCCTCATATATCCAAAACCGTTATCCAAAAGTAGCAGATGTGCAAGCTCAAGACACGTTGCTTCCCACCATGTTTCAAAGCTTGCAGATCTGGTAGTTATTCTGTGATACTGTAGTATGATGAAATAGGGCATTCATTTACGAAAAAACACCAGAAGGTTAGAATATGGAGAGGTTTCTGCCCGACAGCGACGATGTAATCTTTCACTGGTATATTTTTCACAATAAGCATGCATTTTTATTTTTTACTTAATTTGTTTTAGTCACGTGTGTCTGCCCTGCCACTCAACCAATGACTTTGGTACCGGTACTTTGGTACCGGAAACAATTTTTATATCTTCAGCACTAGAAACCTGCAACATTCATTTTGGAGGGCTACTTCTGTGGTTTTGTTTCCTACTGAATTCAGAAAATAATGGAACCGAAGATGTTGCCAAAAAAAGACTGCAATTATGATGCAATGCAATTCTGAATTATGGAGTTATATTTTGGGGTATATTACCTCATAACCTTTTGATGACACTCAGTCTTGAGGTGTGTATGCGTGCAATTTAGATTATTCTTCAATTATCAATTCAATTAAGCCCTGTTCTATACTTCGGCTTTTTGAAAATGGTCAAATCAACAAGCTCACAACGCATCGCGGAATCGTGACACGTTGTGAGCTTGTCCCATTTAAGAGTGAAATGGGACATTCTACATAATGAGTAGTCTTTAAATGGGACATTCTACATAATGAGTAGTCTTTAAATGGGACATTCTACATAATGAGTAGTCTTTAAATGGGACATTCTACATAATGAGTAGTCTTTAAATGGGACATTCTACATAATGAGTAGTCTTTATGGGACATTCTACATAATGAGTAGTCGTTATGGGACATTCTACATAATGAGTAGTCTTTAAATGGGACATTCTACATAATGAGTAGTCTTTATGGGACATTCTACATAATGAGTAGTCTTTATGGGACATTCTACATAATGAGTAGTCTTTATGGGACATTCTACATAATGAGTAGTCTTTATGGGACATTCTACATAATGAGTAGTCTTTAAATGGGACATTCTACATAATGAGTAGTCTTTAAATGGGACATTCTACATAATGAGTAGTCTTTATGGGACATTCTACATAATGAGTAGTCTTTATGGGACATTCTACATAATGAGTAGTCTTTATGGGACATTCTACATAATGAGTAGTCTTTATGGGACATTCTACATAATGAGTAGTCTTTAAATGGGACATTCTACATAATGAGTAGTCTTTATGGGACATTCTACATAATGAGTAGTCTTTATGGGACATTCTACATAATGAGTAGTCTTTAAATGGGACATTCTACATAATGAGTAGTCTTTAAATGGGACATTCTACATAATGAGTACTCTTGCGTTGGCACCTCAAGTACATTTTGATACCAATACCTTTGCACTTTTACTCAACCAAGTAACGTTTTGAATACAGGACATTTCCAGAGTATTTTCTACCTTGTGGTATTGGTCCACTCTCCTCTGCAGGTTCATGGACAACCTTCAGACCGAGGTTCTGGAGGTGGAGTTCCTGTCCTACTCCAAAGGCCTGCCCGTCATCAGCGAGGAGGACTTCGCTCAGATCCTGCTGCGCTACACCACCGTGGACAGTGTGGACGCCCACCTGGAGAACCTGAGAAACACCATGCAGAATGAGAAGGTAAGAGAACCTCAAACCCAGTGGTTCTCAAACTTTTTAATGTCAAGGACCCCCAAATTGACATTTATTAGCCCGCAGACCCCCATTTGAAAAAGATATGCCAAGGTCCCCCATAAGGTCCCCCAAATGGACCAATGGGTCAATTTGGTTCCATTTGTACACTCTCTGAGTTGCATAATAATAATAATAATTGTATTTATATAGCACTTTTCTAGACAAAGTTACAAAGTGCTGTACAACAAATTCACTAAAAAGCAGGAAAATCAAACACAATTAAAATAGATCTAACAACAACAGATGGCCAACAGTAAAAAGCATATTTAAAGATGCAATATAGAAACAACAACAAAATGTAATAGACTAAAGAAATGTAATAGACTAAAGAACAAACATTCAACGGGGCAGGGAGGGGAATGCTTTTCTGAACAAATATGTTTTTAGAAGAGATTTAAAGGATGCAATGGTATCTGCTTGTCGGATGGTTTGGGGAAGGGTGTTCCAAATTTTAGGGGCACGGACGGAGAAGGCTCGCTCTCCCTTGTTTACGAGATGGAATTTCTCTGGAACTTTTAGGAGAGCTCTGTCTGAAGAGGGTCCATTTGGTTCCTAATCCTATCTATCATTTAGCTAGGGACCCCCTGAAACTCCGTCAAGGACCCCTGGGGGTCCCCGGACCCCACTCTAATCCATTAAGACCTGATCAGCGACCCCCATCTCAAAATATATTTTTCCAGGGACCCCCAGAAGCAAAGATTTGAGTTTGAGTTTCAAAAAATGTCAGATCTACAAGATCATTTCGTGGCACGAAGTGACGTGCTATGAGCTTGTATATCTGCTATTATATCTGCTATTTTCTGTTACTGTCGTGTTACCAAGGAAGTAACTTCACATTGTATGGATTGCAGAAAACCTAACCCACACATTCACACACCGACAGCAGAGGGAACCATGCATGCAATGCACCCACCTGCTCACCGGGTGTAGTTAGGGCGCTCAGTGTCTTGCTCAAGGGTACTTCGACACAGCCACGACACAGCCAGGGGGAACCTGGAAGCTTCGGTCTCCAAGCTCTACCCTCCTGAGCCACTAGCGCCCAGAGTACTACACCAAATGCTTCCCCAATACCCCCTCTGGCTGTTTGACACTCCCTTGGAGAGGGTCTGAATTAGCTGCTGAGTGAAACTTTAAATTTGTTTTCTTCTGTGCGCGGAGTGCCAACCCGCTCCTCAGTCGCGCTGAGGAGCCTGTTGCTAGATCTCCATTGACGATCAAGTGGGTCTCATCGTTGGGCTGAGAGATATTTTATGGCCCTCGACTTGTTAAAACAGCAAAGAGTCACACGTTCACTCATTGCCTCATTTGTTAAGAAGCTGTCTGTGTCTGTGTGTGTGTGTGTGTGTGTGTGTGTGTGTGTGTGTGTGTGTGTGTGTGTGTGTGTTCACACCTTGGCCCAGCTCGGCGCGGGGGCCCCCAGGGGCCGACAGGAGAAGCTAGTAGCGGCGGCACGGTTGACTGGAGATCAATGGCAGCAGTGTTGCTACTGAGATGTTTGAGCGTTCATCTGGTTTTGTTTTTGTTTATTTAAGTGTCAGGTTAATCTGCTTTAGAAAAGTCTGCAAACGACCTGACCTCTTCCTAAAAGATACAATACATGCCCACACCCCCCCACCCCCCCCCCCCCCCCCCCCCAGCACGCACGCACGCACGCACGCACGCACGCATTATTATTTGTAAAGACATGTTACTTCCACTTGTTTGAAACATCTCATTTTTAGTCTGCATAACAATACATCTTCTCTTCTGGGGGTACTCATGTTTTTGGAGATAAGGGTCTGCGGCCAAATACATTTTGGGGTCTGTGAAAATGTTTTAGAACGACTGTTCTAAAAACTGTGTAATATGAAGCATATTACACCGTAGCATGAATTGTACATTTGCTTTTCTCTGCTACTTGTGGGTAAATTTCTCCCATGTGTGTGCCCATTGCAGGGAATCACCTTTGAAGAGTTTAGGACCTTTTTCCAGTTTCTGAACAACTTGGAGGACTTCTCCATCGCCATGCAGATGTACAACTTCGCCAACCGTTCTGTTGGTCAAGGTGAGTCAGATCACCTGAGTTCATCCAGTCTGGTGCTCGCTACATGTTTTGTGTGGGACACTGGGACTCTAACTTGTGAGCCACACTTATGGCTGCACTCTCATTCTCCGCTTGTCCATTCAAGAATTTGGTCCCAAACAAGATATCGGAACATCTAATGGAGCGGTTCCAAACCTTTTCTGCATGAATGCCTGCTTGAAAATCTCGAATTTGTTTGTGGCCCACCCATCTGACCACTTGACATGGCAGCCTTTCGGACGATGAACCATACCATTTGGGTGACCCCATGACCTTTCCTCTGGCACCCCGTACGAACATTTGCACTGGTTTCAAAGTTACGTTGTAGCTTTTTATGGGAATTTATTCTACTAGAGAAATGTAGATCTTTAACAATAATTTTACTCTTGACAGCGTAACATGAAACCAACTGTCCATCATTTAGCTGGGGACCACCTGGAAGCCCATCAAAGACCACTGGTGGTTCCCGGGCCACTGGTTGAGAACCACTGTACTAGAGGTTCGGGCTGCTATGCGGAGCTCACTGCTACCGATCCGTCAATATGTCTGAGTCTGTCAGAGTATTAGCCATTAGCCAATTGTAATATATGATTGTATGCTTGGGTCTCTAGGGGGCACTAACAGGGCAGATTGGTTTTCAGGCTTGTGTCCACCAAAACTCAAGGTTGAAAACATCCGGTTAAAAAACACCAGACGTGAACGCACATAGCAGAACAGACACACTCAGCATTCCATAACGGTGCTGTTTCCAGCACAGCGTAAATACGTAGTGCTCCCATTGAAATAATTAAAAACCTACTCAGGGGAAAAAAAGGCATGAACCCACCCCCCCAAAAAGTGTCACGCACACACGCTCTTTATTGCGTGGCCACAACGGGACGTCTGCTCAATGAATTTCAATGAGAATGCGCGCAGACAAACTTTGTTCCTGCATTGAGTGGAGAAAAAGTATTCACGTGCGCGAGTGGAGCGTCCATGTGCGGCTGGTCAGTGTGAACGGCTGCATTCATTAACATGGAACAGGAAAATCGCCTGCTCTTGCGCCCGGTGGGCTCAAGTGCTAGTCTCTTTTCTTCCATTGTAGATGAGGTCACAGCTCACCAAAAAGCTTTGGGTAAACGTGCTTGTCCTCTTCTTCTCCTGGTCTTAGACGAGTTCATGCGGGCGGTGTACGTGGCCACAGGCCTCCGGCTGACCCGTCACGTGGTCAACACCGTGTTCAAGATCTTCGACGAGGATCATGACGGTCAGCTGGGCTATAAGGAGTTTATCGGCATCATGAAGGACCGGCTGCACCGCTCCGAGAGGGTGAGAGGACTCTCCCGGCCACGCTGGGGACATTTAAATGTTGTTTATCTCATGTTTACAATGGTACGCACAGGTGATATGGACACCTTAGACTCTAAGGTGTTCATATCTGCCTCGACACCAAGGCTTAGACAGACTAGAGCATTGGTTCTCAAACTTATTTTCAAGGTCTCACCTTAACTCTGACAGTATACAAATGGAACAGAGAGTTCCAATGGTTTTCAACCCTTTTCATGTCAAGGTCCATTATATATTCTTCATTTACGCCACGGACCACTTGATGACATTTAGCCTCTCAGACCCAAAACTTGGCTTAGAATATTTTGTTGTTGTTGAAGAACAACACAATTCCATGCTGCATTGATATGGTACCATCCATACGAGGCATAACAGCCAAAATAACACTTCTTCTACGTTCTCTAATATTGTGTAGACAATAATTTAACTCTTGAGAGTGTAAAATGAAACTAAATGGACCTTGGTTTCATTTCACGCTCTCAAGCGTTAAAGATCTATGAGGGTCCATTTGGTTACCAACTCTCCATCATTTAAGTTGAATTGGAGACCACCTGGAACCCCCTCAAGGACCACTGGTGGTCCCCGGAAAACCACTGCCGTAATCCATTTGGAAAACCACTGGACTAGAACATTGGCTCCCAAACCTTTTCAGCTAAAGATACATTTGGTGACTCCCGTGGGACCCAAACATACAGTACATTTTTGAGGGGCACTAGCCTCTCCTATGCCCAGCTTTGTGTGTTTGTGTGTACCACATAGTGATGATTTGATTGGCTGAGCACGGAATGTGATGTATGATGATAAGAGCGCCCCTCACTTCACACAAGTGTGATTTTTAACTATTAGTATATCTATAATATTAGTGGAGTAAAACTCACAATACTGAGATGTAGTGGAGTAGAAGTATAAAGCATCAAGAAATGGAAATACTCAAGTAAAGAAAAAGGTACCTTGAAATTGTACTTAAGCACGTACTTGAGTAAAGTACTCAGTTACCTCACCTTACCCCTGTGCCATGTTTCTGTTTACTGACATGACTGCTGTAGCGGTGATATTTGTGAACTTATACCGCCATCTTGTGGGTCTACGGTAGAACAACAGCCTTAGTTTCATGGGCTCTACCTCTGCCTCCTTACAGTATGTTTTTCTGTCTCTCTCTGGTTCTCTCTCCCTTTTACACACACACACACACACACACACACACACACACACACACACACACACACACACACACACACACACACACACACACACACACACACACACACACACACACACACACACACACACACACACACACACACACACACACACACACACACACACACACACACACACACACACTTTCACAGGGCCTCAAAGTGGAAGAGACGTTCACGTCTTTCAAGTCTTGTATGAAGAAGCAGCTTTCAGGCAAATAGATACGAATGGGTACGTTGCTTTGTATGGAACACAAATCTAGACAGACCACCCTACAGTAACACAGATACTTAATACACACATACAGCATAGGGTTGTTGTCAAGCATATAAGCCTCATATAAGAATCTCTTAAATGTTTGTTTTTTAGTTTTTAAAGTTTTTCAGGAAAAAAATTAAATAATGTGTTCCATCGGATTCAATGTAGTTACTATTTAGTCACAAGCTCTTTAATAGTACTTTTCATTGGTATAAAATCCAGACATACTTATATTTGCAAAAATGGCAACAAACAAAACAGCCAATCTATAAGCTATTTTTGCCTGTGGAGGTACAGGACTGTAAAGGTACAGATACAAATAATCATAACTTGCTTGAATTCTCAAATGATTTTCAAGCAGTGTGGTTTGTTATAATAATATAATATAATAATAATACAAATAATAATAATAATAATAATAATAAAAAGAAAATTCAGTGTCAGCTTGCAGTAAGTCAGCTCAGTGGCCTGGTTAGTGGTTAGAATGTCCGCCCTGAGATTGGAAGGTTGGAGTTTGATCCCTGGGCCGGGTCATAGCCCTGCTTGCCACTCAGCGTCACTGGTTGGATAGGGGGTAAGTCCCTGCAACATACTAGCATCATGCCGCCTCATCAAGGCGCCTCATGCTACAGCAACAACAGATAGGGTCCTACCTTATGGGCCACATGGCTCTGCAAGGCTTACTATGACTACAACTTACAGTATGTAAGACTTGGGCGTATTCCTTGTAGTGGAGTTATAGCATGCTGCAATTCATAATGGTGATGTCTTTGACAAGTGGCCCCAGTGGCCAATACAGTATGTCTACACAAATGTGGATGTACACCCAAATTTGTGAACACCCGGTGTACACCCTGTGAACACCCGGTGTACACCCATAACCGCGTTGATAAATGAGGGCCTATGTTACAGACTGTATGTGTAGGATTGTTAGATTGTGGAGTTGTCTAGTAGTTGAGAGAGTCTACAGGCGCAGTGTGACAGCGCTGTGACGATGACACACCCTGTGCTGCTTCCTCCACAGCATTGAGTTACACTGTAATATTAACGGCCTATCAGGTGCCACCAGACACCAGCGTCAGTCTGCGTACAGTTGATAAGAGCAGTGGAGCAGTGAGAAATGCTGAAAATGCCTTTCTGTTCCAGGAGCAGAATGTGTTGAATCTCTGTGGTGGGTTTTACACACAATGTGCCTTACTTTACTTTCCATCGACTTAATAGAACACACATGCATATAATCAGTAGCCTCAGTGTAGCCTTCAGTTAGACTTAACGTGAGGAGCCAAAGCAGGCCCGGCGACACAGGGGTGCCAGCCCAGAGGGCACCTGTCCCCTCAGTTTAAGTTTTATGTACTGTAGATATTTCTTTACTATATAAAATGATGTGCACCCTCGCCATTTTCAACTGCCCCCTCAGTTCCTGGTGTCGAGCCTGAGCCTTAAGGTTATATACAGTTGCTATCAGGCAGACACCTTACCTACATTTTTTCGTCCTAATTTTCTAACTTTGTCGAAAGGAGGGAATATATCAGGCCTACAAGCTCACAACATGTCAGCAATTTAATTTTGTTTTTTATGTTTGGAGAATGTTCGCCTGTAATGACATGCCCAAAATAGGGAGGCCGTCAGGTTGAAGTGTGCCTGTGAGTTTTATAAATATTGAACCAATGAAAAGTATTAACTACTAGAGCTTGTGACTAAATAATAACTGTGTGTGTGCGTGCATGCATGCGTGCGTGCATGCGTGCGTGCGTGCATAAACATTATATTCCGAAAATATATAATAACCCATTGTCGTTATGTGTGTGTCATCACCAGGTGGATGAGTGAGTGCATCAAGGCTGCCCTTCTGTTCTCACTACACAACTGTAAAAACGCTCCATCACCATGAAGAGGAACTGTGGCCAGCAGCCACACGCTGGCACGGCAGTCTGTTGCAGTGCACACGCAACAACGCCTCGTGTTCTCCTCCCACATGTCTCGCACGTCTTAAAGGAGAAATGATGCAAAACAGGTTGTTAGTTTAAAATCAGCGACTCCCAACATTTTCTGGATCACTGTGGAGTGTGGACCACCCATTTGACCGACATGGCCGGCAGCCAGATGGGTGGTCTGTGTCATTTTCAGAGCATGTTTTATTTTACTGATCAATCAATTGGATAGCGTTCTGTTCCGGCTTGGATCAGTGGAACTTACAGAGTATATTTTAAGTTCCCATTTATGGGTGTCAGAAGAAAAATAAATCGAGTATTTTTTTATTAAAATATTCATGTTATATTAAGATTATCATTCAAATCTCGCTGTTTTGCCTGTAATTTTAATGGCCCTATAGTGGGTCCCAGCCCACAGTTTGGGAGTCGCAGAGTTAAACTAATGAAATACAAGCTACTGTAAAAGATGCTTGAATTGTATCAGATTTACCTTTAATTATCAATCCAATCTGATGGATTGGCAATCCTTGTTGAGTTTTGCACTAGTCTAGTCTAGCAGTTTGACTATCGGACGTCTCCTTGTCCAAAGACAAACTCTTTATTTATTTGTTTGCATAGATAGAATAGCCTATATTTCAGAAGCAATGAATGAAATAATATCATTATTGTATTAGTTTACAAACGTACTGTTGCAGGGTGTTAATCACTGACTGTCTTAGTGTCTTTAACCAGTAATTAACCAAATGAACCCTAGCGTCCCTATTCTGGGACACTGTAGCAAGTAGATCGGCTATTTTCAGCAAAGAGATTTGGTGTAGAGGGAAATAATTAGGGGGTCTATTATAGAGCCCTGGGGTACTCTGGTCAACTAAGTATGTAGGACATGGTTTTAAGTGGTCATTTTTATGCTCTGTTGTACAACGCAGTATCAATCAGGTCTTTATCCATTGACGTAAACAGGCTGGGCGCTGCTCTTTCTCTCTCTCTCTCTCTCTCTCTCTCTCTCTCTCTCTCTCTCTCTCTCTCGCTCTCGCTCTCGCTCTCGCTCTCTCTCTCTCTCTCTCTCTCTCGTGCGTGTCAGTATGATGTGCAATCTCTGTACAGTGTTTATTGGGTGTGTATTGTTGTGTGTAATCTCTGTGCAGTGAGCACATTGCTAACATACTTTGTCCTCCTCCTCATGCAGATCAGTTTACAAGAATCCCCCCTCTCTCCTTCATCTCTCTCTCTTGCTCTCTCCTTTCCCCTTCTCTCTCTGTCTCTCCCTCTCTTTCTCTCTCTCTCATTCTCTGTCTCTCCTTCCTCTCAGCCCCCGTCTCTCCCTCCTTCCTCCCATCTCTCCTTGTCTCGGTCTCTGATTCTCTGTCTTGCTTTCTGTCTTCCTCTCCTCTCCTCTCCTCTCCTCTCCTCTCCTCTCCTCTCCTCTCCTCTCCTCTCCTCTCCTCTCCAGTATACTCTCAACTCTTATAACTACAGGCAGCTAAACTGTGTATATTATTATATTTGGGGATGCTTTCAACTAAGAAAATAATACAAAAATACCATAATTGAAAATGCCACCCCCAAGGCTGCAAGGCATTGAAGTTAAATATACATTTGATGCTTTTGTGTGACGCTGTAGTATGGTCAAGTATGGCGTTAATTTACGAAAGAACACAAACGGTTAAAATATGGAGTTAAGAGATTTCTTGCCACGATATAAACATTATGTCAGTTGTTTTACTGTAAAGCTCTCAGCAGTGTGTTCAGACTGGCTCAGCAGTCAGTAGGCCGCTTGAACATCCTGAGCTATTCATCGAACATTTATCTCATTCGTGTGTGTGTATATATATATATATATATATATATATATATATATATATACACAGTATATATCCTGATTAAGTCCATGTTCTCTGCATGTAGAGGATAGGCTTACCTATGAGCATTTGACCACGTATGAACCCTGGTGTCCCTATTCTGAGGGCGAACATCTGGCAGTCTGACATGTGGCAGATTTGCAAGCTCACGACACACGACTCGTGACACAATCAGCTGTTTTGGGGCAAAGAGATTTGATGTAATAGGGAAACTTTGAGTGGACGTAGCACAGAGCCCTGGGGGACACCGCTCAACTACGTTTGTACTATAGGGTTCAAGTGGTGAATTAATTTGGACAGCTGAAACTCATCCATACAACTTATTAATTTAATACCAACAGGCCTTGACTGTTACATGCGTATCTGATGAATAAATTAACTTGAAGTGATGAAGAATGTTTATTTCTCTCTTTATTCAACTGTCTCCCTCGCTAACACAAGCATGCGCAGACACACACACACACACACACACACACACACACACACACACACACACACACACAAAATCAGGTTCACTGCAATTCATCTCTGCAAACTAGTGCTAATACGTTGAGAAAATCACTTTCACCTAGAAACTCCATTCACACTTTTTATAATTATTCAGCTTACTGTGGACATACTGGAACGTTTAACTCTGAAATCTTAATCCATTTAATGTATTTCAATACATAGTGAAAAGTCTGCAGGCGGCAGGCCTGGATAACCTTGATGGCAAGTTACTGAAGCTCGCTGTACACCATGGTAACTAAACCAATTCCTCACATTTTAACCAGAGCCTGACGTGGGGGGTGTGTCCACAAATATGGAAGGGAGCTAAAGTTATTCCAATACCAAAAAATTCAAAAGCAAACATTACAGAGGTTAACAGCCGAAAATAGAACTGATGCAATGAAGAATACAGTCATGTACAGGGCAATTACTATCTGGAACTCTATACCAGTATGCATAATGCATCACAGAAATTAAGGGTAAAGGCATTTTAAGAAAAGACTGAAGGATTGTCTTATACAAATGGAGAAATTGTAATTGTTTATACCAGGTAATGTTATACAATCTAGAGTTTTAAGTTGTTCTTCTAGAAATCAGAGTGGCTCAATGGGGAAAGAGCCTTCCTGGGAATCAGGAGGCCACAGGTTCAAGTCCCGGCTCCGACAGTGTGTCTCTTGTGATTGTGACAAGTCAAATTTTATCTACAAAGATAATCGTTAGTAGGGTTGTCCCGACGGATCGGGTGATCGAGAATCGGGGCCGATCACGTCATTTTCAAATGATCGTAATCAGATCGGGAGCCAAAAAACATGATTGGGGCATCCCTAGTATCAATATTATATCCATATCTTGGTATTAGACTGGATATATTGTCTGTGATTTGGGATATTGTACTATTGTGATATGGCATAAACGTGTTCTATAAAATCTAAATATAGGATCAGAAAAGATCGGTATCAGCAAATGCTCAAAATCTTTGGCATGCAGGCCCCATTATAAATTTCTCAAATTTGAAAGCATGCTTTCAAATTTGAGAAATGTATAATGGGGCTCAATGGCAGATATTGCCACGTTAAAAAATCACTTTCACCTAGAAACTCCATTCACACTTTTTTTTATAGAAACTCCATTCACACTTTTTATAATTCAGCTTACTGTGGAGACACATGCTGGAACTTTTTACTTTGAAATGTTTTGTAGTTTCTGAGTTATTTAACTTAAACACCCAATGCATTCTCAATGGCAATAGCACAAACTTTGGCATGCTACTAGTCCTACATACTTACACCTAGAAACCCCATTAAATCCTATTTAGGTTCATCTTACGGTGGACATGTTTGCCTGATAAGGAATCTTTGAGATGTTTCATAGTTTTAGAAATATAGTGCTTTCAAATTTGAGAAATTTACAATAGGGCTCAATGGCAGATATTGGCACGTCAAAAAAGCACTTTCACCTAGAAACTCTATTCACACTTTTTATAATTCAGCTTACTGTGGAAACACATGCTGGAACGTTTTACTTTGAAATGATTTGTAGTTTCTGAGTTATTTAACTTAAACGCCCAATGCATTCTCAATGGCAATAGCACAAACTTTGGCATGCTACTAGTCCTACATACTTACACCTAGAAACCCCATTCAAACCTATTTAGGTTCATCTTATGGTGGACATGTTTGCCTGAAAAGGAATCTTTGAAATGTTTCATAGTTTTAGAAATATAGTGCTTTCAAATTTGAGAAATGTACAATGGGACTCAATGGCAGATTTTGGCAAGTAAAGATTTGAGTGGGGTTTGAACCCACAACCTCCAGATCTTGTAGTCAATGTGCTAAGTCACTGAGCCACTTGCTACCTGCCACAACACAGTTTGCCTTTCTTTTTGAGTAACAACATTTATACAAAAATAAAATACAAAAAATAAAATAAGAGATTTGTCTATTGTTTCTTGTGCTGTTGTTTATCTCTAGAGGTTTGAATGCTTATGAACCACAATGGAAACAAGTCTCTGGCTCTTATATCATTATCTTTTTTGCTTTTTGTACACAGCAAGCACAGTGGCTCACTTGGTACAGAGCCTGCCTTGGAATCAGGAGGCCACAGGTTCAAGTCCTCGCTCTGACATAGTTCCCCAAAATCATGAAAAAATTGCATACTATAGTATGCTGTCTGAAACCATGAACTATAGCAGGCCAATTTCGTGATTTTCACCTTTTTTTTTCAAATCCTCCAAAATCACAAAAAACTACATACTATAGTGTGCCGTCCGAAACCATGGACTATAGTATCTCGTTTTTCATAATTTTAGAGGATTTGAAAAAAAGACGAAATTCACTCAGAGACGATGGGATATAGCCCATGGTCTCGGAGTGATTTTCGTCTTTTTTTCAAATCCTCGTTTTTCACCATTTTTGACCATGGGCTATAGCCCATATCGGACGGCATACTATAGCATGCCTATGGTCTCTGAGTGATTTTCGTCTTTTTTTCAAATCCTCGTTTTTCATCATTTTTGAGGATTTGGAAAAAAGACGAAAATCACTCCGAGACGATGGGCTATAGCCCATATCGGACGGCATACTATAGCATGCCGTTTTTCATCATATTTGAGGATTTGAAAAAAAGACGAAAATCACTCCGAGACGATGGGCTATAGCCCATGGTCTCGGAGTGATTTTCGTCTTTTTTTCAAATCCTCGTTTTTCATAATTTTTGACCATGGGCTATAGCCCATATCGGACGGCATACTATAGCATGCCGTTTTTCATCATTTTTGAGGATTTGAAAAAAAGACGAAAATCACTCCGAGACGATGGGCTATAGCCCATGGTCTCGGAGTGATTTTCGTCTTTTTTTCAAATCCTCGTTTTTCACCATTTTGACCATGGGCTATAGCCCATATCGGACGGCATACTATAGCATGCCTATGGTCTCTGAGTGATTTTCGTCTTTTTTTCAAATCCTCGTTTTTCATCATTTTTGACCCTGGGCTAAAGCCCATATCGGACGGCATACTATAGCATGCCGTTTTTCATCATTTTTGAGGATTTGAAAAAAAGACGAAAATCACTCCGAGACGATAGGCTATAGCCCATGGTCTCGGAGTGATTTTCGTCTTTTTTTCAAATCCTCGTTTTTCACCATTTTTGACCATGGGCTATAGCCCATATCGGACGGCATACTATAGCATGCCTATGGTCTCTGAGTGATTTTCGTCTTTTTTTCAAATCCTCGTTTTTCATAATTTTTTACCATGGGCTATAGCCCATATCGGACGGCATACTATAGCATTCCGTTTTTCATCACTTTTGAGGATTTGAAAAAAATTGGCACGTCAAAAAAGCACTTTCACCTAGAAACTCCATTCACACTTTTTATAATTCAGCTTACTGTGGAGACACATGCTGGAGCTTTTTACTTTGAAATGTTTTGTAGTTTCTGAGTTATTTAACTTAAACGCCCAATGCATTGTCAATGGCAATAGCACAAACTTTGGCATGCTACTAGTCCTACATACTTACACCTAGAAACCCCATTAAATCCTATTTAGGTTCATCTTACGGTGGACATGTTTGCCTGATAAGGAATCTTTGAAATGTTTCATAGTTTTAGAAATATAGTGCTTTCAAATTTGAGAAATTTACAATGGGGCTCAATGGCAGATATTGGCACGTCAAAAAAGCACTTTCACCTAGAAAGTCTATTCACACTTTTTATAATTCAGCTTACTGTGGAAACACATGCTGGAACTTTTTACTTTGAAATGATTTGTAGTTTCTGAGTTATTTAACTTAAATGCCCAATGCATTCTCAATGGCAATAGCACAAACTTTGGCATGCTACTAGTCCTACATACTTACACCTAGAAACCCCATTCAAACCTATTTAGGTTCATCTTATGGTGGACATGTTTGCCTGAAAAGGAATCTTTGAAATGTTTCATAGTTTTAGAAATATAGTGCTTTCAAATTTGAGAAATGTACAATGGGGCTCAATGGCAGATTTTGGCACGTCAAAAAAGGACTTTCACCTAGAAACTCTATTCACACTTTTTATAATTCAGCTTACTGTGGAAACACATGCTGGAACTTTTTACTTTGAAATGATTTGTAGTTTCTGAGTTATTTAACTTAAACGCCCAATGCATTCTCAATGGCAATAGCACAAACTTTGGCATGCTACTAGTCCTACATACTTACACCTAGAAACCCCATTCAAACCTATTTAGGTTCATCTTATGGTGGACATGTTTGCCTGAAAAGGAATCTTTGAAATGTTTCATGGTTTTAGAAATATAGTGCTTTCAAATTTGAGAAATGTACAATGGGGCTCAATGGCAGATTTTGGCAAGTAAAGATTTGAGTGGGGTTTGAACCCACAACCTCCAGATCATGTAGTCAGTGTGCTAAGTCACTGAGCCACCTGCTACCTGCCACAACACAGTTTGCCTTTCCCTTTGAGTAACAACATTTATACAAAAATAAAATACAAAAAATAAAATAAGAGATTTGTCTATTGTTTCTTGTGCTGTTGTTTATCTCTAGAGGTTTGAATGCTTATGAACCACAATGGAAACAAGTCTCTGGCTCTTATATCATTATCTTTTTTGCTTTTTGTACACAGCAAGCACAGTGTCTCACTGGGTACAGAGCCTGCCTTGGAATCAGGAGGCCACAGGTTCAAGTCCTCGCTCTGACATAGTTCCCCAAAATCATGAAAAAATTGCATACTATAGTATGCTGTCTGAAACCATGAACTATAGCAGGCCAATTTCGTGATTTTCATCTTTTTTTTTCAAATCCTCCAAAATCACAAAAAACGACATACTATAGTGTGCCGTCCGAAACCATGGACTATAGTATCTCGTTTTTCATAATTTTAGAGGATTTGAAAAAAAGACGAAAATAACTCAGAGACGATGGGCTATAGCCCATGGTCTCGGAGTGATTTTCGTCTTTTTTTCAAATCCTCGTTTTTCATCATTTTTGACCATCGGCTATAGCCCATATCGGACGGCATACTATAGCATGCCGTTTTTCATCATTTTTGAGGATTTGAAAAAAAGACGAAAATCAATCCGAGACGATGGGCTATATATAGCCCATGGTCTCGGAGTGATTTTCGTCTTTTTTTCAAATCCTCGTTTTTCACCATTTTTGACCATGGGCTATAGCCCATATCGGACGGCATACTATAGCATGCCTATGGTCTCTGAGTGATTTTCGTCTTTTTTTCAAATCCTCGTTTTTCATCATTTTTGAGGATTTGGAAAAAAGACGAAAATCACTCCGAGACGATGGGCTATAGCCCATATCGGACGGCATACTATAGCATGCCGTTTTTCATCATATTTGAGGATTTAAAAAAAAAAAGACGAAAATCACTCCGAGACGATGGGCTATAGCCCATGGTCTCGGAGTGATTTTCGTCTTTTTTTCAAATCCTCGTTTTTCACCATTTTTGACCATGGGCTATAGCCCATATCGGACGGCATACTATAGCATGCCTATGGTCTCTGAGTGATTTTCGTCTTTTTTTCAAATCCTCGTTTTTCATAATTTTTGACCATGGGCTATAGCCCATATCGGACGGCATACTATAGCATTCCGTTTTTCATCACTTTTGAGGATTTGAAAAAAATTGGCACGTCAAAAAAGCACTTTCACCTAGAAACTCCATTCACACTTTTTATAATTCAGCTTACTGTGGAGACACATGCTGGAGCTTTTTACTTTGAAATGTTTTGTAGTTTCTGAGTTATTTAACTTAAACGCCCAATGCATTGTCAATGGCAATAGCACAAACTTTGGCATGCTACTAGTCCTACATACTTACACCTAGAAACCCCATTAAATCCTATTTAGGTTCATCTTACGGTGGACATGTTTGCCTGATAAGGAATCTTTGAAATGTTTCATAGTTTTAGAAATATAGTGCTTTCAAATTTGAGAAATTTACAATGGGGCTCAATGGCAGATATTGGCACGTCAAAAAAGCACTTTCACCTAGAAAGTCTATTCACACTTTTTATAATTCAGCTTACTGTGGAAACACATGCTGGAACTTTTTACTTTGAAATGATTTGTAGTTTCTGAGTTATTTAACTTAAATGCCCAATGCATTCTCAATGGCAATAGCACAAACTTTGGCATGCTACTAGTCCTACATACTTACACCTAGAAACCCCATTCAAACCTATTTAGGTTCATCTTATGGTGGACATGTTTGCCTGAAAAGGAATCTTTGAAATGTTTCATAGTTTTAGAAATATAGTGCTTTCAAATTTGAGAAATGTACAATGGGGCTCAATGGCAGATTTTGGCACGTCAAAAAAGGACTTTCACCTAGAAACTCTATTCACACTTTTTATAATTCAGCTTACTGTGGAAACACATGCTGGAACTTTTTACTTTGAAATGATTTGTAGTTTCTGAGTTATTTAACTTAAACGCCCAATGCATTCTCAATGGCAATAGCACAAACTTTGGCATGCTACTAGTCCTACATACTTACACCTAGAAACCCCATTCAAACCTATTTAGGTTCATCTTATGGTGGACATGTTTGCCTGAAAAGGAATCTTTGAAATGTTTCATGGTTTTAGAAATATAGTGCTTTCAAATTTGAGAAATGTACAATGGGGCTCAATGGCAGATTTTGGCAAGTAAAGATTTGAGTGGGGTTTGAACCCACAACCTCCAGATCATGTAGTCAGTGTGCTAAGTCACTGAGCCACCTGCTACCTGCCACAACACAGTTTGCCTTTCCCTTTGAGTAACAACATTTATACAAAAATAAAATACAAAAAATAAAATAAGAGATTTGTCTATTGTTTCTTGTGCTGTTGTTTATCTCTAGAGGTTTGAATGCTTATGAACCACAATGGAAACAAGTCTCTGGCTCTTATATCATTATCTTTTTTGCTTTTTGTACACAGCAAGCACAGTGTCTCACTGGGTACAGAGCCTGCCTTGGAATCAGGAGGCCACAGGTTCAAGTCCTCGCTCTGACATAGTTCCCCAAAATCATGAAAAAATTGCATACTATAGTATGCTGTCTGAAACCATGAACTATAGCAGGCCAATTTCGTGATTTTCATCTTTTTTTTTCAAATCCTCCAAAATCACAAAAAACGACATACTATAGTGTGCCGTCCGAAACCATGGACTATAGTATCTCGTTTTTCATAATTTTAGAGGATTTGAAAAAAAGACGAAAATAACTCAGAGACGATGGGCTATAGCCCATGGTCTCGGAGTGATTTTCGTCTTTTTTTCAAATCCTCGTTTTTCATCATTTTTGACCATCGGCTATAGCCCATATCGGACGGCATACTATAGCATGCCGTTTTTCATCATTTTTGAGGATTTGAAAAAAAGACGAAAATCAATCCGAGACGATGGGCTATATATAGCCCATGGTCTCGGAGTGATTTTCGTCTTTTTTTCAAATCCTCGTTTTTCACCATTTTTGACCATGGGCTATAGCCCATATCGGACGGCATACTATAGCATGCCTATGGTCTCTGAGTGATTTTCGTCTTTTTTTCAAATCCTCGTTTTTCATCATTTTTGAGGATTTGGAAAAAAGACGAAAATCACTCCGAGACGATGGGCTATAGCCCATATCGGACGGCATACTATAGCATGCCGTTTTTCATCATATTTGAGGATTTTAAAAAAAAAAGACGAAAATCACTCCGAGACGATGGGCTATAGCCCATGGTCTCGGAGTGATTTTCGTCTTTTTTTCAAATCCTCGTTTTTCATAATTTTTGACCATGGGCTATAGCCCATATCGGACGGCATACTATAGCATG
Source organism: Electrona antarctica (assembly GCF_951216825.1). Lineage (NCBI taxonomy): Eukaryota > Metazoa > Chordata > Actinopteri > Myctophiformes > Myctophidae > Electrona > Electrona antarctica. The sequence goes on along the minus strand of NC_136806.1, from coordinate 27,076,608 downwards.
CCGTTTTTCATCATTTTTGAGGATTTGAAAAAAAGACGAAAATCAATCCGAGACGATGGGCTATATATAGCCCATGGTCTCGGAGTGATTTTCGTCTTTTTTTCAAATCCTCGTTTTTCACCATTTTTGACCATGGGCTATAGCCCATATCGGACGGCATACTATAGCATGCCTATGGTCTCTGAGTGATTTTCGTCTTTTTTTCAAATCCTCGTTTTTCATCATTTTTGAGGATTTGGAAAAAAGACGAAAATCACTCCGAGACGATGGGCTATAGCCCATATCGGACGGCATACTATAGCATGCCGTTTTTCATCATATTTGAGGATTTGAAAAAAAGACGAAAATCACTCCGAGACGATGGGCTATAGCTCATGGTCTCGGAGTGATTTTCGTCTTTTTTTCAAATCCTCGTTTTTCATAATTTTTGACCATGGGCTATAGCCCATATCGGACGGCATACTATAGCATGCCGTTTTTCATCATTTTTGAGGATTTGAAAAAAAGACGAAAATCACTCCGAGACGATGGGCTATAGCCCATGGTCTCTGAGTGATTTTCGTCTTTTTTTCAAATCCTCGTTTTTCATCATTTTTGACCATGGGCTAAAGCCCATATCGGACGGCATACTATAGCATGCCGTTTTTCATCATTTTTGAGGATTTGAAAAAAAGACGAAAAGCCCATGGTCTCGGAGTGATTTTCGTCTTTTTTTCAAATCCTCGTTTTTCACCATTTTTGACCATGGGCTATAGCCCATATCGGACGGCATACTATAGCATGCCTATGGTCTCTGAGTGATTTTCGTCTTTTTTTCAAATCCTCGTTTTTCATCATTTTTGACCATGGGCTATAGCCCATATCGGACGGCATACTATAGCATGCCGTTTTTCATCATTTTTGAGGATTTGAAAAAAATTGGCACGTCAAAAAAGCACTTTCACCTAGAAACTCCATTCACACTTTTTATAATTCAGCTTACTGTGGAGACACATGCTGGAGCTTTTTACTTTGAAATGTTTTGTAGTTTCTGAGTTATTTAACTTAAACGCCCAATGCATTGTCAATGGCAATAGCACAAACTTTGGCATGCTACTAGTCCTACATACTTACACCTAGAAACCCCATTAAATCCTATTTAGGTTCATCTTACGGTGGACATGTTTGCCTGATAAGGAATCTTTGAAATGTTTCATAGTTTTAGAAATATAGTGCTTTCAAATTTTCAAAGACGAAAATCACTCCGAGACGATGGGCTATAGCCCATGGTCTCGGAGTGATTTTCGTCTTTTTTTCAAATCCTCGTTTTTCACCATTTTGACCATGGGATATAGCCCATATCGGACGGCATACTATAGCATGCCTATGGTCTCTGAGTGATTTTCGTCTTTTTTTCAAATCCTCGTTTTTCATCATTTTTGACCATGGGCTAAAGCCCATATCGGACGGCATACTATAGCATGCCGTTTTGCATCATTTTTGAGGATTTGAAAAAAAGACGAAAAGCCCATGGTCTCGGAGTGATTTTCGTCTTTTTTTCAAATCCTCGTTTTTCACCATTTTTGACCATGGGCTATAGCCCATATCGGACGGCATACTATAGCATGCCTATGGTCTCTGAGTGATTTTCGTCTTTTTTTCAAATCCTCGTTTTTCATCATTTTTGACCATGGGCTATAGCCCATATCGGACGGCATACTATAGCATGCCGTTTTTCATCATTTTTGAGGATTTGAAAAAAATTGGCACGTCAAAAAAGCACTTTCACCTAGAAACTCCATTCACACTTTTTATAATTCAGCTTACTGTGGAGACACATGCTGGAGCTTTTTACTTTGAAATGTTTTGTAGTTTCTGAGTTATTTAACTTAAACGCCCAATGCATTGTCAATGGCAATAGCACAAACTTTGGCATGCTACTAGTCCTACATACTTACACCTAGAAACCCCATTAAATCCTATTTAGGTTCATCTTACGGTGGACATGTTTGCCTGATAAGGAATCTTTGAAATGTTTCATAGTTTTAGAAATATAGTGCTTTCAAATTTGAGAAATTTACAATGGGGCTCAATGGCAGATATTGGCACGTCAAAAAAGCACTTTCACCTAGAAAGTCTATTCACACTTTTTATAATTCAGCTTACTGTGGAAACACATGCTGGAACTTTTTACTTTGAAATGATTTGTAGTTTCTGAGTTATTTAACTTAAACGCCCAATGCATTCTCAATGGCAATAGCACAAACTTTGGCATGCTACTAGTCCTACATACTTACACCTAGAAACCCCATTCAAACCTATTTAGGTTCATCTTATGGTGGACATGTTTGCCTGAAAAGGAATCTTTGAAATGTTTCATGGTTTTAGAAATATAGTGCTTTCAAATTTGAGAAATGTACAATGGGGCTCAATGGCAGATTTTGGCAAGTAAAGATTTGAGTGGGGTTTGAACCCACAACCTCCAGATCATGTAGTCAGTGTGCTAAGTCACTGAGCCACCTGCTACCTGCCACAACACAGTTTGCCTTTCCCTTTGAGTAACAACATGTATACAAAAATAAAATACAAAAAATAAAATAACAAGAGATTTGTCTATTGTTTCTTGTGCTGTTGTTTATCTCTAGAGGTTTGAATGCTTATGAACCACAATGGAAACAAGTCTCTGGCTCTTATATCATTATCTTTTTTGCTTTTTGTACACAGCAAGCACAGTGGCTCACTTGGTACAGAGCCTGCCTTGGAATCAGGAGGCCACAGGTTCAAGTCCTCGCTCTGACATAGTTCCCCAAAATCATGAAAAAATTGCATACTATAGTATGCTGTCTGAAACCATGAACTATAGCAGGCCAATTTCGTGATTTTCATCTTTTTTTTTCAAATCCTCCAAAATCACAAAAAACGACATACTATAGTGTGCCGTCCGAAACCATGGACTATAGTATCTCGTTTTTCATAATTTCAGAGGATTTGAAAAAAAGACGAAAATCACTCAGAGACGATGGGCTATAGCCCATGGTCTCGGAGTGATTTTCGTCTTTTTTCAAATCCTCGTTTTTCATCATTTTTGACCATGGGCTATAGCCCATATCGGACGGCATACTATAGCATGCCGTTTTTCATCATTTTTGAGGATTTGAAAAAAAGACGAAAATCACTCTGAGACGATGGGCTATAGCCCATGGTCTCGGAGTGATTTTCGTCATTTTTTCATATCCTCGTTTTTCACCATTTTTGACCATGGGCTATAGCCCATATCGGACGGCATACTATAGCATGCCTATGGTCTCTGAGTGATTTTCGTCTTTTTTTCAAATCCTCGTTTTTCATCATTTTTGAGGATTTGGAAAAAAGACGAAAATCACTCCGAGACGATGGGCTATAGCCCATATCGGACGGCATACTATAGCATGCCGTTTTTCATCATATTTGAGGATTTGAAAAAAAGACGAAAATCACTCCGAGACGATGGGCTATAGCCCATGGTCTCGGAGTGATTTTCGTCTTTTTTTCAAATCCTCGTTTTTCATAATTTTTGACCATGGGCTATAGCCCATATCGGACGGCATACTATAGTATGCTGTCTGAAACCATGAACTATAGCAGGCCAATTTCGTGATTTTCATCTTTTTTTTCAAATCCTCCAAAATCACAAAAAACGACATACTATAGTGTGCCGTCCGAAACCATGGACTATAGTATCTCGTTTTTCATAATTTTAGAGCATTTGAAAAAAAGACGAAAATCACTCAGAGACGATGGGCTATAGCCCATGGTCTCGGAGTGATTTTCGTCTTTTTTTCAAATCCTCGTTTTTCATCATTTTTGACCATGGGCTATAGCCCATATCGGACGGCATACTATAGCATGCCTATGGTCTCTGAGTGATTTTCGTCTTTTTTTCTTTTTTCAAATCCTTGTTTTTCATCATTTTTGAGGATTTGGAAAAAAGACGAAAATCACTCCGAGACGATGGGCTATAGCCCATATCGGACGGCATACTATAGCATGCCGTTTTTCATCATATTTGAGGATTTGAAAAAAAGACGAAAATCACTCCGAGACGATGGGCTATAGCCCATGGTCTCGGAGTGATTTTCGTCTTTTTTTTAAAATCCTCGTTTTTCACCATTTTGACCATGGGCTATAGCCCATATCGGACGGCATACTATAGCATGCCTATGGTCTCTGAGTGATTTTCGTCTTTTTTTCAAATCCTCGTTTTTCATCATTTTTGAGGATTTGGAAAAAAGACGAAAATCAATCCGAGACGATGGGCTATAGCCCATATCGGACGGCATACTATAGCATGCCGTTTTTCATCATTTTTGAGGATTTGAAAAAAAGACGAAAATCACTCCGAGACGATGGGCTATATAGCCCATGGTCTCGGAGTGATTTTCGTCTTTTTTTCAAATCCTCGTTTTTCACCATTTTTGACCATGGGCTATAGCCCATATCGGACGGCATACTATAGCATGCCTATGGTCTCTGAGTGATTTTCGTCTTTTTTTCAAATCCTCGTTCTTCATCATTTTTGAGGATTTGGAAAAAAGATGAAATGGCAATAGCACAAACTTTGGCATGCTACTAGTCCTACATACTTACACCTAGAAACCCCATTCAAACCTATTTAGGTTCATCTTATGGTGGTCATGGCAAGTAAAGATTTGAGTGGGGTTTGAACCAACAACCTCCAGATCATGTAGTCAGTGTGCTAAGTCACTGAGCCACCTGCTACCTGGCACAACACAGTTTGCCTTTCCCTTTGAGTAACAACATTTATACAAAAATAAAATACAAAAAATAAAATAACAAGAGATTTGTCTATTGTTTCTTGTGCTGTTGTTTATCTCTAGAGGTTTGAATGCTTATGAACCACAATGGAAACAAGTCTCTGGCTCTTATATCATTATCTTTTTTGCTTTTTGTACACAGCAAGCACAGTGGCTCACTTGGTACAGAGCCTGCCTTGGAATCAGGAGGCCACAGGTTCAAGTCCTCGCTCTGACATAGTTCCCCAAAATCATGAAAAAATTGCATACTATAGTATGCTGTCTGAAACCATGAACTATAGCAGGCCAATTTCGTGATTTTCATCTTTTTTTTTCAAATCCTCCAAAATCACAAAAAACGACATACTATAGTGTGCCGTCCGAAACCATGGACTATAGTATCTTGTTTTTCATAATTTTAGAGGATTTGAAAAAAAGACGAAAATCACTCAGAGACGATGGGCTATAGCCCATGGTCTCGGAGTGATTTTCGTCTTTTTTTCAAATCCTCGTTTTTCATCATTTTTGACCATGTGCTATAGCCCATATCGGACGGCATACTATAGCATGCCGTTTTTCATCATTTTTGAGGATTTGAAAAAAAGACGAAAATCACTCTGAGACGATAGGCTATAGCCCATGGTCTCGGATTGATTTTCGTCTTTTTTTCAAATCCTCGTTTTCCACCATTTTGACCATGGGCTATAGCCCATATCGGACGGCATACTATAGCATGCCTATGGTCTCTGAGTGATTTTCGTCTTTTTTTCAAATCCTTGTTTTTCACCATTTTTGACCATGGGCTATAGCCCATATCGGACGGCATACTATAGCATGCCTATGGTCTCTGAGTGATTTTCGTCTTTTTTTCAAATCCTCGTTTTTCATCATTTTTGAGGATTTGGAAAAAATACGAAAATCACTCCGAGACGATGGGCTTTAGCCCATATCGGACGGCATACTATAGCATGCCGTTTTTCATCATTTTTGAGGATTTGAAAAAAAGACGAAAATCACTCCGAGACGATGGGCTATAGCCCATGGTCTCGGAGTGATTTTTGTCTTTTTTTCAAATCCTCGTTTTTCACCATTTTTGACCATGGGCTATAGCCCATATCGGACGGCATACTATAGCATGCCTATGGTCTCTGAGTGATTTTCGTCTTTTTTTCAAATCCTCGTTTTTCATCATTTTTGAGGAGTTGGAAAAAAGACGAAAATCAATCCGAGACGATGGGCTATAGCCCATATCGGACGGCATACTATAGCATGCCGTTTTTCATCATATTTGAGGATTTGAAAAAAAGACGAAAATCACTCCGAGACGATGGGCTATAGCCCATGGTCTCGGAGTGATTTTCGTCTTTTTTTCAAATCCTCGTTTTCCACCATTTTGACCATGGGCTATAGCCCATATCGGACGGCATACTATAGCATGCCTATGGTCTCTGAGTGATTTTCGTCTTTTTTTCAAATCCTCGTTTTTCATCATTTTTGACCATGGGCTATAGCCCATATCGGACGGCATACTATAGCATGCCGTTTTTCATCATTTTTGAGGATTTGAAAAAAAGACGAAAATCACTCCGAGACGATGGGCTATAGCCCATGGTCTCGGAGTGATTTTCGTCTTTTTTTCAAATCCTCGTTTTTCACCATTTTTGACCATGGGCTATAGCCCATATCGGACGGCATACTATAGCATGCCTATGGTCTCTGAGTGATTTTCGTCTTTTTTTCAAATCCTCGTTTTTCATCATTTTTGACCATGGGCTATAGCCCATATCGGACGGCATACTATAGCATGCCGTTTTTCATCATTTTTGAGGATTTGAAAAAAATTGGCACGTCAAAAAAGCACTTTCACCTAGAAACTCCATTCACACTTTTTATAATTCAGCTTACTGTGGAGACATATGCTGGAGCTTTTTACTTTGAAATGTTTTGTAGTTTCTGAGTTATTTAACTTAAACGCCCAATGCATTCTCAATGGCAATAGCACAAACTTTGGCATGCTACTAGTCCTACATACTTACACCTAGAAACCCCATTAAATCCTATTTAGGTTCATCTTACGGTGGACATGTTTGCCTGATAAGGAATCTTTGAAATGTTTCATAGTTTTAGAAATATAGTGCTTTCAAATTTGAGAAATTTACAATGGGGCTCAATGGCAGATATTGGCACGTCAAAAAAGCACTTTCACCTAGAAAGTCTATTCACACTTTTTATAATTCAGCTTACTGTGGAAACACATGCTGGAACTTTTTACTTTGAAATGATTTGTAGTTTCTGAGTTATTTAACTTAAACGCCCAATGCATTCTCAATGGCTATAGCACAAACTTTGGCATGCTACTAGTCCTACATACTTACACCTAGAAACCCCATTCAAACCTATTTAGGTTCATCTCATGGTGGACATGTTTGCCTGAAAAGGAATCTTTGAAATGTTTCATAGTTTTAGAAATATAGTGCTTTCAAATTTGAGAAATGTACAATGGGGCTCAATGGCAGATTTTGGCACGTCAAAAAAGCACTTTCACCTAGAAACTCTATTCACACTTTTTATAATTCAGCTTACTGTGGAAACACATGCTGGAACTTTTTACTTTGAAATGATTTGTAGTTTCTGAGTTATTTAACTTAAACGCCCAATGCATTCTCAATGGCAATAGCACAAACTTTGGCATGCTACTAGTCCTACATACTTACACCTAGAAACCCCATTCAAACCTATTTAGGTTCATCTCATGGTGGACATGTTTGCCTGAAAAGGAATCTTTGAAATGTTTCATAGTTTTAGAAATATAGTGCTTTCAAATTTGAGAAATGTACAATGGGGCTCAATGGCAGATTTTGGCACGTCAAAAAAGCACTTTCACCTAGAAACTCTATTCACACTTTTTATAATTCAGCTTACTGTGGAAACACATGCTGGAACTTTTTACTTTGAAATGATTTGTAGTTTCTGAGTTATTTAACTTAAACGCCCAATGCATTCTCAATGGCAATAGCACAAACTTTGGCATGCTACTAGTCCTACATACTTACACCTAGAAACCCCATTCAAACCTATTTAGGTTCATCTTATGGTGGACATGTTTGCCTGAAAAGGAATCTTTGAAATGTTTCATGGTTTTAGAAATATAGTGCTTTCAAATTTGAAAAAATGTACAATGGGGCTCAATGGCAGATATTGGCACGTCAAAAAAGCACTTTCACCTAGAAAGTCTATTCACACTTTTTATAATTCAGCTTACTGTGGAAACACATGCTGGAACTTTTTACTTTGAAATGATTTGTAGTTTCTGAGTTATTTAACTTAAACGCCCAATGCATTCTCAATGGCAATAGCACAAACTTTGGCATGCTACTAGTCCTACATACTTACACCTAGAAACCCCATTCAAACCTATTTAGGTTCATCTCATGGTGGACATGTTTGCCTGAAAAGGAATCTTTGAAATGTTTCATAGTTTTAGAAATATAGTGCTTTCAAATTTGAGAAATGTACAATGGGGCTCAATGGCAGATTTTGGCACGTCAAAAAAGCACTTTCACCTAGAAACTCTATTCACACTTTTTATAATTCAGCTTACTGTGGAAACACATGCTGGAACTTTTTACTTTGAAATGATTTGTAGTTTCTGAGTTATTTAACTTAAACGCCCAATGCATTCTCAATGGCAATAGCACAAACTTTGGCATGCTACTAGTCCTACATACTTACACCTAGAAACCCCATTCAAACCTATTTAGGTTCATCTTATGGTGGACATGTTTGCCTGAAAAGGAATCTTTGAAATGTTTCATGGTTTTAGAAATATAGTGCTTTCAAATTTGAGAAATGTACAATGGGACTCAATGGCAGATTTTGGCAAGTAAAGATTTGAGTGGGGTTTGAACCCACAACCTCCAGATCATGTAGTCAGTGTGCTAAGTCACTGAGCCACCTGCTACCTGCCACAACACAGTTTGCCTTTCCCTTTGAGTAACAACATTTATACAAAAAAAAAATACAAAAAAAAAAAGTAACAAGAGATTTGTCTATTGTTTCTTGTGCTGTTGTTTATCTCTAGAGGTTTGAATGCTTATGAACCACAATGGAAACAAGTCTCTGGCTCTTATATCATTTTCTTTTTTGCTTTTTGTACACAGCAAGCACAGTGGCTCACTGGGTACAGAGCCTGCCTTGGAATCAGGAGGCCACAGGTTCAAGTCCTCGCTCTGACATAGTTCCCCAAAATCATGAAAAAATTGCATACTATAGTATGCTGTCTGAAACCATGAACTATAGCAGGCCAATTTCGTGATTTTCATCTTTTTTTCTCCAATCCTCCAAAATCACAAAAAACGACATACTATAGTGTGCCGTCCGAAACCATGGACTATAGTATCTTGTTTTTCATAATTTTAGAGGATTTGAAAAAAAGACGAAAATCACTCAGAGACGATGGGCTATAGCCCATGGTCTCGGAGTGATTTTCGACTTTTTTTCAAATCCTCGTTTTTCATCATTTTTGACCATGGGCTATAGCCCATATCGGACGGCATACTATAGCATGCCGTTTTTCATCATTTTTGAGGATTTGAAAAAAATTGGCACGTCAAAAAAGCACTTTCACCTAGAAACTCCATTCACACTTTTTATAATTCAGCTTACTGTGGAGACACATGCTGGAGCTTTTTACTTTGAAATGTTTTGTAGTTTCTGAGTTATTTAACTTAAACGCCCAATGCATTCTCAATGGCAATAGCACAAACTTTGGCATGCTACTAGTCCTACATACTTACACCTAGAAACCCCATTAAATCCTATTTAGGTTCATCTTACGGTGGACATGTTTGCCTGATAAGAAATCTTTGAAATGTTTCATAGTTTTAGAAATATAGTGCTTTCAAATTTGAGAAATTTACAATGGGGCTCAATGGCAGATATTGGCACGTCAAAAAAGCACTTTCACCTAGAAAGTCTATTCACACTTTTTATAATTCAGCTTACTGTGGAAACACATGCTGGAACTTTTTACTTTGAAATGATTTGTAGTTCCTGAGTTATTTAACTTAAACGCCCAATGCATTCTCAATGGCAATAGCACAAACTTTGGCATGCTACTAGTCCTACATACTTACACCTAGAAACCCCATTCAAACCTATTTAGGTTCATCTCATGGTGGACATGTTTGCCTGAAAAGGAATCTTTGAAATGTTTCATAGTTTTAGAAATATAGTGCTTTCAAATTTGAGAAATGTACAATGGGGCTCAATGGCAGATTTTGGCACGTCAAAAAAGCACTTTCACCTAGAAACTCTATTCACACTTTTTATAATTCAGCTTACTGTGGAAACACATGCTGGAACTTTTTACTTTGAAATGATTTGTAGTTTCTGAGTTATTTAACTTAAACGCCCAATGCATTCTCAATGGCAATAGCACAAACTTTGGCATGCTACTAGTCCTACATACTTACACCTAGAAACCCCATTCAAACCTATTTAGGTTCATCTTATGGTGGACATGTTTGCCTGAAAAGGAATCTTTGAAATGTTTCATGGTTTTAGAAATATAGTGCTTTCAAATTTGAAAAAATGTACAATGGGGCTCAATGGCAGATATTGGCACGTCAAAAAAGCACTTTCACCTAGAAAGTCTATTCACACTTTTTATAATTCAGCTTACTGTGGAAACACATGCTGGAACTTTTTACTTTGAAATGATTTGTAGTTTCTGAGTTATTTAACTTAAACGCCCAATGCATTCTCAATGGCAATAGCACAAACTTTGGCATGCTACTAGTCCTACATACTTACACCTAGAAACCCCATTCAAACCTATTTAGGTTCATCTCATGGTGGACATGTTTGCCTGAAAAGGAATCTTTGAAATGTTTCATAGTTTTAGAAATATAGTGCTTTCAAATTTGAGAAATGTACAATGGGGCTCAATGGCAGATTTTGGCACGTCAAAAAAGCACTTTCACCTAGAAACTCTATTCACACTTTTTATAATTCAGCTTACTGTGGAAACACATGCTGGAACTTTTTACTTTGAAATGATTTGTAGTTTCTGAGTTATTTAACTTAAACGCCCAATGCATTCTCAATGGCAATAGCACAAACTTTGGCATGCTACTAGTCCTACATACTTACACCTAGAAACCCCATTCAAACCTATTTAGGTTCATCTTATGGTGGACATGTTTGCCTGAAAAGGAATCTTTGAAATGTTTCATGGTTTTAGAAATATAGTGCTTTCAAATTTGAGAAATGTACAATGGGACTCAATGGCAGATTTTGGCAAGTAAAGATTTGAGTGGGGTTTGAACCCACAACCTCCAGATCATGTAGTCAGTGTGCTAAGTCACTGAGCCACCTGCTACCTGCCACAACACAGTTTGCCTTTCCCTTTGAGTAACAACATTTATACAAAAAAAAAATACAAAAAAAAAAAGTAACAAGAGATTTGTCTATTGTTTCTTGTGCTGTTGTTTATCTCTAGAGGTTTGAATGCTTATGAACCACAATGGAAACAAGTCTCTGGCTCTTATATCATTTTCTTTTTTGCTTTTTGTACACAGCAAGCACAGTGGCTCACTGGGTACAGAGCCTGCCTTGGAATCAGGAGGCCACAGGTTCAAGTCCTCGCTCTGACATAGTTCCCCAAAATCATGAAAAAATTGCATACTATAGTATGCTGTCTGAAACCATGAACTATAGCAGGCCAATTTCGTGATTTTCATCTTTTTTTCTCCAATCCTCCAAAATCACAAAAAACGACATACTATAGTGTGCCGTCCGAAACCATGGACTATAGTATCTTGTTTTTCATAATTTTAGAGGATTTGAAAAAAAGACGAAAATCACTCAGAGACGATGGGCTATAGCCCATGGTCTCGGAGTGATTTTCGACTTTTTTTCAAATCCTCGTTTTTCATCATTTTTGACCATGGGCTATAGCCCATATCGGACGGCATACTATAGCATGCCGTTTTTCATCATTTTTGAGGATTTGAAAAAAATTGGCACGTCAAAAAAGCACTTTCACCTAGAAACTCCATTCACACTTTTTATAATTCAGCTTACTGTGGAGACACATGCTGGAGCTTTTTACTTTGAAATGTTTTGTAGTTTCTGAGTTATTTAACTTAAACGCCCAATGCATTCTCAATGGCAATAGCACAAACTTTGGCATGCTACTAGTCCTACATACTTACACCTAGAAACCCCATTAAATCCTATTTAGGTTCATCTTACGGTGGACATGTTTGCCTGATAAGAAATCTTTGAAATGTTTCATAGTTTTAGAAATATAGTGCTTTCAAATTTGAGAAATTTACAATGGGGCTCAATGGCAGATATTGGCACGTCAAAAAAGCACTTTCACCTAGAAAGTCTATTCACACTTTTTATAATTCAGCTTACTGTGGAAACACATGCTGGAACTTTTTACTTTGAAATGATTTGTAGTTCCTGAGTTATTTAACTTAAACGCCCAATGCATTCTCAATGGCAATAGCACAAACTTTGGCATGCTACTAGTCCTACATACTTACACCTAGAAACCCCATTCAAACCTATTTAGGTTCATCTCATGGTGGACATGTTTGCCTGAAAAGGAATCTTTGAAATGTTTCATAGTTTTAGAAATATAGTGCTTTCAAATTTGAGAAATGTACAATGGGGCTCAATGGCAGATTTTGGCACGTCAAAAAAGCACTTTCACCTAGAAACTCTATTCACACTTTTTATAATTCAGCTTACTGTGGAAACACATGCTGGAACTTTTTACTTTGAAATGATTTGTAGTTTCTGAGTTATTTAACTTAAACGCCCAATGCATTCTCAATGGCAATAGCACAAACTTTGGCATGCTACTAGTCCTACATACTTACACCTAGAAACCCCATTCAAACCTATTTAGGTTCATCGTATGGTGGACATGTTTGCCTGAAAAGGAATCTTTGAAATGTTTCATGGTTTTAGAAATATAGTGCTTTCAAATTTGAGAAATGTACAATGGGGCTCAATGGCAGATTTTGGCAAGTAAAGATTTGAGTGGGGTTTGAACCCACAACCTCCAGATCATGTAGTCAGTGTGCTAAGTCACTGAGCCACCTGCTACCTGCCACAACACAGTTTGCCTTTCCCTTTGAGTAACAACATTTATACAAAAATAAAATACAAAAAAAAAATAAGAGATTTGTCTATTGTTTCTTGTGCTGTTGTTTATTGCGAACGCAGTGAGCATTTACTATGAGACCCAGCAGATCACGTCTGTGTGTGTGTCTGTGTGTGTGTGTGTGTGTGTCACGCTGTAACACCACCCGCCCACCACCAGAGGGCGCAGCTGTATCACACACAAAAACACACACACACACATGCACGCACGCACACACACACGCACGCACGCACGCACGCACGCACGCACGCACACACACACACACACACACACACACAAAAAACTTAACTTAAAAAAAAACTTAACTTAAAAAAAAACGTAACTTAAAACAAAAAACTTAAAAAGGAAAAACGCACACACACAAAAAACGTAACTTAAAAAAAAACGTAACTTAAAAAAAAACGTAACTTAAAAAAAAAACTTAAAAAGGAAAAACGCACACACAAAAAACTTAACTTAAAAAAAACTTAAACAAAAAACTTTAAAAAAAAAAAACCTAAAAAAGAAGCACGCACGCACACATACACAAACACACAAAAAACTTGAAAAAACATTTAATTTAAAAAAAAATAACTTAAAAAAAACCTTAAAAAGTACGTAATTTATTCTAATTGTTGTTATTGCAATTTACGAGCTGCGTTCGCTTCCCGCGTTTGCGCGTCTTACTTGTCTCTAGAGGTTTGAATGCTTATGAACCACAATGGAAACAAGTCTCTGGCTCTTATATCATTATCTTTTTTGCTTTTTGTACACAGCAAGCACAGTGACTCACTGGGTACAGAGCCTGCCTTGGAATCAGGAGGCCACAGGTTCAAGTCCTCGCTCTGACATAGTTCCCCAAAATCATGAAAAAATTGCATACTATAGTATGCTGTCTGAAACCATGAACTATAGCAGGCCAATTTCGTGATTTTCATCTTTTTTTTTCAAATCCTCCAAAATCACAAAAAACGACATACTATAGTGTGCCGTCCGAAACCATGGACTATAGTATCTTGTTTTTCATAATTTTAGAGGATTTGAAAAAAATACGAAAATCACTCAGAGACGATGGGCTATAGCCCATGGTCTCGGAGTGATTTTCTTTTTTTTTTCAAATCCTCGTTTTTCATCATTTTTGACCATGGGCTATAGCCCATATCGGACGGCATACTATAGCATGCCGTTTTTCATCATTTTTGAGGATTTGAAAAAAAGACGAAAATCACTCCGAGACGATGGGCTATAGGCCATGGTCTCGGAGTGATTTTCGTCTTTTTTTCAAATCCTCGTTTTCCACCATTTTGACCATGGCTATAGCCCATATCGGACGGCATACTATAGCATGCCTATGGTCTCTGAGTGATTTTCGTCTTTTTTTCAAATCCTCGTTTTTCGTCATTTTTGAGGATTTGGAAAAAATACGAAAATCACTCCGAGACGATGGGCTATAGCCCATATCGGACGGCATACTATAGCATGCCGTTTTTCATCATTTTTGAGGATTTGAAAAAAAGACGAAAATCACTCCGAGACGATGGGCTATAGCCCATGGTCTCGGAGTGATTTTCGTCTTTTTTTCAAATCCTCGTTTTTCACCATTTTTGACCATGGGCTATAGCCCATATCGGACTGCATACTATAGCATGCCTATGGTCTCTGAGTGATTTTCGTCTTTTTTTCAAATCCTCGTTTTTCATCATTTTTGACCATATCGGACGGCATACTATAGAAAGCCGTTTTTCATCATTTTTGAGGATTTGAAAAAAATTGGCACGTCAAAAAAGCACTTTCACCTAGAAACTCCATTCACACTTTTTATAATTCAGCTTACTGTGGAGACACATGCTGGAGCTTTTTACTTTGAAATGTTTTGTAGTTTCTGAGTTATTTAACTTAAACGCCCAATGCATTCTCAATGGCAATAGCACAAACTTTGGCATGCTACTAGTCCTACATACTTACACCTAGAAACCCCATTAAATCCTATTTAGGTTCATCTTACGGTGGACATGTTTGCCTGATAAGGAATCTTTGAAATGTTTCATAGTTTTAGAAATATAGTGCTTTCAAATTTGAGAAATTTACAATGGGGCTCAATGGCAGATATTGGCACGTCAAAAAAGCACTTTCACCTAGAAAGTCTATTCACACTTTTTATAATTCAGCTTACTGTGGAAACACATGCTGGAACTTTTTACTTTGAAATGATTTGTAGTTTCTGAGTTATTTAACTTAAACGCCCAATGCATTCTCAATGGCAATAGCACAAACTTTGGCATGCTACTAGTCCTACATACTTACACCTAGAAACCCCATTCAAACCTATTTAGGTTCATCTCATGGTGGACATGTTTGCCTGAAAAGGAATCTTTGAAATGTTTCATAGTTTTAGAAATATAGTGCTTTCAAATTTGAGAAATGTACAATGGGGCTCAATGGCAGATTTTGGCACGTCAAAAAAGCACTTTCACCTAGAAACTCTATTCACACTTTTTATAATTCAGCTTACTGTGGAAACACATGCTGGAACTTTTTACTTTGAAATGATTTGTAGTTTCTGAGTTATTTAACTTAAACGCCCAATGCATTCTCAATGGCAATAGCACAAACTTTGGCATGCTACTAGTCCTACATACTTACACCTAGAAACCCCATTCAAACCTATTTAGGTTCATCGTATGGTGGACATGTTTGCCTGAAAAGGAATCTTTGAAATGTTTCATGGTTTTAGAAATATAGTGCTTTCAAATTTGAGAAATGTACAATGGGGCTCAATGGCAGATTTTGGCAAGTAAAGATTTGAGTGGGGTTTGAACCCACAACCTCCAGATCATGTAGTCAGTGTGCTAAGTCACTGAGCCACCTGCTACCTGCCACAACACAGTTTGCCTTTCCCTTTGAGTAACAACATTTATACAAAAAAAAATACAAAAAAAAAAATAACAAGAGATTTGTCTATTGTTTCTTGTGCTGTTGTTTATCTCTAGAGGTTTGAATGCTTATGAACCACAATGGAAACAAGTCTCTGGCTCTTATATCATTATCTTTTTTGCTTTTTGTACACAGCAAGCACAGTGGCTCACTGGGTACAGAGCCTGCCTTGGAATCAGGAGGCCACAGGTTCAAGTCCTCGCTCTGACATAGTTCCCCAAAATCATGAAAAAATTGCATACTATAGTATGCTGTCTGAAACCATGAACTATAGCAGGCCAATTTCGTGATTTTCATCTTTTTTTTCCAATCCTCCAAAATCACAAAAAACGACATACTATAGTGTGCCGTCCGAAACCATGGACTATAGTATCTTGTTTTTCATAATTTTAGAGGATTTGAAAAAAAGACGAAAATCACTCAGAGACGATGGGCTATAGCCCATGGTCTCGGAGTGATTTTCGTATTTTTTTCAAATCCTCGTTTTTCATCATTTTTGACCATGGGCTATAGCCCATATCGGACGGCATACTATAGCATGCCGTTTTTCATCATTTTTGAGGATTTGAAAAAAAGACGAAAATCACTCCGAGACGATGGGCTATAGCCCTAGCCTGATTATCAGACTGTAGCTTTCTTGAAGCTTCAGTCTGACATTGTCTCCTGTCTGAGCGATTTCAAGGGGGAGGGGATTAGAATTTCCCTCAACCCTCTGTGTGTTGCGCTGCGTGATGACGCTGAAAACGGGACTCGGCGCTGATTGGTTGTTCGTTAGACCCACCCCCCCACCACCGATTCTCATTGGATAATACATTTTTGTACCGAAGAAATTATAGGTTCACAGCGCAACACCAGACCAAGAGATGCAGTCCACTCAGAGAGTGGGCGGGGTCTTTGGGCTGGATCCAGGCTACTATAGCCCATGGTCTCGGAGTGATTTTCGTCTTTTTTTCAAATCCTCGTTTTCCACCATTTTGACCATGGGCTATAGCCCATATCGGACGGCATACTATAGCATGCCTATGGTCTCTGAGTGATTTTCGTCTTTTTTTCAAATCCTTGTTTTTCACCATTTTTGACCATGGGCTATAGCCCATATCGGACGGCATACTATAGCATGCCTATGGTCTCTGAGTGATTTTCGTCTTTTTTTCAAATCCTCGTTTTTCGTCATTTTTGAGGATTTGGAAAAAATACGAAAATCACTCCGAGACGATGGGCTATAGCCCATATCGGACGGCATACTATAGCATGCCGTTTTTCATCATTTTTGAGGATTTGAAAAAAAGACGAAAATCACTCCGAGACGATGGGCTATAGCCCATGGTCTCGGAGTGATTTTTGTCTTTTTTTCAAATCCTCGTTTTTCACCATTTTTGACCATGGGCTATAGCCCATATCGGACGGCATACTATAGCATGCCTATGGTCTCTGAGTGATTTTCGTCTTTTTTTCAAATCCTCGTTTTTCATCATTTTTGAGGAGTTGGAAAAAAGACGAAAATCAATCCGAGACGATGGGCTATAGCCCATATCGGACGGCATACTATAGCATGCCGTTTTTCATCATATTTGAGGATTTGAAAAAAAGACGAAAATCACTCCGAGACGATGGGCTATAGCCCATGGTCTCGGAGTGATTTTCGTCTTTTTTTCAAATCCTCGTTTTCCACCATTTTGACCATGGGCTATAGCCCATTTCGGACGGCATACTATAGCATGCCTATGGTCTCTGAGTGATTTTCGTCTTTTTTTCAAATCCTTGTTTTTCATCATTTTTGACCATGGGCTATAGCCCATATCGGACGGCATACTATAGCATGCCGTTTTTCATCATTTTTGAGGATTTGAAAAAAATTGGCACGTCAAAAAAGCACTTTCACCTAGAAACTCCATTCACACTTTTTATAATTCAGCTTACTGTGGAGACACATGCTGGAGCTTTTTACTTTGAAATGTTTTGTAGTTTCTGAGTTATTTAACTTAAACGCCCAATGCATTCTCAATGGCAATAGCACAAACTTTGGCATGCTACTAGTCCTACATACTTACACCTAGAAACCCCATTAAATCCTATTTAGGTTCATCTTACGGTGGACATGTTTGCCTGATAAGGAATCTTTGAAATGTTTCATAGTTTTAGAAATATAGTGCTTTCAAATTTGAGAAATTTACAATGGGGCTCAATGGCAGATATTGGCACGTCAAAAAAGCACTTTCACCTAGAAAGTCTATTCACACTTTTTATAATTCAGCTTACTGTGGAAACACATGCTGGAACTTTTTACTTTGAAATGATTTGTAGTTTCTGAGTTATTTAACTTAAACGCCCAATGCATTCTCAATGGCAATAGCACAAACTTTGGCATGCTACTAGTCCTACATACTTACACCTAGAAACCCCATTCAAACCTATTTAGGTTCATCTCATGGTGGACATGTTTGCCTGAAAAGGAATCTTTGAAATGTTTCATAGTTTTAGAAATATAGTGCTTTCAAATTTGAGAAATGTACAATGGGGCTCAATGGCAGATTTTGGCACGTCAAAAAAGCACTTTCACCTAGAAACTCTATTCACACTTTTTATAATTCAGCTTACTGTGGAAACACATGCTGGAACTTTTTACTTTGAAATGATTTGTAGTTTCTGAGTTATTTAACTTAAACGCCCAATGCATTCTCAATGGCAATAGCACAAACTTTGGCATGCTACTAGTCCTACATACTTACACCTAGAAACCCCATTCAAACCTATTTAGGTTCATCTCATGGTGGACATGTTTGCCTGAAAAGGAATCTTTGAAATGTTTCATAGTTTTAGAAATATAGTGCTTTCAAATTTGAGAAATGTACAATGGGGCTCAATGGCAGATTTTGGCACGTCAAAAAAGCACTTTCACCTAGAAACTCTATTCACACTTTTTATAATTCAGCTTACTGTGGAAACACATGCTGGAACTTTTTACTTTGAAATGATTTGTAGTTTCTGAGTTATTTAACTTAAACGCCCAATGCATTCTCAATGGCAATAGCACAAACTTTGGCATGCTACTAGTCCTACATACTTACACCTAGAAACCCCATTCAAACCTATTTAGGTTCATCTTATGGTGGACATGTTTGCCTGAAAAGGAATCTTTGAAATGTTTCATGGTTTTAGAAATATAGTGCTTTCAAATTTGAGAAATGTACAATGGGGCTCAATGGCAGATTTTGGCAAGTAAAGATTTGAGTGGGGTTTGAACCCACAACCTCCAGATCATGTAGTCAGTGTGCTAAGTCACTGAGCCACCTGCTACCTGCCACAACACAGTTTGCCTTTCCCTTTGAGTAACAACATTTATACAAAAAAGAAAATACAAAAAAAAAAATAAGAGATTTGTCTATTGTTTCTTGTGCTGTTGTTTATCTCTAGAGGTTTGAATGCTTATGAACCACAATGGAAACAAGTCTCTGGCTCTTATATCATTATCTTTTTTGCTTTTTGTACACAGCAAGCACAGTGGCTCACTGGGTACAGAGCCTGCCTTGGAATCAGGAGGCCACAGGTTCAAGTCCTCGCTCTGACATAGTTCCCCAAAATCATGAAAAAATTGCATACTATAGTATGCTGTCTGAAACCATGAACTATAGCAGGCCAATTTCGTGATTTTCATCTTTTTTTCCAATCCTCCAAAATCACAAAAAACGACATACTATAGTGTGCCGTCCGAAACCATGGACTATAGTATCTTGTTTTTCATAATTTTAGAGGATTTGAAAAAAAGACGAAAATCACTCAGAGACGATGGGCTATAGCCCATGGTCTCGGAGTGATTTTCGTATTTTTTTCAAATCCTCGTTTTTCATCATTTTTGACCATGGGCTATAGCCCATATCGGACGGCATACTATAGCATGCCGTTTTTCATCATTTTTGAGGATTTGAAAAAAAGACGAAAATCACTCCGAGACGATGGGCTATAGCCCATGGTCTCGGAGTGATTTTCGTCTTTTTTTCAAATCCTCGTTTTCCACCATTTTGACCATGGGCTATAGCCCAAATCGGACGGCATACTATAGCATGCCTATGGTCTCTGAGTGATTTTCGTCTTTTTTTCAAATCCTTGTTTTTCACCATTTTTGACCATGGGCTATAGCCCATATCGGACGGCATACTATAGCATGCCTATGGTCTCTGAGTGATTTTCGTCTTTTTTTCAAATCCTCGTTTTTCGTCATTTTTGAGGATTTGGAAAAAATACGAAAATCACTCCGAGACGATGGGCTATAGCCCATATCGGACGGCATACTATAGCATGCCGTTTTTCATCATTTTTGAGGATTTGAAAAAAAGACGAAAATCACTCCGAGACGATGGGCTAGAGCCCATGGTCTCGGAGTGATTTTCGTCTTTTTTTCAAATCCTCGTTTTCCACCATTTTGACCATGGGCTATAGCCCATATCGGACGGCATACTATAGCATGCCTATGGTCTCTGAGTGATTTTCGTCTTTTTTTCAAATCCTCGTTTTTCATCATTTTTGACCATGGGCTATAGCCCATATCGGACGGCATACTATAGCATGCCGTTTTTCATCATTTTTGAGGATTTGAAAAAAATTGGCACGTCAAAAAAGCACTTTCACCTAGAAACTCCATTCACACTTTTTATAATTCAGCTTACTGTGGAGACACATGCTGGAGCTTTTTACTTTGAAATGTTTTGTAGTTTCTGAGTTATTTAACTTAAACGCCCAATGCATTCTCAATGGCAATAGCACAAACTTTGGCATGCTACTAGTCCTACATACTTACACCTAGAAACCCCATTCAAACCTATTCAGGTTCATCTTATGGTGGACATGTTTGCCTGATAAGGAATCTTTGAAATGTTTCATAGTTTTAGAAATATAGTGCTTTCAAATTTGAGAAATGTACAATGGGGCTCAATGGCAGATTTTGGCAAGTAAAGATTTGAGTGGGGTTTGAACCCACAACCTCAAGATCATGTAGTCAGTGTGCTAAGTCACTGAGCCACTTGCTACCTGCCACAACACAGTTTGCCTTTCCCTTTGAGTAACAACATTTATACAAAAATAAAATACAAAAAATAAAATAACAAGGATTTGTCTATTTTTTCTTGTGCTGTTGTTTATCTCTAGAGGTTTGAATGCTTATGAACCACAATGGAAACAAGTCTCTGGCTCTTATATCATTATCTTTTTTGCTTTTTGTACACAGCAAGCACAGTGGCTCACTGGGTACAGCACCTGCCTTGGAATCAGGAGGCCACAGGTTCAAGTCCTCGCTCTGACATAGTGCCCCAAAATCATCAAAAAATCCCATACTATAGTATGCTGTCCGAAACCATGAACTATAGCAGGCCAATTTCGTGATTTTCATCTTTTTTTTTCAAATCCTCCAAAATCACAAAAAACGACATACTATAGTGTGCCGTACGAAACCATGGACTATAGTATCTCGTTTTTCATCATTTTAGAGGATTTGAAAAAAAGACGAAAATCACTCAGAGACGATGGGCTATAGCCCATGGTCTCGGACTGATTTTCGTCTTTTTTTCCAAATCCTTGTTTTTCACCATTTTTGACCATGGGCTATACCCCATCGCCGCTCAATGACCTTGACCAATATCAATGACCTTGAGCAGTATAAACGACCTTTATATTTCTATTAAATGACCTTGACCAGTATGAATGACCTTGACCAGTATAAATGACCTTGACCAGTATAAATGACCTTCATAAGACTATTAAATGACCTTCATAAGACTAGTAAATGACCTTGACCAGTATAAATTACCTTGACCAGTATAAATTACCTTGACCAGTATAAATTACCTTGACCAGTATAAATGACCTTGACCAGTATAAATGACCTTGACCAGTATGCCCTCCGAGACCATGGACTATAGCCTTTCGCTTTTCCGCGATTTTCACTTTTTTTTTAAATCCTCCGAAATCCTAAAAAATGACATACTATAGTATGCCCTCCGACACCATGGACTATAGCCTTTCGCTTTTCCGCGATTTTCACCTTTTTTCAAATCCTCCGAAATCGTAAAAAACGACATACTATAGTATGCCCTCCGACACCATGGACTATAGCCTGTCGCTTTTCCGCGATTTTCACCTTTTTTTTTAAATCCTCCGAAATCGTGAAAAATGGCACCCTATAGCATGCGCTCCAAGACGTTGGACTATAGCCTGTCGCTTTTCTGCGATTTTCACATTTTTTTTAAATCCTCCGAAATCGTGAAAAACGACATACTATAGTATGCCCTCCGACACCATGGACTATAGCCTGTCGCTTTTCCGCGATTTTCACCTTTTTTCAAATCCTCCGAAATCGTAAAAAACGACATACTATAGTATGCCCTCCGACACCATGGACTATAGCCTGTCGCTTTTCCGCGATTTTCACCTTTTTTTTAAATCCTCCGAAATCGTGAAAAACGACATATTATAGTATGCCCTCCGACACCATGGACTATAGCCTTTCGCTTTTCCACGATTTTCACCTTTTTTCAAATCCTCAACAATGATGAAGAATCGCGCACTATAGCGCGCCGCTCAATGACCTTGACAATATCAATGACCTTGAGCAGTATAAATGACCTTCATAAGACTAGTAAATGACCTTGACCAGTATAAATGACCTTGACCAGTGTAAATGACCTTGACCAGTATAAATTACCTTGACCAGTATAAATGACCTTCATAAGACTAGTAAATGACCTTCATAAGACTAGTAAATGACCTTGACCAGTATAAATGACCTTGACAAGTCTAAATGACCATGACCAGTAACAATGACCTTGACCAGTATAAATGACCTTCATAAGACTAGTAATTTACCTTGACCAGTATAAAAGACCTTGACCAGTATAAATGACCTTGACCAGTATGCCCTCCGACACCATGTACTATAGCCTTTCGCTTTTCCGCGATTTTCACCTTTTTTCAAATCCTCCGAAATCGTAAAAAACAACATACTATAGTATGCCCTCCGACACCATGGACTATAGCCTGTCGCTTTTCCGCGATTTTCACCTTTCTTTTAAATCCTCCGAAATCGTGAAAAATGGCACCCTATAGCATGCGCTCCAAGACGATGGACTATAGCCTTTCGCTTTTCCACGATTTTCACCTTTTTTCAAATCCTCAACAATGATGAAGAATCGCGCACTATAGCGCGCCGCTCAATGACCTTGACCAATATCAATGACCTTGAGCAGTATAAACGACCTTCATAAGTCTATTAAATGACCTTGACCAGTAAAAATGACCTTGACCAGTATAAATGACCTTCATAAGACTAGTAAATGACCTTGACCAGTATAAATGACCTTGACCAGTATAAATGACCCTTGAACAGTATGCCCTCCGAGACTTTTTTTTAAATCCTCCGAAATCGTGAAAAACGACATACTATAGTATGCCCTCCGACACCATGGACTATAGCCTTTCGCTTTTCCGCGATTTTCACCTTTTTTCAAATCCTCCGAAATCGTAAAAAACAACATACTATAGTA
Organism: Electrona antarctica; assembly: GCF_951216825.1. Classification (NCBI taxonomy): domain Eukaryota; kingdom Metazoa; phylum Chordata; class Actinopteri; order Myctophiformes; family Myctophidae; genus Electrona; species Electrona antarctica. Next base: position 27,053,209 of record NC_136806.1, on the reverse strand, counting down.
TGCCCTCCGACACCATGGACTATAGCCTGTCGCTTTTCCGCGATTTTCACCTTTCTTTTAAATCCTCCGAAATCATGAAAAATGGCACCCTATAGCATGCGCTCCAAGACGATGGACTATAGCCTGTCGCTTTTCTGCGATTTTCACCTTTTTTTAAATCCTCCGAAATCGTGAAAAACGACATACTATAGTATGCCCTCCGATACCATGGACTATAGCCTTTCGCTTTTCCACGATTTTCACCTTTTTTCAAATCCTCAACAATGATGAAGAATCGCGCACTATAGCGCGCCACTCAATGACCTTGACCAATATCAATGACCTTGAGCAGTATAAACGACCTTCATAAGTCTATTAAATGACCTTGACCAGTATGAATGACCTTGACCAGTATAAATGACCTTCATAAGACTAGTAAATGACCTTGACCAGTATAAATGACCTTGACCAGTAAAAATGACCTTGACCAGTATAAATGACCTTCATAAGACTAGTAAATGACCTTGACCAGTATAAATGACCTTGACCAGTATAAATGACCCTTGAACAGTATGCCCTCCGAGACTTTTTTTTAAATCCTCCGAAATCGTGAAAAACGACATACTATAGTATGCCCTCCGACACCATGGATTATAGCCTTTCGCTTTTCCGCGATTTTCACCTTTTTTGTAATCCTCCGAAAACGTGAAAAACGACATACTATAGTATGCCCTCCGACACCATGGACTATAGCCTTTCGTTTTTCCACGATTTTCACTTTTTTTCAAATCCTCAACAATGATGAAGAATCGCGGACTATAGCGCGCCGCTCAATGACCTTGACCAATATCAATGACCTTGAGCAGTATAAATGACCTTCATAAGACTAGTAAATTACCTTGACCAGTATAAATGACCTTGACCAGTATAAATGACCTTCATAAGACTAGTAAATGACCTTCATAAGACTAGTAAATGACCTTGACCAGTATAAATGACCTTCATAAGACTAGTAAATTACCTTGACCAGTATAAATGACCTTGACCAGTATAAATGACCTTGACCAGTATGCCCTCCGAGACCATGGACTATAGCCTTTCGCTTTTCCGCGATTTTCAGCTTTTTTCAAATCCTCCGAAATCGTGAAAAACGACATACTATAGTATGCCCTCCGACACCATGGACTATAGCCTTTCGCTTTTCCGCGATTTTCACCTTTTTTCAAATCCTCCGAAATCGTAAAAAACAACATACTATAGTATGCCCTCCGACACCATGGACTATAGCCTGTCGCTTTTCCGCGATTTTCACCTTTCTTTTAAATCCTCCGAAATCGTGAAAAATGGCACCCTATAGCATGCGCTCCAAGACGATGGACTATAGCCTGTTGCTTTTCTGCGATTTTCACCTTTTTTTAAATCCTCCGAAATCGTGAAAAACGACATACTATAGTATGCCCTCCGATACCATGGACTATAGCCTTTCGCTTTTCCACGATTTTCACCTTTTTTCAAATCCTCAACAATGATGAAGAATCGCGCACTATAGCGCGCCGCTCAATGACCTTGACCAATATCAATGACCTTGAGCAGTATAAACGACCTTCATAAGTCTATTAAATGACCTTGACCAGTATGAATGACCTTGACCAGTATAAATGACCTTCATAAGACTAGTAAATGACCTTGACCAGTATAATGACCTTGACCAGTAAAAATGACCTTGACCAGTATAAATGACCTTCATAAGACTAGTAAATGACCTTGACCAGTATAAATGACCTTGACCAGTATAAATGACCCTTGAACAGTATGCCCTCCGAGACTTTTTTTTAAATCCTCCGAAATCGTGAAAAACGACATACTATAGTATGCCCTCCGACACCATGGATTATAGCCTTTCGTTTTTTCCGCGATTTTCACCTTTTTTTTAATCCTCCGAAAACGTGAAAAACGACATACTATAGTATGCCCTCCGACACCATGGACTATAGCCTTTCGTTTTTCCACGATTTTCACTTTTTTTCAAATCCTCAACAATGATGAAGAATCGCGGACTATAGCGCGCCGCTCAATGACCTTGACCAATATCAATGACCTTGAGCAGTATAAATGACCTTCATAAGACTAGTAAATTACCTTGACCAGTATAAATGACCTTGACCAGTATAAATGACCTTCATAAGACTAGTAAATGACCTTCATAAGACTAGTAAATGACCTTGACCAGTATAAATGACCTTCATAAGACTAGTAAATTACCTTGACCAGTATAAATGACCTTGACCAGTATAAATGACCTTGACCAGTATGCCCTCCGAGACCATGGACTATAGCCTTTCGCTTTTCCGCGATTTTCACTTTTTTTTTTAAATCCTCCGAAATCGTAAAAAATAACATACTATAGTATGCCCTCCGACACCATGGACTATAGCCTGTCGCTTTTCCGCCATTTTCACCTTTTTTTTAAATCCTCCGAAATCGTGAAAAACGACATACTATAGTATGCCCTCCGACACCATGGACTATAGCCTGTCGCTTTTCCGCGATTTTCACCTTTTTTTAAATCCTCCGAAATCGTAAAAAACGACATACTATAGTATGCCCTCCGACACCACGGACTATAGCCTTTCGCTTTTCCGCGATTTACCTTTTTTTAAATCCTCCGAAAACGTGAAAAACGACATACTATAGTATGCCCTCCGACACCATGGACTATAGCCTGTCGCTTTTCCGCGATTTTCACCTTTTTTTTAAATCCTCCGAAATCGTGAAAAACGACATACTATAGTATGCCCTCCGACACCATGGACTATAGCCTGTCGCTTTTCCGCGATTTTCACCTTTTTTTTAAATCCTCCGAAATCGTGAAAAATGGCACTCTATAGCATGTGCTCCAAGACGATGGATTTTCAGTATAAATGACCTTGACAAGTATAAATGACCTTGACCTGTATAAATTACCTTGACAAGTATAAATGACCTTGACCAGTAAAAATGACCTTGACCAGTATAAATGACCTTCATAACATTACATTACATTACAGTCATTTAGCAGACGCTTTTATCCAAAGCGACTTACAATAAGTGTATTCAACATAGGTAGGGAACAAAAACTACTAATCACCAGAAGTCTTTAGTGCATTTTCTGCAAAAACAAGCAACCAAGAGTATACCTAGCGCTAAGGTAAAAGTGCAATATATCAGCTACCTATTTCCTTAACCAGATGAGACAAAATAGCTAAATCAAATGAGCATGAGCTAAAACAATTAAGTGTATCGACTAAACAAGATCCAATAAACAATACAACAATAGAAAACAAGCGTTCGTACAACTAGTTGACAACAAGTAGGTCAGGCAGAGAGGAAGGGTAGTGTTTCCTGAAGAGGTGGGTTTTCAACCTGCGGCGAAATATGGGCAGTGACTCTGCTGTCCTAACATCAGTGGGGAGTTCATTCCACCACTGTGGGGCCAGAACAGAAAAGAGTCGTGACCGTGTGGATCGGCCAGAAGGACCCATAAGACTAGTAAATGACTTTGACCAGTATAAATGACCTTGACCAGTATAAATGACCTTGACCAATATGCGGTCCATGACCATGGACTATAGCCTTTCGCTTTTCACCTTTTTTCAAATCCTCCGAAATCGTAAAAAACGACATACTATAGTATGCCCTCCGACACTAATGACCTTCATAAGACTAGTAAATGACCTTGACTAGTATAAATGACCTTGACAAGTATAAATGACCGTGACCAGTATAAATGACCTTGACCAGTATAAATGACCTTCATAAGACTAGTAAATGACCTTGACCAGTAGAAATGACCTTGACCAGTATAAATGACCTTCACCAGTATAAATTACCTTGACCAGTTGTAGTGTTGGCCCAATAAGCAGCTGGAAATGAGCACAGAGTCAGGAGGTAGAATGCAGCCACATCGTGATTTATTTCCAAAAGAAGGTTTACAGCATGGGAAATGGCATCACACCAGCAGCAAAGCGATAGGACATGTTGGTGTGCAGCTCCACCATGTCCTCTCACTGATTTTAACACTGAGTGTGTGTGTGCGTGCTGGCAGCCTTTTATAGGCAGCTGAACCAATCAGTGCAGACTCTGACCATATTACCGGTCAAACATGCAACACTTCTGAACCCCACATAACCCACATCACATGAGCCTATAAATCTATATCACTACACAGGTAAGTAAATATCAATTATGCCCACTATTGCAAGATAAACCACATATCCCATTATCATTAGCAGCTCCAATGCATAACTCAAACACCCCTGGCCATTTCACTGTGGTCCAGTCCAGACCAATATATGGTGCTCTGGTAGCCTGGGGACTCTTTTGCCCGAACACACTGGAACAGACAGAACAGAAGCAGTAAGTATTCAATTACCCATAACACAGTCTCATATTACATTACGTACTTATATTTCCCTGACACATATTGCATTCTTAACTGTATTGCACTTGCCCATCATGACCAAACATCCCTCTGTTTCCCCAGGTGGTACTGTCCAATGCTGAGTGGCCATCCTGCCGGATAGGAAACAACTCCCATGTTCATAATACTTTCAATAAACCAGTTCAACTCATGACTTTTCCTTTGTGTGCAAATACAACTGACTAAAGTGCATATGCTGTGCAAATATAAATACTTCAATCAAACACTGGTACAATATGTGCAAAATAAGCATAAATGTGCCAAATATAAGTAACGGAGGACCACTTCGTTACACCAGTATAAATTACCTTGACCAGAATAGATGACCTTCATGAGACTAGTAAATGACCTTCACCAGTATCAGTGGATTTTTATGAAACAAACACTTTGTATAAATTACCTTGACCAGAATAGATGACCTTCATGAGACTAGTAAATGACCTTCACCAGTATCAGTGGATTTTTATGAAACAAACACTTTGCAGATAGTAAAATGATAATTCAAGCTTTTCGTACATGTTGGTGAATTAAATAGGACTTCTGTTTGGATGAATGGGCTGTCTATGGGAAGTTGCACCTAGGTAGCACCTTGCTGGCAAGATGGCAGCCATGTGCATATCATCAATGGTTCTAGTTCTAGTGAACATAAATAATACATAAATAGACTTGGTAACCTAAGTGTAGGGAGTACAAACACATTAAAGAATCTGGGGGCTATCTATGAAAATGCAACACAATGAGCAGAAAATAAAAATGAATCATGTAAATACAACAAATTGAGCAGAGCACTGCAGGGAGTTGAACCCCATTCCGGTAAACCAGAAGTACCACACCAGTGCCTTAGTTTTTGTTTTGTTGTACAGGTCCATTCGTTGAAATGTAATTTTTTACATTTCAACAGTAAAGTAATTTCACAATTTACATTGTAGGCAATAATTAATAACGGTATATAAAGAAGAAAAACAAACACAAAACTAACATTTTTGAATTATTGTCTCCACCAGGCCAAAGGCATGGGGAGAGAGTATGTTTTGCACTCAGTCTGTGTGTGAGTGTGTCCGTCAGTTTGTTAACAGCTAATCTCCGGCACCATTAACCCAGTCGATGCCAAATTTTGCACACACTCCCTGGATGCCAACGATGAACCTCTGACCCAAATTGTCCAGAACGGCCTGTTATAGCGCCACCAGGAGGCCGACTTTTGAAAAATCATTTTTTTGATATTACTCCTCCAGATTGTGTCCAAAAATCCCGCAAATCGCTACACACCATCTCTATATTCATGTGTTCAAGACGGATCTGTCCCATATTTCTTATTCTATCCTAATTGGCTAAGATTGGCTTTCAAAGTTTGCAGGATTTGCCCATTTTGAACAAAAAGCCTCAAATCATGAACGCAGCGTGCAATTTACGTGAAATCTTTCACAGACTTTCCTACAAGGCTGAGGAATATATCCCACCCTTTTCACATTGGCCTGTTATAGCGCCACCAACAGGTGGATTTTTGCAAAACACATTTTTGGAAGAAAATGCCTCAAATCATCCAATTGCCATCCAAGGCGTAAGAAGAAATGGCACCCTTTTCACATTGGCCTATAATATCCCCGAGTGGCACTTTTTCAAGTTTGCTATGATTTTTTAAACTTTCTCTTGCCGACCTCCCACATTTCATTCGATGATTAACAAAAAACAGTGTTGGATTGATGACATACTGGCAGAAATGATACAGATCCTGGGACCTAACGCAAAGACCTGGCTTGTGGGGATGCTGAACACATGCATGGCACAGAAAACCATCCCTTCTGTCTGGAGAAAGGCCAAAGTGGTTGCAATCCCCAAACCTGGCAAAAGGGAGGGAAAACAAATAACTGGAGCAGCATTCAGAGATCTCTTTGCTGCCTACGACACTGTCCAACACCGCACAATGGTCAGGAAAAGCCTCGTCAACAACAGGCGCTTCTATGTCCAGTTAAATGACCAGAGGAGTAAACGGAAAGCCCACACGAACGGCCTCCCACAAGGTAGCATGCTCGCCCCCCTCCTTTTCAATATCTACACAAACGACCAGCCACTACCCACAGAATGCCAGCGTTTCATCTACGCCGGCGACCTCTGCATTACCACCCAACAAGCAGACTTCCAGAAGATTGCGTCTGTCCTTGAAAGTGCCCTCCAAGAAATGTCAAGCTACTACAATACAACCACAATGGTCACAAACTCTCCAACCATACCCACCCCATGTAACTTGGAGTTACACTGGACAGGACACTCTACTTCAAAAAACACGTGGAGAAAACAATCGCCACGGTCAACACCCACACCCGTGAAATAAATGTTTACACACCTCATTCAGGTTGCAGGCAGGCAGGCAGGCAGGACGAGACAGGCAGGCAGGCAGGCAGGCAAGCATGCAGGCAAGCAAGCAGGCCGAGGCAGGCATGCAGGTAGGCCGGCCGAGGCAGCCAAGGGTTATGGTTAGTCAGCTCAGCCAGGCCTCTCTCGGGGCCTGGCTCTCTGTCTGCCTGGCCCGGTCTGCCCCGCCCTGCCTTGCAGCAACAGAACCAGCCGGCCTGGCAAGCCAGCCAGCCAGCTCAGAAAGCCACGCAGCGAAAAATTTTACAAGCCCAGACTCAGAAAAAAACAGTTTCAGGCCAGGACAGGACAGAAAGTTTGTGGCAGACCTTGGCAAGCAGGAAGGGTCGCAGGAAAGCATTGGCAGCTGGCAGGAGGCCCGGGCAGTCAAACCCTACCCTTTGGCTTGGATGACTAATCAAGGGCACTGCACTGGGCCCGGGCAGTCAAACCCTACCCTTTGGCTTGGATGACTAATCAAGGGCACTACAGGCCTGGGTAGTCAAACCCTACCCTTTGGCTTGGATGACTAATCAAAGGCACTGCACTGTTAGGGCTGAGAGCCTGGCTTGCTGCAAATGCGGGTCTGGTCTGGCTGACTGTTGGCTGTCAGGTAGGAGACCCTGGCTGTCTGCTGGGCATCCTGAGTCTGGGCTTGTAAAGATTTTCGCTGTGCTGGCTTGCTGAGCTCGCATTCTGAGCTGGCTGGCTTGCCAGGCCGACTGGTTCTGTTGCTGCAAGGCAGGGCGGGGCAGACCGGGCCAGGCAGACAGAGAGCCAGGCCTCGAGAGAGGCCTGGCTGAGCTGACTAACCCTAACCCTTGGCTGTAATGGCTGAAGTGCGCTGGCTTGGCAGCCTGACTTTCTACACTGGCTGACTGGCGGGGCTGGCTGGCTAGAGCCTTCCAACGGTGTCTACCTTGATCTCCGTCCTAAGAAAGAAAGACAGAAAAAGAAACATACATTCAGAACGACTTAAACCCTCTATATAAATAAAACAATTCTGGACAGGAATCCTGTATTGCAGGGGTGCCCAAAAAGGTACATCGTGATCTACCAGTAGATCACAAAGGCTGTGCAGGTAGACCACATGGCATGCCCCTGTATATAATCTATCACTTGATTGATTGACATAAAAAAGGCCTGTCAGCTCAAATGTTGCACACAAACATCAGTAGCATTACAAAGTTATTGTGACAGTAATAATTGCTATAGTGTGTGTTCAGTAACAGTGTTAAATAGTTCTATATTGTGCAGTAATGATTGCTATAGTATAGAGTGTGTTCAGTAATAGTGTTAAATAGTTCTATATTGTGCAGTAATGATTGCTATAGAGTGTGTTCAGTAACAGTGTTAAATAGTTCTATATTGTGACAGTAATCATTGCTATAGAGTGTGTTCAGTAACAGTGTTAAATAGCTCTATATTGTGACAGTAATCATTGCTATAGAGTGTGTTCAGTAACAGTGTTAAATAGTTCTATATTGTGACAGTAATCATTGCTATAGAGTGTGTTCAATAACAGTGTTAAATAGCTCTATATTGTGACAGTAATCATTGCTATAGAGTGTGTTCAGTAACAGTGTTAAATAGTTCTATATTGTGACAGTAATCATTGCTATAGAGTGTGTTCAATAACAGTGTTAAATAGCTCTATATTGTGCAGTAATCATTGCTATAGTGTGTGTTCAGTAACAGGAATATTCATGTCTCTCCAGCTCTTTAATAAATAGAAAAGGGTTTAAAAAAAGACATTTCAGGTAGGTGACAAATTTTCAGCCAATCAGGAGAAAGTAGCTATTTATGAGCTTAATGTTCCAGTTCTAATTGTGTCTGTTACATTACAATTCCACATGTTTAATCTGTATCCTGACTGCATTCCTGATTGGATAAAATTCCAGTTTCAGAAAATGCTCTTTCTGTTCAACAAAAAGCTGGAGAGACCTCTGTTACTGAACAAACACTATAGCAATGATTACTGTCACACTATAGAGCTATTTAACACCGTTATTGAACACACACTATAGCAATGATTACTGTCACAATACAGAGCAATTTAATTTAGGTAACCAAATGGACACCAATAGTAGATCTTTACACTCAATAGTTTAATTGTCGTTAAGCATCTGCATTACTTAATGTCCAAAAAACTACAGAATTGGAGAAAGTAGAAGACTGCTACTTCTGGTCGTTTGTTTGTTTGTATATATATATATATATATATATATATATATATATATATATATATATATATAAAAAAAGGAAAAAGGCTAATGCATCGACGGGGCTAGAACTCCGGCCCTTGTGTTTACAAAGCGGCGACACTAACGAATCCACTACAAGAACACGGCTTAAGAAAGGTGTAGATACATAGTATATATAAACAACATAACAAGTAACAACAACAAAAACAGCGTTAAGTATTAAAGTAACATAAATGATTTACCTGCAGACGAAGAGCACGATGGGTGACGTGGCACTTTCAACAAACTGTGATCATCAAACCCGCATCACTGCGTCTGCGTCGTATTTGAGGGGGGGGCGTCACTTCCTTCCGGTGTGAGGCTCCGCCCATGAGTTTTCCCCGCGAGTTTTAGTCCTACCTACTACGTTACATCCGGGTACTAGTAGGCACCAGATCCCATCCGCTTCTCATTATTTTTCAGAAAGGAAGCCATTGATGGTTAAAATGGGCCTTAATGCTTCCAACCCGAGTAGAATTATTAATGTAACTGTACAAGTGTCTATGACAAAGAGAATATATGATGTGGAAGCGTCCTTGAGTAAGACCCGGAAGTGGCTCTGGAAGAGCGAGTTACGTCACGGCTTAAATAGTCAATACAGAACGTGATCCCTATCCTGACAGTGTCATCAGTGGTCTAGCGGTCTAGACACCCTACTTTGAATCCGAACTTTATAACTTCATGGGTTCAAACCCCTCTGATGTTTTTCCAACAAACACGGATTAGTTGTTTTTGTGAGGTTACGGTTAGGGCTAGTTTCACATGAATTAGTCCACGGTCCATCCACGGACCCCATTTAATGGCATTTCTATCTCTGGGACCCCCAATTTATATTGTAAAATCAAGGTTAATTTAACTCTGAGGGTGTACAAATGGAACATTCTGGCGGATTCTTTAGCTCAACGGCCCTAGTGCTGATAAACCACTACGGAGACATTTCTCAACGCGCTGTGGCGCTGTTCTGATTTTCACTGCCAACTGACTTTTGTGTTTTTTCCTCTGCTGTTCTTCTTCATCACTATTTACTCCTTGACCCTACTAAAGACCCAATGTTTTATTTCATATGATTTGAAATGTATTTGACTGAGTTTAAAGGTCTGATTTGTTGATTTGTTGATTTGCTGATCAACAAGCTCGTAGATCGGATAGTTTCAAATAGCCGATGTGTATAGGGTTTATAGTGGCTACAGCTGATGTTGATGCTATATTAAAAAACAAAACGAAATCTGACCCCTGGGGGACTCACTGTGCTATTATATATTGTGATTATAGGTCAGCTAGGTCAGTCAGTAAACACTGAAGTTGGTGCATTGATTCACAATACCAGAATGTACTGGTACTGTAGGGGAGCTTAAATCTAGTAAGCATCCATCATTTACACCTGGCTGTGAAGTTGGGAAGCACATGGGGAAAGTAGAAAACATTATTTTACACAAAAAACTGTTTTTGTAGGTCAAAGTAAAATTTCGACACATCATGTTAAACAAAGCAAAATGTACCTCTAAAATGTAATATCATACACGTTGATGATTTGCCAATGGATAGAACAATGTGAATCATTTAGCAATTAAATTGTCTGAAGTAGCTTATTCTAGTCATTGTTTTCTAAAATGGTGGCTATGGGTAAGATGAGCCAATGTCCGGGGGTAAATTGAGTCAATGGGAATCACTATTCATATTTTTTTATTAAGTCTTTGCTACTCAAATTATACTGAATGACCTTTTTTTAAGAGAAGTTTGCAATATTGTATTAACAATATTGCAAATATAAGGTTCTGAATAACAAACTTTATTTAATTGTCTTAATATTGTTTAAATAATAAATAAACAAATAAGACTATTTGCAAAAGGGGAATCCTCGTTTTTCATCATTTTTGAGGATTTGAAAAAAAGACGAAAATCTATAGCCTATGGTCTCGGAGTGATTTTCGTCTTTTTTTTCAAATCCTCGTTTTTCATCATTTTTGACCATGGGCTATAGCCCATATCGGACGGCATACTATAGCATGCCGTTTTTCATAATTTTTTGAGTATTTGAAAAAAATTGGCACGTCAAAAAAGCACTTTCACCTTGAAACTCCATTCACACTTTTTATAATTCAGCTTACTGTGGAGACACATGCTGGAACGTTTTACTTTGAAATGTTTTGTAGTCTGAGTTATTTTACTTAAACGCCCAATGCATTCTCAATGGCAATAGCACAAACTTTGGCATGCTACTAGTCCTACATACTTACACCTAGAAACCCCATTAAATCCTATTTAGGTTAATCTTACGGTGGACATGTTTGCCTGAAAAGGAATCTTTGAAATGTTTCATAGTTTTAGAAATATAGTGCTTTCAAATTTGAGAAATTTACAATGGGGCTCAATGGCAGATATTGGCACTTTAGAATTCAGTTTACTGTGGAGACATGCTGGAATTTTTGACTTCATAGTCATGTGATTGTTATGTCCCAGTTGGTGGTCTAGGGAGGGACATTAACAATATATACCCAAAAATGAAAGAAGTGGAAACAGACAAATGGTGAACTGGTCTAAGGTAAATGAGAATCAAGCAAAAACGATACAAAGATAAGGGAAGGGACTGGTGGTGACAAAAGAAAGGGACAATCAAAACTACTACCTAAAATTAATCAAACCTCTAGGCTATCAAAAGTGAAACAAATCTTCCTACTCGACATACAAAAAAGGAAATTACAGCATGTGGCACTCACCTCTAACCTGGTGTATAATAACAGAAAATTACCTGCGTGATGCACTATGTACAGGGTACCCCAGAACTAACCTGCCCCTTCCCTGTAAAGTATTGGCTGCAATTAAAAGGTTTGCAAAACTGAAATGTACTGCCTATAGGACTTGAACAAACTACTGAAACTGAAATTGTTTGGCTAGACTAGACTGAGGGAGCACAGCTGGAGGGAAAGAGTGACGGCTGGGAACACAGGTGCTTTATATACACTGATGGCTGGAGAGGATTGGTGGACTGCTGAGTGGTGGCCCGGCCTATCTCACAGCCCGCTTTCCACGCCCACTTCCGGTAAATAGTGGTGTCTTTAACATTAGCATTTACACGTTTTTTTCTCTGGAGAATCTAAGTACATTTTCTAATGTAAAAATGTGACAGACCAATATTATTATGAAGCAAACAAGATGGTAAATCAGCTCGAACAGATAGAACAAACCTTACCTTGAGAAAACAAAAGTTGTAGACTTCTTAAATTACCTCTGTTAACATGGAGCGTCTATGGAGTGACGTCACGCTATCACCACTAACCCCGAAAGGGGGCGTATTAAGGGGGGCGGGGAAATTCTGTGAGATAGGCTTGAGCTGAGAGAATGGGCTGGAGCCTGGACCTGTGAATGGGAGAAAACAATACAACTATACTTATATGATCACTCTATACCAAACAATGTACGCCACCAACAAACATTCCTGTCAAGGAGGGAATAGGGGGGAATAGCCTTGACAATCAAGTATTTAGCCTACAATCAAGTATTTTTTGAACAAAAAACAAAAACAAAGTGATTCTCAAACCTTTTAATTTCAAATGGCCCCAGTTTGGTATGAATCAGGCCATGCTATGCCTATGCATGGTGGACCAATAACCCTGAAAATAAATGGAACCAAATGGACAATTTGGTTCCTATACTGTAAAAATCAATAATTTAGCTGACCCCTGGAACCCACTCCGGGGCCCCTGGCGGGTCCCCGGGCCCCACTTTGAGAACCAGAAACATAAAGGTTTGTTGCAGCATCCCCAGGGGCGGCGGTAGCCTATACTGTCTGATGTCTGGATCCCATAGCCCCGGGGGACGGTCGCACTGTTATTGGCTAATTAGCTGGTTGTCAGGCAACCGCTTGCCATTGACAGCACAGTTATTACAGCACTGGAGTGGACTACAGTTATGATAACGTACACAATACAATACCCCACGCCCACGTTCATTAAAATAAACTCTTTGAGGACTCAGAAATCTATCTTTGTGATAGTTAGCCTATATTGGCTTCTTTGTGAACAGTGAATATAGACTAGTAATGACTGAGGGAGCCTGTTTGTGGCTCTTATTATATGACACATGGTTCTAAAAGTGACAAGAATGAGGAAGTTTAAACGCTTTATAATGCCCTGTCATGATGAGTTTGTGAGTTAGTAGGCTGTAGGCTTATAATCTGCTATTTTTCGAAAAACGTTGACAAATGTTGTCCCTGGAAATAAAAACGTCTGGGTTTCCGAGGCTAGGCTTTATGGGGTCCGAGTCGACCGACCGGTCCCTGGCACAAACTCTTAACACTGTGCAGTCAGTGTGCTTTGTGCACCATTTTTTTAATGTTTTTGAATAATATATTATATTTGATTTATATCTACACGTGTTTTACATACGAGGGGCTCCTTGACATGATGATCATGTCTGATTCTCTGATAGCCTATGAGCTCTAGTATGAAGATAAAGACACAAAATAAATCTATCCATCATTTGCCAGCCAAAAAAAAACTGAGGTTGCCTCGACAACCGAACTCCGCCAATCGCAGCATCGCGGACAACACTCCAGGCTATGGGATTCATTCATAGACAGAGAGTGTCATTTTTTTCTTTTCTATTTTTTTGCATCGCTCAGTGCGGTGCGGGGCGCAGGGGGAACGCAGCGCGTCGCCGCCGATCTCCAAAAAACACCTCCAGAACAGAACAGCGCAGCACGGAGAGAGAGAGAGAGAGAGACTGTCAGAGACATGGTCTGGAATTGGAACGATGCACTGATATTTATCACTGTCTATAATCTACCGCACTGCAAGCCACCGGGGAGCAGCGTTTTAAGAGCAAACTATATAAATTGGTGTGGTGAGAGATGAGCCTCCTCCTCTGCTAGTGTATTGTTATTATTATGGCACCGTCGGGACCGCGCAGCATCGCGCGCGGCTGTCAGAGAGTTCTGTACTGGATCCCGGTTGTGTTCATCTGCCTCATAGTGGCGTGGTCTTACTACGCATATGTTCTCCAGCTCTGCGTGGGTAAGAAGTCTGTTTGTTACACACACACTGTCTCACGCACGCACGCACGCACACACACACACACACACACACACACACACACACACACACACACACACACACACACACACACACACACACACACACACACACACTCAGTAATTATTATGATGTATAGGCTATACACCTATACTGGCCTTTAAACCGGGGTGATTGTTATATTACACACAGGCGGTGTTGTGTTGTGTCCTGAATACACTACAAATGAAGCTCTCTGCGTTTTTTTTGGACGCAGACACACTGGCTGGCTGGGCTTTTTATGCTGTGTTGACAATGTCAGGCACATTACAATGAGAGAGAGAGAGAGAGAGAGAGAGAGAGACTACATGTTTAGGACATGCTGTAGTGTCATTCACAACTATTGGGATCAATCTTCTATTTTATTATTTTGTTTAGAGGATTTATTTAATTGTCCATCTCGTGTCATTATTTATGCTTTCCAAAACTCATCCAGAGACAGCCTGCCTAGTGTGTGTGTGTGTGTGTGTGTGTGTGTGTGTGTGTGTGTGTGTGTGTGTGTGTGTGTGTGTGTGTGTGTGTGTGTGTTGTGAGTGTGTGTGACTGTGAGACGAATCATCCTTGTATCACATTAAGTACAAAAATGTTACAATGCAGCACGCTGCACCACATTGTGACATTGTAGAAAAATATTCTGTCTGGGACCCCCATACAAGATTTGTGATGTTAAAATGTTTAAATCTTTTTCAGAATTTGCTTTTTATAATAGCTGCTGTACTACTAGTGTACAGCAGCTGATCTTAATCCAACTCTGGTTGGGGACCCCCAGAACCCCCTCAAGGACCCCTGGAGGCCGTCACTATCGTGACATTTTACTTGACGATTAATTGCATACATTTCTGTTTGGCTTTTAGGTTTCGTAAACTATGAAATCCACAGGTCAGATTATGATAAATAACTTCAATATACAAAAGAAATTACTTTTAAAAAAACGTTATACTTTCAAAATAAAAAAGAAAGAAACAAAATGGTGGAAATTGACTACTATTTTGAAAATGCATGAACATTTCTTCTACTTCAAACGCTTAACCGGAGTCGGGTCGCAGGGACAAGAGTTCCAGCAGAGCTCCAGACTTCCAGAGCAACTCTAGCAACTTCCTCCTGGGGGATCCCGAGGCGTTCCCAGGCCAGTGTGTAGATATAATCAACCCATCTGGTTCTTGGTCTGCCAGGGGGTCTCCTCCCAGTGGGACGTGCAGCGACGCCCGGGAGGCATTATGCCCGAATTACCTTTAAGCTGTCTCCTTTCCAAGCGAAGAAGCAGCAGGTGTACTCCGAGTCTCTCCCACGTGACTGAACTTCTCATCCTATCTCTAAGGGAGATGCCTGCCACCCGTCTGAGAAAACTCATTTCTATATCCGCAACTTTATTCTTTCGGTCATGACCCACACTTCATGACCATATACTAGGTGAGAGTAGGAAGGAAGAATGCTCGGTAGACAGAGAGCTTAGCCTTCTGGTTCAGCACCCTTTTCATCACAACTGTGTGGTACAGCGACTGTAGCGATTATGCAATAACAATTGCGACAATCTAACAAAGACTTGCGTTTAGGCGATTATGTAATAATTGGGCCTACTTTGAGAATGAAGCAGTGACTTAATGCAGCTGTTAGGTGACAGGTATACACAGCAGCACTGAATTGACCTGGATAACAAAGTAAAGTGTCTCGGAACAGAAGAGAAGAGAACAGTTAGAGAGCAGTCTGCTCTATTTGGCTGCATGACAAGGACCACCATGCATTTGTTTAACCACTTGACCGGGTTGACCACTATAGGGCTCTGACGGGTGGCCTCTATACTAGTGTATTTTCTGTTTTCTGTTATTGTGGGGAAAAGCTTTCGCAGGACATCAGATCGACAAAGCTCAGGATCTGCTATTTCCTGCGAAAATGGGGATTTTCAATAAGGGTACTGGGGTTTAAGTGGTTTATAACACATGCCATTCCCAACAATCTGTGGGTCGGGGCGTGAGGATATTGCAACTCCCCCCCCCCCACCCGGCACAAAATCTTTTCAAATGTTGTATCTGCAGCTTAATACTGTACAGTACATATCAGTTTTGGTGTCCTTAATGAAAGTGTTTGAGAATCACTGGTTTAAAAGAATACACTCAGAACAAAATATCAAACCTCTTAACGCCATATTTTAACTTTTGATGTTTATTTGTAAATGAATGTCCTACTTTGTCATAGTACACTACAGTGTCACACACAAGTAGCAAAGATAGCAGATCTACAAGCTCAAAAGGTGTCGCATGGTGACATGTTTGGAGTTTGTAGATCTGCAATTTTTGATTTGGACTTTCCACCCGACAGCAACAATATGTAAAGTATTAAGAATGAGGATTTATTGTGTACATAATTATGTTATTAAGACTGAATGGTTGTGTACATCATGTATGCATTAGTCTGGGTTGTGTGTATTTTGCTAAATAGTTTTTGCTTTGCTTGTATAGTGTATTATTTATATATGATATCAGTATTGATTTATTTTTGGAAGAATAGCCCAATTGGGCAAAACAAGAGAGATAAATATATATATATTTTTAAATCAATCAATAAATTATTGATCTTCTCACAATCTCGCTTTTCTACTACAGTTAGTCTGCAGACAAAAGCAATAGAAACCTCAACTTTGTATCTACCTGTATTTTATTTTTGGTAAATTAATACCCAACTTCAGTATACAAGAGTGCCATATTTTTTTACTTGCTGGTCGCAGAGATGATCACACTTTTATTCTATTTTCACCCCGACTGTCACCTATTGGTTCTCAAAGTGGGGTCTAGTGTCCTTGGGAGCGTTCCAGAGGTACAGCATCACAATCATATTCAAAAACTATCGGCTAAACACATCAATTTGTGAGTCCTTGACATGAAAATGTTGTAGATGGTCAATGCTGCAGTACGCTGCCAGGCCACCGGGGTCACTAGTGAGTCATCTGTCCCTGGTTGACCTCATTCTCCAGTTAGACAGCAGGTGTTGTTGCCTCATTCTACAGAACACAACTTTACCCACAACATTCTGCAGGACACAACTTTACACACAACATTCTGCAGAACACTACTTTACACACAACATTCTGCAGGACACCACTTTACACACAACATTTTGCAGAACACCACTTTACACACAACATTCTGCAGAACACTACTTTACACACAACATTCTGCAGGACACCACTTTACACACAACATTCTACAGGACACCACTTTACACACAACATTCTGCAGGACACAACTTTACACACAACATTCTGCAGGACACAACTTTACACACAGCATTCTGCAGAACACTACTTTACACACAACATTCTGCAGGACACTACTTTACACACAACATTCTGCAGGACACTATTTTACCCACAACATTCTGCAGGACACTACCTTAACTACTTTACTCCTGCAGGAGAGGAAGAGAGGAGAGGAGAAGACGATAGGAGAGGAAGAGAGGAGAGGATTACTTGAATACATTAGTAAAAGATAAACAGCACGGCAAAGGCCATCGGCCATCAGAGCAGATCGACAGGGTGAAGTGCAGTGATCCATTTGATGAATACATATTTTGTAGATTTAAAGGAGGCTGAACCTGTAGCTGCTGCTCGTCCTTTCAATAGTTTATGTTCTACAGTATAGGCCTCCCTGTCGCCATAAAGACCATGCATGTACCATTTTGTGGATGTCCCTATTTGACATGTTATTCATTAAGCTTTTGATACTACTGTAATGTGACAACTACATTATGGCAGTTGTTGATACCAAAATATATATTTTACTATGACAAGTAGTCAATGTAGGGCAGAAACCAGCAAACTTTTTATTTATTTTATGCTATTGAATGTCTATATTACGTGTGTGATAATGATGGCCGTTGGCCAGAGGCTCCAGGGAGTAGACAGGTCCACAAGTACATTTCAGGCATTTTATTTACCTCCAAAAAGTGCAGTGCAAGTCGGTGACAATACAAAAAAAACTAACGTTCCAATAAAATAGGAAACAAAATACACGACACGTGCTGGCTAAACTTTAAGAAAGCAAAGCAGGATCTTGAGAGACTGCTATTTGTCCTTCGATGAGGTCCTGGCGGCTCACAGTTCACCCCTGATGTCTCTTACTAGCCTCAGGTAATACTGAACTCCCTTCACGGGCAGCAATCCTGCTTTTATACAGGTGTGGCAAACCATCCCCTAATCAGCAAGTGGCAATCAATTAACTCAACCACATGGCCAACTAAGGCCTACGAGTAATCTTCCACACTACTATACTTTGGAGGAATATACACTCAAATATATTTCACAGGCCCAATTCGTTCACAGGGCCTAACATAAAGACCAAACAGGCCCAATTCATTCACAGGGCCTAACATAAAGACCAAACAGGCCCAATTCGTTCACAGGGCCTAACATAAAGACCAAACATAATACAGACGGGTACAAACACCCCTCCTCTTCTACAGTACTTGGCACCCTCCAATCTAGAGAGGAGTGCCAGCACTGCAGAAGGGAGACAGGTGACAAACATACCAATGCAGCAACTTCAGTGTCAATAAATACAAATAAACATTTAAAACTCTTTCAACCATTGTGTTAATTACTAAAAATGTAATTTGTACAATATATATATAAAACCGTTACTTCCAGTCCAGCTGTTTGTCAATTGATCAAGTTGACTTAACTGTGTGGTCTGTTTGCAAGGTCCTTGATATTGGCCGCGGTTACATGCAGGCTGATCATTCCGAATAAATACTTCCGAATAAAATACATCCGAAGTAAAACAAATTGCTGCGAGTTTACATGGGAAATGGTCATTCTGAATGAGCGTTTACAAGGAGATGTGATATAACACATGATACATGTTAATTCCCGTGAAACTACGCCATCTGTTGGACACATAAAATATAGGCAGTTCATTCATTATGTGACTGTCTCAACAATAGGCTACAAACATTACAGACGAAAGACGATACTTTGAAATCCCATCATTTCATTCTGCAGTAGCTTTGAGGCTGCTGGTTGGATAGGGGCGGGCATTATGTTTACCCTTGTATCAAGGGTCGCTCGTTATTTTTGAGAGAGAGAGAAAGAGAGAGAGAGAGAGCACACAACACATCGTGTCCCATCTGTGGTCTTGTACATCGCATAAAGCATATAATGCATAGCTTATCTGCACAATACACCATCGCCGCATCATTATGGCATAAAGTAGGCTACCAATTGGGTGTTTAATACTAGAATGATTGCAGCTGCTCATCAATGCAATTAAACTGCAAAGCCGTTATGTTTCATGACGTTTTGGTTGCAACTTGGAATAGGCAAGTTATAGCCTATAAAAGTTTAAAGGGATAGGAATCTAGGATGGACATTATAGCGATAATAGCGTATTCTTGGGACTGTGTGTGTGTGTGTGTGTGTGTGTGTGTGTGTGTGTGCGTGTGTGTGTGTGTGTGTGTGTGTGTGTGTGTGTGTGTGTGTGTGTGTGTGTGCGTGCGTGCGTGTGTGAGAGAGAGAGATTACTGAACAGCGGACTGACGGCATTTTTTCCTCTCCTCCGTCGTTCTGTGAGTCCCCCGATGCACTTAGCCTACAGTAGCATGAAGCATCCAGATTCCATATAGGCTGGCTATATAACCTATAGGCCTATCAAACATGTTTGAAAATTATCAGAGTGATCATCAACTCGGGACGGTTGGATCTTTGAACACTCACAGATCAGGGGGATCATCACCACTGCTGCTGCAGCCTGCTCCACGTTTTTTTGTGTGGATTTCGTGCATTTGCAAAATGCACGAAATAACGCGCTCTATGTGCAAACTCCTCGGCGCGCCTTGGATATGAGCGCCTTGGAGTTGGAGCGCCTTGGAAATGAGCATGCTCAGAAAGACCAGAATGAACTTACATCCGAAGCAGTGTATACATGAGTCCAATTTTCTTTCAATCGCATTGAACATCGGAATAATCCGGCCAGTGACATCGGAATGGTTTTTAAATCGCATCGAGCATTTTCATTCGGATTTAAGTTTTTGTAGGTGTTTACATGACAACGTTTAATAGGATTTAACTTCTATTCGGAATTAAGAGGGGTTGAAAGACCTCATGTAAACGTACCCACTGTCTAGGGGCACGGGCTGCCCCGTGACAGTCTGTGTCTGTGTTTCACAAAAATGGAACCAATGAAAAGTATTTAAAAATACATTAGAACTCCATTGGATCCTCAAACTGTCGGTCAAACCACCTACTGTAACTCCACTTGAGCTGTATTTAGGTAACTCAATTTGTTTTAATTGATTAGGTTAAGTATTCATGTAAAGTGATGACAAAATAAGGACACATTCAAGTATCTGACAATGTATAACAACTTTAATGAGACAATATTGTGTCCTAAAAACATGTAAGTTTATATTTTGAACTGACAGCGGAGATATGTTAAAAAAATGACAGTCACACTGTTTAAAGTCTAGGTTGATTTCCGTAGGATAACAGTGTAGAAGACAAATCATATTTATGCAAAACATTGCAGTTGTGAGGGCCAAATGTCACATACCGGTACGTAGTAGAGTTTGAGAAATAGACATTGTGGGGCTATAGGTATAGGGTTAGTTATACAGTACCTGATTTATATTGTACTTTGCTGTGCGCCGGTGTCATGCAACGAAAATAGCGGATCTACAAGCCCACAATGTGTTGCAGTGTGATGTGTTGTGAGCTTGTAGATCGGCTATTTTCAGTAATACAAATAAAAACCAAGCAGATGAGTACATCACATTACACAGAGAAAACAAAGCATACATTTTCCCGGTCCGTTTTCCTGCTCACAACGTGTCGCATGCTTGTAGATCTTCTATTGTTTTAGTGCAGGAAAAAACCCTCTAAAAGAGGCTTAGTTTTTGAGGTACCCCTCCCCGAGGTATAACAAAACGGGACAACGTTTTTTCATATCTTTAGGATGTCCCCTTCATGAAATGGATTGTCCCGAGATTTACTTTTACTGCAAAAGTCATGAAATTAATCCAAGAAGTGACTCACCACATAGGCAAAAAAACGCCTATCCTAAAAGAGGGAGTTCCAAGTAAATCCTCTGTCATTTTCTACCTGCTGATTGTTTTTACATCATACTTGCACAGATGGTCTACAGGTAGTGTGCCTACATCCCAGCACAATCAGAATGCCAATATCTGGTTCTATTGTGAATCAGCAGCCTTTTATATAAGGTATTAAATAGGCGGAAATAGCAAAAAGTTAACTTTTCTGAGCAACATTCACTTGTCCTACTCTTTATCAGGGGTATAACTAAATGGGACATAGTTTTTTCATATCTTTAGGATGTCCCCTTCATGAAATGGATTGTCCCAAGTTTTACTTTTACTGCAAAAGTCATGAAATTAATCCATGAAGTGACTCACCACATAATGAAAAAAACGCCTCAATAGGCCTATCTCACAGCCCGCTTTCCACGCCCACTTCCGGTAAATAGTGGTGTCTTTAACATGAGCATTTACACGTTTTTTTCTCTGGAGAATTTAAGTACATTTTCTAATGTAAAAATCACACCCATGTGAACTGAGTGGTGTAAGGTCTGTCTGACGTAATGAAATCATGTCTGACGTAATGAAATCACACCCGGATGTGATTTCACGGTCTCACGGTTAAAAATGGTATAGTATAGTTACATTACAATACAATACAAACATGTGTGTGTGTGCGTGCGTTCGTGCGTGAGTACTGCTCTATTCTCAGCATTGTTGTTTGTTTTTGAGCCCAAATCGAAGGAACAAACATGTGACGAGTGACTGGTGATGTTCTCATGCCATGTGGAACCGATCGGTTCATCACGGATCAATAGATCCCATTGATGACCTCACCCGAAAGGTGGGCGGGGTCGTGGTAGTTGCTCAGGGCCGTGGTGACGATGACGAAGAAACATAGGGGGCGATTATATGAAAGTTATAATGTCAGCTGATTCCTTTTTTGTCCATTTACCGCTCACCCCCAGCCAAGCTGGTGTTGACCCACTTTCTGTTGTGTAAAATCCCATTAAAAGCCTTAGTTACAGTGCTTGTGGTTCTTTCACAGCCGCACAATAAAAACCTGACATGAATTTGTTATTGTAAATTGCACATAACATACAGTAAGATGGTAGTTTGTTACAATGTTCACTGTTTTGCCAACCTGCATATGGTGTGGGCACCCTTTGGGCCGGCGCCAAAGATCACAGGGGGCGTGTGAGGCAGTCTGTCATAAAGTCACAATACATGCATGTGTTGACTTTATGTTTATGTGCATATGTAAAAGCAGATGTACAAGCGAGGCGTTGTGAGCTTGTAAATTGGCTATTTTTGCAATGTTTGCATCTTTCTTATGTAATATTTGACAATTTGGCCAATGTGTTATTAAAAAGGTCTTAAAAGTAATTTAATTGTCACTTTAGAAAGATACTTTAGCAGATACCCCGTGTAGCCAAACTTGCCAATTAACCTTATAGCCTACCTTATACTGTATATTGTTTGTTTACTGTTGAGTGAGATAACAATTAAATGTTGGACATTAAGCTAATCATCTGTAACCCCCGCAAAATAATTTGTAATATACAAATACATATATAATATTGTTTTCACATACCGTATATTTCCAAATAACAGCCCTTACTTACATTTTGCGTAATAACCGCCTCGTCCGTATAAACGCCCATGGGCCATTATTTGCAAACTTAGTCAGCCTCATTTATATTATTATTTAGTAGTTAGTTCTTAGTTCTGAAATTGCTACAAATTGTTACAAAACATGTGATATTTTCCTTTTTTTTTATTACTTTTTTTTTTACATTTTAGAAGAATTCTGCTCTGGTACCAATGTACCACCTTTACTTCACATGGTAATTATTTGTCTAACATTATGTTTCAGAGTCCATCGATGACGTCGGAGTAAAGGGTAAGTGTTTTGATCGTTCATACATATATGTACTGTATGTGTGTGTGTGTGTGTGTGTGTGTGTGTGCGTGTGCGCGTGCGTGCGTGCGTGCGTGTGTGTGTGCGTGTGCGTGTGTGAGACATGCTGAAGAAATTGTTGCTGGAGATGTTCCCCTCTTAACTACAGAGCATGTTTTAAAAGTTAACATACACTATAGGAGAATGACCAGAACCGTTACTGTTACTCAGAACAACTTTTGCTGTACTTTTGTGAAAATATAGCCAGACCGCAAGCTCACAACGTACACCATGGCAATCTTCGCAATCTTGCATAATATTTATTACGTAATATTTGACAATTTAGCAATCCTTACTGTATTGTAAGTTGTCACTTTAGAAATGTGCAGATACCCTGTATACGCTTACCGGTATACTGTTTGTTGGTTTGTTTACTGTGGAGTGAGAAAACAATGTTGCACCCGGGGGACCCCCAGTTTGGGAGGGGACTGCCCACCCTTTGGGAACCATTGCAGTACAGTACAATGTCTCAGTTGTTTTTGTGTTTTGGTCATTTCAGTTATCTACTTGCTGGTGTACCATGTGATCTTCATCATGTTTGTGTGGGCGTACTGGCAGACCATCTTCACCCAGCCCCTGCATCCACTGAAGGAGGTGAGTGTTGTAATAATAACCCATCTATATGCCCATGAGGTGTCGCTTCGCCACTTACAACAGTATCGTTGCTGTCGGGCAGAAACCACTTATCTCTATTTTCTAACTTTTGGCTTTTTTTTTTCATATTAATGAATGCCCTACTGTACTTGACCACACTACAGCGTCACACAAAAGCATCAAAAGTAACAGATCCACAATACTTTTGCTGTTTTTGAATTGGAATCCTGAAAAGTAACTGACATGTTTCCACCCAACAGAGACAATAATATTAAGTTCAATAAAGCAGTTCCCAACCTCTTCTGGATCAGATGCAGGGCCCATTTGAAAAATCGCGAAAAGCAATCGAGGCCCACCCATGTGACCACTTAGATGGGTGGGCCGTGTGCACTTTCAGACCATGTTTATTTGAATTATGAATCAATCAACTGTTCGTCTAACCGTGTTTTTGCATTATTATTATTATTATTATTATACAGTTATATATAACAAACCACTTGCAATATCCTCACGGCCCACCTAAATTGCTTGTCTAAATGAAGCCTCATGAGCAGAAATGCTGTGTGTGTGTGTGTGTGTGTGTGTGTGTGTGTGTGTGTGTGTGTGTGTGTGTGTGTGTGTGTGTGTGTGCGCGTGTGCGCGTGCGTGTGTGCGCGTGTGTGTGTGTGTGTGCGCACACGCGCGTGTGCGTGCGTGTGATTGAAGGCTGCATTTCCTGTGCTTCTGGGTGACAGAGCAGTCTAATGACTCAGCTTGGTGAATATCTCTGATGACACTTCCCAACAACTGCTACTGGAGCTGGGCTCTTTCAAGAACCACTCACCTATATATAAACATAACAACACAATACAAGTTCATACAGTACATTAGTTTATGTCTCTGTTGTAACAATGCTCCTAGTTAATAAATCCTCTGGCCAAGATGGCACACTGGCTTGTTATTTTCATGTCCTTTAAACATTAATGTTAATCTGTCTTTGTTTTGACATATGATATGAGTTTGTCCTCAAGGAAAGAACAATTCCATTTGTATTAGTAGTTGATATGACAATAAAGGGCTGCAAAAACACACAGTGTGTGTGTGTGTGTGTGTGTGTGTGTGTGTGTGTGTGTGTGTGTGTGTGTGCGTGCGTGCGTGCGTGCGTGCGTGCGTGCGTGCGTGCGTGCGTGCGTGCGTGCGTGCGTGCGTGCGTGCGTGCGTGCGTGTGTGTATTTATAGAAGGCTAATAGGCTATACAGTTAATCGGTTATGAAAATTTGACTCATAACATACAGAATGTACTGTAATTTATATCTCATGTTGCATGTGTGTGTCTGTGTCCTCTGCTGCCTGTGGCAGTTCTACCTGTCCTACTCAGACAAAGAGCTACTGGAGCGTGAAGATCGAGGAGAATCTCAGCAGGAGATCCTAAGACGGCTGGCCAAGGATCTGCCCATCTACACACGCACCAACTCTGGAGGTGACCCGTACAAAAATGTTACCATAACATAATATCTAGTAGGCCTACACACCCGTTCCCTGTACAAAAATATTAACATCTACAGTACACAGTACACGCACCAACTCTGGAGGTGACATAGAACATTTTAATACTGAAAGCAGCTACAGGCATTCCAAAAAAACATCATCCTCGCATGGCTTATTACTTTTCTATAACGGTTACCAAATATGGCAACCGCTGGCTGAAACCGCTAATGTCCATAATATCACATTTTGTGTTTTCTTTCCCGTAAATTAATACCCTACTTGATCATACTGCCGCGTCACACAAAAGTATAAAATAGGAGATCCACCACATGTCGAGCTTGTAGGTCTGCCACATTTGGTGTTTTTGAATCCTGAAAAGTACAGTTTTGGTTTCCACCCGATGGTGGCGATATCCAAAACACTTTTTAATATCAGTTTCACTTGCAAGAATCATTTCTTCATCAAAGTAGTCCCTGCAACTGCGTCCAAAACCAAGAAAGTTGCTGTGCCAAACTGCCAAATTTATGGAAGATATTAAACAACAAACCTTGCACGTATGTAGGACAAAAAGCAGCGCTCCCCTTACCTTGCCATATGAAAAACAAAATCACGAACAGTAATACATCCATGGAACGATACAGTGAATATTGTAAACAAGATGTTGCTGCAAAGAAGACTCAATAAAGAAGTTTAGTGAGTATTTTACAACGAGACTCAGCCGGTCAAAATCAAGCATTGGAACTATCCGTTTTGGAATTAGATCCAAGTCCAATGATCATTATTCTCACAGCGATCAATTTGTTGTTACGTCATACATGCACGTGTATGATGTAACAACAGATGTGACAGCCTCCAAGTATGAAGTAAGAGCAAATGCATTTGCAAATTCGTTTTTTTGCATTTTGTTGCTGTCGGGTGAAAACCTTGTACTGTATGTCCAAAACTGTTCATTATCGGCTATTTTCGCTACTCTTGTACGATTAAGTAGGGAATTAATGTATGAAAAAAATATGGGGTTATATGGTTTCTGCCCGACACCAACGGTATTATGGTAAAAGGGAGAAGGTGATTGGACAGTCTGGTCTTTCTCCTCAGCAATCCGCTTCTGTGACCACTGTCTGCTGCTGAAGCCTGATCGATGCCATCATTGTTCAGTGTGTGATAAGTAAGGTTCCACCGGCGTCACCTACACTCTCCACAACACAGTCCATTTGTCATTTCTCTGGCTTTGTGGCAGACAGCGTGGTGACATCGCTCTTTACCCTCCTCCCCTTACAGATGCATCCTGAAGATGGATCACCACTGTCCCTGGTACCGTATGTCCTTCTTATATGTCCCACTTGAATCAGTGGGGGGGGGGGAAAACAATAACCCAGAAATGACTGGGAAATGGTTTTATTGACTCGAAAACGGGAAACAAACAGACAGATTGACATGATTAGACTAGAATGAAAATTAGAGACAAGCAGATATAAATGATACAATCTTTAGAAATTGAATTGGAATAGAAATATGAGACATCCATACTGCTCTACAAAGCCACAGTGCAGTAACTACATTTTTGGAGACATTTGTCTAGATTACAGGGGTCTTCAGAGTCACTACAGGTGGGGCACCATCTTTGTCTAGATTACAGGGGTCTTCAGAGTCACTACAGGTGGGGCACCATCTTTGGGTGATAGGATATTTATTTTACATTATCCACTTGAACCCTAGGATCTATATTCTGAGGGGATCATTAGCCAAAAATATAGCCGATCTTGGCGATCTACAAGCTCATAAAGCCTCGCGCTATACGAGGCGTTGAGAGCCTGTATTTTCGGCAAAGAGGTTTTAATTGTGCAGAGGGAAAAAGAGCTGCAACATAATCCTTTAAAATGTGCTCCATCTCTCGTTGAAGACCCCCTGGTCTAGAAGGTCAAATCAGCCTTCTTGATGTTGGGGGATAAACAACCTTAAAAAAAACCAACTCATGAATATTCATACAATTAGTGCAGTGTCACTGCACTTTGGCTTCGTAGAGCAGCATAGATGCATGCAATGCATATTGTATCAGAATGTTGAGCAGTGTTTCTCAACCTTTTTTGGGTCTCTAAAGATTATTAGAGACGTTCAGTAACGGTTTCTGATACTGCCGCCGGTTTGTCCGGAGATAAAAGTAGGCAGCTTGATGTGCAAGTACACTGCCTGGACATGACGCTGGTATGACACAGGGACTTACCCACAATCAAAAGCTTGATGCAGAGCGCTAAGCAGAGAGGCATTGGGCCCATGCCTCCCTGCTCTGTGACGCAGAACATTTTAATACTGAAGGCCACTACATACTGTACACTAGTACTTTTACAGTGTATTGAGGTATTGTTAGTTTTGTAAAAACTGAGTACTTCTTCGACCACTGCTGAATGCTTGTTGTTTTGTCTGGTTTCAGGGTCAACAACTGTGTAGGATTCTCTAACTATAAGTTCTTTATGCTGTTCCTGGCCTACGCCCTGGTCTACTGCCTATTCATCACTGCTACCGACCTACAGTACTTCATTATGTTTTGGATGGTAAGCAGGCTCTGTTTAAATTAAATACTTCATTATAGTATGGTATAAAATGTTCCTGTTGGCATTCTATCTTTCATTTTCCTTATGTACTGTATTATGAAATGTATATTGGCCCTGAAGCACAAAACCAAACTGAACTGAACTCTGACAATAATATTATGCATATTATTGTGTTTCACTTGTGGTATTTATATTTTCCTTTTGGAAGGCTTACAGCTGCACTATATAATGTGTGTGTGTGTGTGTGTGTGTGTGTGTGTGTGTGTGTGTGTGTGTGCGTGCGTGCGTGCGTGCGTGCGTGCGTGCGTGCGTGCGTGCGTGCGTGCGTGCGTGCGTGCGTGCGTGATTACACTAGCTGCAACTTTCTTCAGTGAAGAATTTGAGCCAGGCACAAAGTTGGGAGAGGAAGAAGAGGTTTTGAACAATGAGCCTCTTGTTTATAACACACAGACTGTTCCACTGCACCACAGAAAAACGGAAGACCAATATGACAGTTATGGAAATGACTTTGCCGTAAAGAGTAGGGTGGGATTAGAACAAACAACCTCTGGATAATGTAGACAGCATGTCAACACAGTGAGCTATCTGCTGGCTGGTACAACACAGCTTTTTTTCTCATTTAAGTATCTAGCTAGCTCTAATTCTCTCTTGAACCAGGTGGTGTTGACTGGATTTGAACCAGCACACTCCTACAAGGCAAGCTACCCTGCAGATATCATCCAATTTATCCACTGCCCCACTTTACCTGGACACTTGACTCTGCTTTCTGTGCACACACAGACTCACTCCCCATTATCCCTAACAGTCTGAAAACTCACATCTTCAGACTCCACCTCACCATCTAATAACATAGCCCAAAAGAGGGTAAGCCAGGTTGGTACGAGTGTAGGCTATACGGGTGCTGCGTTGCTACTCGCCCATCGTGCCATGGCTCTTTAGCCGACTGGTAACGTAGGTGTCTTAGGAATATAGGTCCCGGGTTCGCCTTCAGACAGTGGCTACAAGAGTAGTTGACTCTTTATCTCTGCATTACTAATGAGTCGGTGCCCATAATGAGCTGTGTGTTGATTGTTGCTGTTTGCAGAACGAACTGCCAGACACCCAGGCCAAGTTCCACATCATGTTCCTGTTCTTCGCTGCCTCCATGTTCTCTGTGAGCCTGGCCTCGCTGTTTGCCTACCACTGCTGGCTGGTCTGCAAGAACAGATCCACACTGGGTGTGTGTGTGTGTGTGTGTGTGCGTGCGTGCGTGCGTGCGTGCGTGCGTGCGTGCGTGCGTGCGTGCGTGCGTGCGTGCGTACGTGCTTGCATATAGAAGAATATGTGTTTTAATAGATTAGAAAATTAGAAACAATTAGAAAAAGTCTAAAGATTCAGGTTGGGGTTAGGATTAAACATTTAAAGTTAAACATGATTTATACTTTGTTGCGTGCCAGTGTCTGTGTAAATCTGCTATTTTTCGGCTTTAGACTTAAATAGCAAAATATATAGAAATGGCATTCATAAAATTTAAATGACTGTCCTAAAAAATATAATTTCTTTACATTAACCACTTGAACCACTTATAGCGTTCCTATTCTGAAGAGAAGTTTATTTTAAGTATTGATGGTTTAAGTGGAAAATGTCTGAAAATACACATCAGCATGAATCCAACATTACCGTGCTGTCAAACAAGTCTATGAAGCTATCTATGAAATCTATGAAAAAGTTTACACAATTACATACAATAGGTAGTGGAGGGTCCCTGCTTCACATCTCTATCTCAGTCTTTCAGCCCAAGGGGTCCTTGGGCTGAAAGACGTTGAAGACCCCTGCTTATGTCATGTCTCCCCATGCACAGAGGCGGTGCGCTCGCCGGTGTTCCGTCACGGCACCGATAAGAACGGCTTCAGCTTGGGCCTCAGTAAGAACGTCCGGCAGGTGTTTGGTGACGAGGTCAGATACTGGCCTCTTCCTGTCTTCTCCAGGTGAGCGTGACTCATCATCTCTCATCTTCTTTTTTTTCTTCTTTTTTATAATTTGTATCCCACAATTTTGCAACACATTTTTTTTTCACCCAGTGTCAATTATCTAATCTAATCCTGGGCGCTACACTTCCTCTGCCAACCAGCGGACTGACCTCATGCTTCCTTCTATGCATGAGGAGTCCAAGCTGCTTCCTTTCACCTGACAGGGGGGAGTTTCCCCGGCCGGACGTAGCGCATGGAAGGAACACGTTATTCCGACCAGTTCCTTTCCCCTCCATCAGGCGCCCCGGCTGGCCAGGGGGAGGTAGTTTAGAGACCAGGATTACTGCATGGTTTTTGTGAGGGTACCTACACGACATGGGGAGAACATGCAAACTCCACACAGAAAGGCCCTTTCGCCAACTCCGCCTCGGGTATTGGCACTGATGACGCGGAGGAGAGAACATCACTCGTCTTCTGATGCACATTATCTATAGCAGTGATTCTCAACCTTTTCAGGCCGTGACCCCCCCCCCCCCCCCAAGTACAGGGTACAGCTGTGGGCCAAATCATTGATACCCAAACTTTTTCAGCTGAGACCCAAAATGGTGGTGTCTCTACCCGGGACCCAAACGTACAAAAATGCATGATGATGAATTAACCACTGAACCACTTAAAGCTTTTCTGCTTGACCGGAGTCCCTCAGGGCTCTATACTAGTGTATTTTCAGTTTTCTGTTATTGTGAGGAAAGCTTTAGCTGAAAATAGCAGATCGTTTGGAGAAAAAAAAACACATTTTGAGACACATTTACAATTAGATAAATATTTAGGCTGGGGATTAGGGTTCCGGTGAAACATAGAGATTGTTTTAGAGATACGAGTTATTGAGTTATGCCTGATTTACAAATAGTTGCTGGTGTCGTGCACCGGAAAATATAGCTGGTCTATGAGCTCACAACACGCCACGCTAGGGCTAAAAATATAATAATAATAAAAATGCTGTGTGTGTATGTGTGTGTGTGTGTGTGTGTGTGTGTGTGTGTGTGTGTGTGTGTGTGCAGTCTGGGTGATGGATGCTCCTTCCCCACCTGCCTGGTCAACCAGGACCCAGAACAACCATCATCCTCTCCTATCAGCCACAACCCTGCTAGCAAGAGGTGAGATATGCTTATGCTGCTGCTGCTGCTGCTGCTGCCAGAGTAAAAAAGTATCAATACCGCAATGTAAACATACATACTGTTACAGTATTCTGTATTTACTTGAGTAAAAGTACAAAAGTATTGGCATGAGAATGTACTTGCAGTACAAAAAAAAAGTTTTTAAATGTGTAAAAAATCTTTTGCGTAACTGCAAGCTCACACTTTGTAAGCTTGTAGAAGCCGAAGTATATAATAGGCCTGAAGTGGTTAATAGATGTTTTGTAATAATAATCCAAAGAAACTAGTAACTAAAGTTTTCAAATAATTGTAGTGGAGTAAAAGTACAATAGTAACAAAGTGAAGTGGTGTGAGCTTGAAGATCTGCGACTATTATTATTATTATTATTATTCTCCCAGCACAGTGGAGGCCCGCCCATTTCCAGCCAAACCCTTGAGGGAATCACAGAGCAGACTGCTCACTAGCACCCCCTCCTGGACAGGGAGTGACAGTGGAGAGGACAAGGACAAGAAGGGTGAGAGAGGACATGGCCTGTTAACCTGTTAACCTATTAACCTGTTAACCTATTTAGCTAGCCTATTTATACCCTGAAGAAGGCAACCTGCTGGCCGAAACGTTGGTTTATTAAAGTTTCTAGCATCGTGACTACGAGCTGTGCGTCCTCTTTTCTTTAGTCAAATTTAGTCAAATTTATTTAGCTTAACATCTGTTTCTCTGGTTGTTACAAACAGGAAGTTCAATAAATAATAATAAATAATAAAGGTTGGACTCTTCAGGACAATTCTTTTTATTTACTAAAGTAAAAGTAGCAATACACCACAATGTAGAAATACTACGTTATGTTTATGAAATAAAAGTCCTGTATTCAACAATTTACCGGAGCAAAATTACAAAAGTATTGGAAAGTATTGGCATATAGGTAGTACAAAGTTTTGAAAATGTATCAAACCTTTTTGAAAATAAATAGCAAGACAAACTTGTAGATCGTCTATCTTCAAATAACCAAAGTATGAAATGTGTATTTTTGTCATACTAATCTAAATCTGTAAGTAACTAGTAACAAAAGTTTTCAAATAATTGTAGTGGAGTAGTATACAGCATGCGCCTCTGAGATGTAGTGGAGTAGATGGATAAAGTATTGAAAAGTGGAAATAGCCTACTCAGGTAAAGTGAAAGTACCTCAAAAGTGCTTGAAGAAATGCACGTAGTTACTTTCCGCCACTGGTTTACAGAATGAAAGTGGGGTTCATGTGTTATTTATTGTTCAGGTACATCCAATCCAGTGATGACCATAGAGAATGAGGCGTAGCCCCGCCCTCTTTGAGAAGCGTCACCCTGTATCCAGAGACAGTAAGTAGCTTGTTTAACCATCCACATAATATCATCATGACATAAATATCGTCTCTGTCGGGCAGTAAACTGTTACGTTTCCGGATTAGATTCCTAATTCCAAAATCGTAAAGATAGCAGATCGGCAAGATCAAAATATGATGCGTTTCGAGCTTCGAGGATCTGCTACTTTTGTTGCTTTCGTGCGACGCTTTAGTATGATCAAGTAGGGTGTTAATTCATGGGGAAAAAACACCAAAATTAAAATGAAAATACTGTATGGACATAAGAGGTTTCTGCCCGACAGCTTCTTTGATATCATGTATTTTATATAATGACAATCTGCTATTGTCTCCTCCGGCAGGTCCACGAGTCGTGCCTATAAGGAGTGTTCTGGAGATGGAAGTATTCATGTCATATTAATATCATATCAGGGGCCACGGAAAGTGTTTTTTTGTCTTTGGATGTCATGTCCGCAGCGTTTATTGATGCCCACTTTCGAACCGACCAACCTGTCGCTGTGCTCCAACATTCTGTCATGTGCGTTATTACAGGGGCGTTGGGAATCTTGGGATTCAAAATGAATTTACAATTTACAAAAATCGATACATTTTCTTTTTAATTATTATATTTTTTGTTTTGCTGATGAAAGTTACAGGTCTTCTTACTGTATGGTGTGTGATAGGAATGGTACGCTTACCATAATCACAGTAAACATTAACATCTTCAGTCATATTCAAGGGCTTTAGGAGAAACATTGATTAATTATGTTGTGTGACTTGTGTTTCTGTATCAAATAGCACCACACCTAACCTAAGATACCGTCAAAGCCAAGAATTCTTACAAGCGACCTTCTCTGGTATTATATAATGTTTTGAGCTGTTGGAAATAACTAGGCTACACTTTGGTTGTTAAAGTACAGATGACAGCAATAGGAGTGTTGTGAATGAAAATAGATAATAATTTTTTTTTAAATGAGAATAGAGTTTTGAATCGAGACTCGCGTTGAATCGAATCGTGAACCCCAAGAATCTGAATCAAATTGAATCGTAAGATAGCAGAAGATTCACAGCCCTAACTATTACATTATTAGCACAAATGCCTTAGCTATATAAACAACGTGAATGTGGACTTCTCGTGGTTGCGCTGTTGGATTCGACGTCGGGTTGGGTCACAAATGACCGCGTTGTCAGACACAGACAAGGAGGATCGAACGAGAGGAGCTCTCTCCAGAAGTTGAACTATTGTCTGTGTGAAGGCGCTGGGAAGAGGAGCCGCACCAGCAAGTCTTTACCACATGAATGCATAGCAGACATGGCGTCACCAGCTCAGAAAAACACTTTCTCCACGGCCCGTAACGTCATAATCAATACTGAAGTCTGTCTCCTGGTAGGGCTGTCACGATTACAAATTTAAGTTGCCGATTAATTGTCACACGATTAATGGCGATTTAATTGTGTTTTTGGCATTGAACAATGGAACATATGAATACAATTTAAAATTCTGTTTTTTTTTGGGCTTCATTTTCACAAATTCGACAAGTTTGTATGACAAATAACTTAAACATACAAATAAATTACTGACACATTTTAGAATTTTTATACCATACTTTCTTTCTTTTATAGCGGAAATAGCTCATCTACAACCTTACAACACGTCAAGAAGTGAGGAGAAAGTGTTTTGTTGCTTGTAGATCTGCTATTTCCGCTGTTTTTGGAAAATGTTTTTCAACATGGAAACGATTATGATTATGCAAAATAATTGCGATTATCTCAAATAATTGTGATTAGACGATTATGTAATAATTGTGATTTGTGACAGACCTATCTCCTGGCATCACAAATGCGTGCACGTGCGCGTGCACACATGCACACACCACAAAGTAGTACATTATATTCTCTTTTAATTAAACCTGGGCCCAGGGCCTTACTATTTTGGCCATGTTTTTTTTTAAACGGCCCCAACATTTTCCAAATCATTCAAAAATAGCAGATCGACAAGCTCACAGTACGTCGCATGGGCTATTTTCTTTTAACGGGGGGCTTAAGTGGAAGAGGAGGAAATGTACTTTTCCTTACCATTTTGCCTTTTTTATCTGACCTTTTTGCCTTTTAATTTTCCTTTTGTATTGGTAGAAATTGACAACTGTTAGCACATGACTCACATTATTATGTGAGATGCTTTTTGAAATTGCATTCCATTAATCCTAGTTTCATTTTATCGTCGTCTCTGTCGGGTGGAAACCTCATCCAAAACAGTTACTTTTCAGGATTCAAATTAAAAAAAGTAGCAGATCGACAAACTCGGATGTGCTACTTATGATGCTTTTATGTGACACTGTAGTATGACCAAGTAGGGAGTTAATTTACAAAATAAAATAAATAAAATCACACACAAAAAGGTCAAATTTAGAGATAAGGTTTCTGCCCGACAGCAACAATATAGGCCTAATAAGCACAGTGTATACCACTCCGTGGCGTTGCAATCAATGTGACACATTTTTACCATGTATTTTGCACACTGTGTTGTTTCTTCCAGTTATGATTTCTTATGATTGTTTAAATGAAGGGAAGAGCTGGAATAAGCAAGCTACGCGTGGAAATTACACGACTATCTTCCAATCTGTTATTTTTGTTGCATTTCTTAGCTTACATGGCACAAATAATAGGCTACAAAACGTAACTTTGCCAAACATTTGCACACAAGTATTTTAATATAAACTACAAATAGCATCGATGTGACATTATTTTACAGTGCACTGCATCCATTGTCCAAGTGAAGTCGAATCAGGCTTAAAGGATCTTTTTCACTTTCAATTCATATAATTGGTCCACTAAGTGGTTCTCAAACTTCTTTGTGTCAAGGACTCTAATCTAATCTATACTAATATGTATTTGCCACAGACCCCCACCCAAAAATATTTTGTTGGCAGGGCCTAGGAACCCCCATAAGATTTGTGTTGTTAAACTGTTTCAAAAACAATGTGTCACATTTCTTCAAGATGTTTGGAAAATAGCAGATGCCATTTAGGTTTAAAATGGTTAAATTGATTTGGATGACATATCAACAAATTTTGTGTGTGTGTGTGTGTGGAGGGGGGGGGGGGGGGACCCCTAGGACTCATACGATGGCAGCATTTCCGTCTACTCACTCTGTGTCTCATTGGTGGACTGTGGAAACCCGCCTGCCATCACAAATTCAGGATGAGGATTATTACAGGCTGTGACTGAAATAACAGCTTTTCTCTTACTGGAAAGTTAGCATGCTGAACTGTAGAAGCCATTGTTCTTGCATTGAATATTATTTTTAAAAAAACATTTTGGAAGCATCCACCGTCCACCTCTGAGACACAGAGTGTGTCAACACGTGTAAATGACAGCTCATAGTGAGGACCCATGCAGTATGTGGACCACTGTTAATTGATAGCAAATTTTGATTTAGTTTAGTCATAGTCTTTTGAATAAAATGTAATTTAGTTTCATCTAGTCATCTGAAAAGTTTTACTTTTAGTCTAGTTTTAGTCGACTGAATATCACAATATTTTAGTTGACTAAATCTACAGTTGATTATGTCGACAAAAAAAACATTTTGGCCACATAATAATAATAATAATAATAAAATACATTTTATTTATAACGCACTTTACATTTGAAACAAATCTCAAAGTGCTACAAAGCAGACATGTTTAAAAGGACAAAATAAGAATAAAAACAATGAATGCATTCTGTGGTCACTAGTCACCACACAGCTACAAGTTTAAAAAGCACACAGGGCATCTAAAAAGTCACATGACATGTCCCTAAAAAATATATGATTAAAAAAACAAAACAATTTTCAGTAGCATTACAAAGTTATATACAAAAAAAAACAACAACTACCAATTCCATTTCTCCCCTCTATTAAACTAACGCCAGTGCCACTATTCCAAAGCCCCCTCCTCAAGTACATTTTTAAACTGTTTTCAGCAATGGGATAATAGTTTTCTTTGGTGGGTAGATCTTGTTGAGCTGGTCGTTTTGAAAGTAGCTCTCAAGTAAAAAATCAGACCTGTCTGAAGTGAGTGGTGCAACAGCGCCCCCTGTTGGTACTCTAAACATACAGACATAGGGACGGACGGACATTGCTGGTTCTCATTGCTGGTTCTAGGAGTGGTTGCACCACTCAAAAACTGTCGGCACCCCTGTTCTAATGCGTGAGGGGGGGCGTGTTTTTCCAATTGCGTTTTTCATTAATTTAATGTATTTATTATTAGCACAGTACCTTCACGCAACCAGGACTAGGGACAGGTGTTTTCAATAATATGGGTAAAGGTAGGGTAAGTGATGTTCTTTGGTTAAAAAATAAGCTCTTTAAGGTTGGCAGAGGGGGTGTAGTGCCCAGGATTACATTAGACAATTCACACTGGGTGAAAAAATAATGGGTTACAAAAATTGTGGGATAAAAAAATACACTTTAAACCTAAAGAATAAGTTAAAAAAAAAGTACCAATTTTAAA
Organism: Electrona antarctica; assembly: GCF_951216825.1. Taxonomy (NCBI): domain Eukaryota; kingdom Metazoa; phylum Chordata; class Actinopteri; order Myctophiformes; family Myctophidae; genus Electrona; species Electrona antarctica. The sequence continues at coordinate 27,016,589 of NC_136806.1, read as the reverse complement.
CATTCAGGATAGAGAACTCAGAATACAGTGAAATTGGAAGTGAAGTTCTTACACAAAGAAGTGAGCAGACAAAGGTGGAACTGGAACACTATACAAATGATGCCGATACTGTAAATGGGTTCTCTCTCCTGACTGGCTGAAACGGGATTTTCTGTTTATTAAAGAGCTGGAGAGACAGGGAAACTCCTGCTACAAACACTAGAGCAATGAGTGCTATCAGATTATAGTGATTTAAGCTTTTAACAAACAACATTTGTTTTAAATAAAAAATAGTGACCTTACCCTACCTATAAACTGGAATGATCAAATACTGAGTCAAGAAATGTAAACTGTCTAGGGTGCGGCACATGAAAGCCCAAGTGGACATTAAAATGACCCAAAACATGTTTAAAACTGAAGTATTTCTTTAACGTTGTTTTAGTGTGGTAAACACCACAGGATGGACAGAATGTGTACAGTCGCATTGTGATTACGTATAACTTATAAGGGCTCTATTGAATGACTCCGAAACTTGTTCTTGTGTCGTAGCATGAGTGTGAGGAGGACTTATGGTTATTATGTCACATTGACACACTGGCTCTTCCTTCGTGTTAATTAATTCATGTTAATGAAGTCATGTTAATTAACAGCTGTTCCTGTAGACTGCTGCTAACGCTGTCTGTCTGTCTGTCTGGTAGCCTAAATCGCTGGTTCTCAACAATCGGTCCGGGGACCGGGGCCAGAGTCCAAATGGACTCTTGCGGGTCTGCAATGTTAGCGGTTCTCAAACCTTTTCATGTCAAGGACCCCAAAAATTAATATGTATTTGACCACCAACTGAAAAGATTTTGTGTCAGGGACCCCCAGAAGATTTATGTAAAAAGAAACAGATGTACAAGCTCTCAACGCTGAATTTATATGTTGAATAGGCAACATCTAAATGGAAGAAGTGGTTAATGATGATGTGATGATATCATCACAATCATACTATGTTAACTACCCCTCCCCCCAGGACCCCTGGACCACTTTGAGAACCAATGTGTTATAGTTTACAAATGGAACCAAATGGACCTGTAACTCCAACTCCAAATGGTTCCATTTGGTTCCACTTGTACGTTCTCTAAATGAACACTGAGGATGTTACGGATAGATTCGGGGTCCCAGAGATTAAAAAAATAAATCCATCAAAAGGGGGTCCATGGCCTAAAGGCATATACCACTGGGGGTCCTTGAAATTACAACGTTTGAGAATCACTGAACTAAGCTTTATTTATTCAACCCCATACTGCACTGTTAAACTCATTTAACTCTGAGAGTGTAGAGATACTGTATAGGGTTTTACTCATTTATTTTTACAGATCTGTATTAGGGTCCAATTTGGACCCCTGTGGTTCCTCGGACCTGAGGTTGAGACACAGTGGCCTATAATGTCTGGTAGCCTACTATCAAACTGCCAGCCAAAGAAGAAAGAACCCAGACTGTTTGTAAGGGCTGGCACACTGGCCTTTTATAATGAAGACACATTTGTTACGGGGGAATAAATAACACAACCAAAATGAATATCAGTATCGGCCAAATTGTTATTCCAAAACATCAATATCGGAATCACCTTGGAATTACCATATTGTTGCATCCCTAGTTTCAGTGAACTTTGTTTACTCTTATGACTGAATGTGATTAATAATGTCTGTGGGAAATGAAAACACAAGTCTTCTTGTGATTGAATGTATATACAGTATGCTTGTTCCAAAAGCCTTCATGTCGTGTCGATCTATATTTTTCTATTCCCCCGGTCGGTGGGTCGGACGGTGGGGTCTATCTATCACGTGAGGTTGTTGTGTGTGTGTGTGGGGGTGGGGGTGGGGGGGTTGTGTACAGGCGTGATGTCGACAGAGAGAATAAAAAGAGAATAAAATGAGGTCGCCTGCTGTCTGCTTGTTTTTTAATGTGTCTCACACAACACCCACTGGGGAAGCCCTGGACTGTCTCTAATCCAGGGCTTCTCAAAGTGGGTGCTGTAGCACTTAAGGGTGTGATGCAAGTCCAGGGGTGCGTCATAAATACTTTGATAATATTTGGAATTCATCAGGGTCACTTCAGTTTAACCACTTAGACCCTCTATACTTAGTAAAACGAACCCGAGTTAAACTGTATTAGTGCATTCATGTTCAGCCTACAATACAACAGGTCTTCACCAAGCTCGCAACGTGTCACGTTGTGACGCGTTGTGAGTTTGTAGATCGGCTATTTTTGGTGAATGTTCACCAGGAATGCTGGGGTTTAAAGATGGAGCCATTTTGTACTTTTTCTGTTGTGTATGTGTCAAATATGTATTTTTGTTTTTTTCCTGAAAGCTGAAAGCCTTTGAGTCAAAAGGCCCAATGGAAACTGGTGGGTGTGGCCACATAAAAACATAATTTTAACACTTTGTACACTTTTTCCGGCACACGTGGTTAAACACCAGGTATAACATTTATTTTCACTCTGTCCTAATGGAAACAAATATTCTCTCGAGTTTTCCTCGTGACATACTGTATCTTTGGGGGAAAGATTTACATAATTATTTACATACCGTGATTATAAGTAATATAGTAATTACAATGTAATTAATGTGGGGGCCCTGGATGAAAAAGTTATTTACAGGGGTGACCTGAGACAAAAATGTTTGAGAACCACTGCTATAGTCACCGGTTGACGCCGACGGACCACCCGGGGCCCACATGGACCCGAGTCTGTAACTCTGCATTAGCCACACAGAGCCGTTTCTTTCCCTTTTCTTTTTATCTTTTGTATTTTTTTGCTCGGGGACTCCTATTGACATTGTTTATCATGGTTAATGTAACTCTGAGTGCTAAAATGGACCCATAACGTTTATTTTTTTAGCTCTGGACCAATAACATAATTTCAAACAATCCTCAAACAATTTTTTTTATAATTAATATTTAACTGTCATAAATGATCTTAAAGCCAGATTTATAGTTAGTAGCGTGCAGGCGGTGTCACGCACCGAAAACAGCCGATCTACAAGCTGACAACATGCCACGCTGTGAGCTTGTAGATTAGCCTTAGCTTTTCTGCCTACACGGCGGTGGCTCAGGGGTAGAATGGCTGGATGGGAACCGCAAGGTTGCCAGCTCGAACCCGGGCTCCCCCACAGTTACTCTATGTAAAGCGCCTTAGATAAAGGCGCTATATAAATGCACCATTTACCATTTACACTACACCTATTAGATCAACATCTTTCTTAAATAATTTTCCCATGAACAATCTGTAATCTTGCCGTGGACCACCAGTGGTTCATAGACCACTGTTTGAGAAACACTCAGACTTAACGAATTATGACAAAACAATAGAATTACCACTCAAAAATCAGATTGTGTTAGAAAAGTTTCAAGCCTTTATTTACAAAACACTCTTAAAAACAACCTGTATACATATATATATATATATATCTTTTTATATTGCATATGAATTTTTCCTTTTAAACATGAATCCTTTACATCGTGAGGAACATTGTGTTAAAGGAAGAAAAAGTGAACTATGCTTGATCCATGCATTTTCAACTGCTTATCCGTAGTCGGGTCTCGGGGGCAACAGCTCCACCAGAGAGCTCCAGACATTCCTCTCCAGAGCAACATTAGTAACTTCCTCCTGGGGGATCCCGAGGCATTCCAAGGCCAGTAATCCCTCCATCTGCGCCTTGGTCTTCCCCGGGGTCTCCTCCCAGTGGGACGTGCATCGAGGACCTCCCTAGGGAGACGCTCGAGAGGCATCCTAACCAGATGCCCGAACCATGCACCTAAGCTGGCTCCTTTCCAGGCGAAGAAGCAGCAGCTCTACTCGGAGTCTCCCTCGTGTGACTGAACTTCTCACCTTATTTATAAGGGAGATGCCAGCCAACCGTCGGAGAAAACTAATTTTGGCCGCTTGTATTCGCGACCTTATTCTTTCGGTCATGACCCTCACTTCATGACCATAGGTGACATAACTATGCATGAGAGACAAAAAAAGAACAGTATGTTGAACCTGACCCACTCTGGAGGTTATTTGGCTGTGAACATCAACAGTCAACAACACGCATCTAATGGAAGCTGCAGAGAAAACCACTCAACGCTGCATTTGTTCAAAACATCTGGAGTGCATGCAGCTGTTTCTATAGGAGCAACGGATACATTCAACAAATGTATCCCAATGTAACAGACTTCAATACCAAAAAAAGAAAGAAAAATGTTCAAATGAACAGAACTGAGTTTCCCTGAAGCAAGGTTCTTAAGTCGGCTTAAGGTGCATGTAAAAAAACAAATAAGAAAAAGGATTTTATCCAATGAGTCAATGTTTCATTCTTTTTAGAATACTAAAACTACTCTTTCATTTAAATAAAAATAAAAGAAAGAAAAGAAAAGTGTACTGTAAAGAGGAGTCAGGGTGACCTCATTGCATGTTCTACAGCAGGCAAAGTTTTTACTTTATTTTGGGTCAGGTGTCCCAAAAACATCACTCTGCTGACCCTGGGTCAGATCAGTGTTCGTGAACCTGCATATGCTGGCTCCTTCCCCCACCATAGGAACTACCGTAAACCGTGCCATTATTTCACAGTTTCTGGGTTTGTTTCCATACTCTGTTTCAGAAAAAGTTGCTGTCGGCCAGAAACCTCATGTATCCATATTCTAACTTTTTGTGTGTGTGCGCACATTTTTTTCTTTTTCTAAATGAATGCCCTACTTGATCACACTACAGCGCCACACAAAAGCATCAAAAGTAGCAGGTCCACAAGCTTGAAATGTGGCGTGAAGCAAGTACATTTCAATCTTTGTAGATCTGATACTGTTGCCATGTTTTAATATGAATCGTGAAAAGTAACAACTTTGGACATAATGAGGTTTCCACCGGACAGACAAATAAGGTACCTAATGTGGGCCCTGCTCAGGGGGTGGTAACGAACCCTCAGTTCTAGTAGGAACCCAGAACTTCTAAAATAGCTAATAGCAGACCTACAAGCTTGTACTGTAGATCGGCTATTGTCGAGTTTGTTGACATATCAACCCCTTTCAGAGGTGGCTCTGACTATAATAGCAAAAAAAACAAAAAAACATCACATCGACTTGACGGGTTCTGTTCAGGTTCTGTGACAGGTTTTTGGGAGGGTTCTGGGTTAAACCCGTAGTGTAAACTGTAAAGGGGCCATCGTTGTGCTGTACCGCGTTCAGGCTGATCTCAGGTCAGTGGTGTGTCATAACACCTCGGTTATGTTTCTAGTCAAGTTTTTTTTTTTTTCACCTACTCCTCTGGGTTTTAGCAGCGTGTATGTATCATCATCGAGGTCATATTATCAACTATATATCAACTGCAAACCGCAACAAACGGACAGACAGGAAACAGGAACTGGCTACATGACTCAGTCCCCCCCCCCCCCCCCCCCCCACACACACACACACCTTGCTCATATTTCCCACATTTCAAATTGGACTTCGACATGTTTATAATAACTCAGTCCTCAATGTACATACAGTACAGTACTGTACACAAATGAGCACCCCACCCCCTCCACACTTATTAATCTGGTTTAGACTACCATCGGAAAAGACACATTTATCTTTTTTTTTTTTTTACTGATTTTCTCAGTTGGATTCTCTTTGTAAGTCTAGGTTGACAACCCCCGGGTATCCACTCATGAGCTCTCCGATTAATGGTCCTATATTTTTCCATGTAAGTGCTTACCCCCTCGAGCCACGGACTATACCAGTCAAATTGGACCGCTAGTGTTTAGAAGTATTCCGTGCCGTTGTTCACTAAATACGTGTTTGATCCACCCTGTGCCTGAATTTCGTCATGTCCCTCGAGTGTGATGCTGGCTTTCATCTGCTGCAACAGTGACACTGCACCCACTGAGGAATACGGTGAAATTCAGTCACAGACGTGTAAAACCTATGTTTATAGAACAACATAACATCATTACAACCGTGGCTTGAGGTTCAACACTTTATAATTCAAGACTGACCATTTCTAAAGCCTCTATACTTAGTACTTTACTTGGTAAAGTTGACGCTCAAGCTCCCAGCTTGAACTTGTAGGGTTGGTTATTTTGGGCGAATGTTCCACCCAAAATAAGGACGTTAGTTTCAAGTGGTTAAACACAGTGATCTCAGTGGATATCGAGGGTGGTCGACCGAGACTGATAAGAGATCATGTATTGTCAAAATCGATTAAAAAAACAAATCCGTCAGTCTCGTTCCAAGGCTTTAGTTTAGACCAGAAAGCAGCACCATCCTATGACCAAGACAGCAGCTACATACGTCATGTTAGTGTTTAATGGGTCAGCAGCTATTGGAAGTTGTCATGACAATCAGCAGCACAATAAATATATACTATTTAAAACATAAAAAAACAAAATGAGATAGTGCTAAATATTAAGGCTGAGCTTGGTGAAAAAGGGTTTGCTGATGCAAAATACAAAGTTACATATTTTTGTTTTGTATGCGTGTGTAAAATGGGAACTCAACAAAGGAAGGCAACAAATAACAAGACACCACAAACAGTTTACACTTCCCATCCATATAAAACCAGGTCTGGTAACAGCATTAAAGTGCAAAAATCTTCTACCGAACAATTTTAGAAAAAACTAAAATCCCATTGTTTTTCTTTTTTCCATTCAAGCATTTCCTGTTAAATTTCAACCGCACCAACCACCAGACCTTCTACGCTTTGTTGTAGGAATTAAACACTACACACACACAAACGCATTCACACACACACACACACACACACACACACACACACACACACACACACACACACACACACACACGCGTACGTTGTGGTACCGTCTTCACTCCTAACGACCTCCATGTCCAATTCGAGCTAAAGTGAGCAGAGCCATAATTTAAACTCAATCGCACGACGGTGTCTCTCGCACAATGTTTTTCTTTTTTTCTTTTCTAACACGTGACACCGCCGTGCAACGGACAGAAATGTGTTCCTACACGACAGGGTTGTTGCGTGTTCCTGTTCTTCCACTGTCATCTGGTCACAACGCCGCTCTTGATTGGCTGATCCACCACAAGGGAAGGGGAGGGGCGTCGGGAGTGATGTCATGACTGCTGCTTGTTGGCCTCCTCCTCGTAGGCGTTTCCCGTTCCGTTCTGGGCGTACGCTGAGCTGGAGCCCAGGCCGTACAGGTGACCGCAGTACTTAGCGTCGTCGATGTGATCCTCAAAGAACATCTGGAGACCAAGATAAAACCACGTTAACCACACGTCACGTCAGGACATAATAGGAGAACATCTGGCAAAGATGGATGAACATTTGGCAAACATGTGATGAATGTTAGGCAAAAGTGGAACATTAGGAAAATGTAATAGTTGAATGTACAACGAAAACTACAACATGACGTCACGTCACTTACTGGTCACCTCTTCACTGAAAACTGGACTATGAATAGGAGGCAAAAATTGTTGATGAACATTAGGCATAAATGGTTGAATGTTAGCCAAAGATGGTTGATGAATATTAGCCAAAAATGTATGAACATTAGGAAAACATGGATGAATATTGGGTGAAGATTGGCAAAAACGTATGCAGCATTATACAAAAATAAACATTAGGCAAAAATGGATAAAGATTAGGGAATAGGAGATTTACTATCGGCAGAAATGTATGGCCATTTACGAGTTGCAAAACAACGTGTTGTGAGCTTGTGGAATGCCTATTTGTTGCTATTTCATACAATAGGGTAAAATATTCTGATCTAAGGATATCAACGATATTGAGTGTGGCAAGAAATATCCTGTGTCTTCTGTGTATTTCTCTATGAAATGCGTACTGGTAAGTGTACACAAGCTTGCAAAAAGGTGTGTGTGTGTGTGTGTGTGTGTGTGTGTGTGTGTGTGTGTGTGTGTGTGTGTGTGTGTGTGTGTGTGTGTGTGTGTGTGTGTGTGTGTGTCTCAATCAAATCTCAAATCTCAATCTTAATATTATGAAAATAATTGTTAGTTGTAGCCAGTCTGTAAAGTGTGACAGTGTGTAAAGTGTACCTCTCTCATCTTGAAGAAAGCCATGCCTGTAAGTAGAGAGTCTGATCCGGCCTGGTGCTGGGGTCCGATCCGCTCCAGTTCTAGCTGCTCTGCAACTTCCTGTAAGCCCCCCTGTCAAGCAACGGACCACCCAGTCAGTCCACATCTTCCCTTCCTTGACTGAAAAAACATTTCAGTCCACGCGTTGAAACGAATGGGTGGTCATGAACGGATGCCCTCTCCAGTTGTTTTATACCTCCATGCTAGACAGTAGACACTATTAGGGCACGGCTACTCTGTTTTGCCTTTACCACTTAGTTATTATATAGGCATTACTGGTGATGAATTATCCAAAGAAATCTCACTGTCAATATTAAATGTTGCCAGTGCGATAGCCATCCCCTATACGGAGGTATTAGTCAAGCATATTAATCTCTTCACCAAAAACAGCAGGACTACAAACTCACAACATGTCGCAATGTTCATATGGATGCTGGGGTTCAAGTGGTTAGAGAGCTTTAATTAACTCTTGGGAGGCAGACCCAACAGAAAGGTCATCTCTCAAAACAGATGTCTAACGAGCAAAAATCAACTATACATCAGTATTTCCTCATTCATTCAGTCCAGCTTCGAGTTCAATTTGTCGACCATGAATCCAAGGAAACATGGGTAGTTTGGAAGAGACACAAGCCAACCTCCAAATGCTTGTGGTCGGGAGGTGAGCTCTGCAGAGCGGGCAGGGAGGTGAGCTCTGCAGAGCGGCCGGGAGGTGAGCTCTGCAGAGCGGCCGGGAGGTGAGCTCTGCAGAGCGGGCAGTAGCTGCCTCTCACTGGCCATGCGATCTGGCTGCAGTGTTGTTGTCAGACCTGCTACTCTCTCCTCTCCTCTCCTCTCCTCTCCTCTCCTCTCCTCTCCTCTCCTCTCCTCTCACACTCATTCTCAACAATAAAACAAATACTGTCTAAAATAATTACAAACCTATACTAGGCTACACAAATAAAGAACATGTTCACATAATAAACTAGACACAAGATACCTCCGTTTCCAACGCATCGTGTTCTTAACGAGCCGCGTTTGAGACACACACACACACACACACACACACACACACACACACACACACACACACACACACACACACACACACACACACACACACACACACACACACACACACACACACACACACACACACACACACACACACACACACACACACACACACACAGCCTGTTTGTGATTGTGACACAACACCCAGCTGGCTGTAGGAGGAGGACGTCAGCGAGGGTCAGTCAGATATGTATCTGCGTTGCGAAGCTCGGGCAACTCTAGTTCCCAGATCCTTGATTATCGTTTACATGAACACAATTACACAATACACATTGTATTCCGGTTCTAAACCTAAACCACTACATACGTTGACGAATATATAGCCGATCCCCAATATTACTATTTTGGAAATACTTTGACTATGACATGCCCAAAATAGGGATGCCAGGTTGAAAGTGGTTAATTTCACTATTATTGCACATGCTGTAAATTAGAGCTAATTAATTATAATGATTAGTCATATGAAAAGTGATTAATCCCCCACCTACCGTATACTGTAGAGGTAGACTACAACTAAGATCTTCTCTTGTGGGGGTCCCTACATTTGAAAATGTTTTGTGCCAGGGACCCCCAGAAGAGAAAATTGTGTTATTCAACATTATTCAAGCACAAAAAATGTAAAAATAAAATAGCAGATGTACAAACTTGGAGCGCAGCGTGGAACAGTATTAATTATTTCTGTGCCACGCTAAGTGACAGCAGAGTGTAGGTAAACCCTGCCAGGGGGATCCTTCTAATTTTGCTCATGTTAATTTCCTGTTTCCCAGCCTGTAACGATCGGCTATTATTAGCGTTAGCTCACGCTGTTTATCTTTCGCCAGACACGCTAACATATCGGGAGCAATGCGGTACAAAATCAAAAATGACATTCGAACCTTGCATGGATGCCGATTACCAAGGACATCGCTTGTGTGTCCTACTTTGACTGTAGGTAAATGGGGGCCGTGTACAAAGATCCTGAGGCTGGGGATGACAGAGGTGTTGCCTAGCAACCAGACCAATGTTAAAAGCTGATTTTCGGCACAACCGCTTCATATATACTCTAAGGGGGGGAGAGTAACCGGGAAAAGCATCTACAGTATGACCTTTGAGATGTTAGTGTTGGCTATGCAAAAATAACAGATCTACAAGCTCACAAAGTTCTCACACTTTGAGAAATCTTGAAATGTGAGAACTTCAGAAGGCAAATGCGTCGGCCTCAGGTCTTAATGGGTAAAAAAACACTGCCTCATGCCTGAGCAAAGGTGAGCACAGAGCTGCGTTCAAATACCTTGAGATTTTTACAGCTCTTCATCAGGTATTTGACATCGTAGATGATGGGGAAGAACAAACGGAGGATTTCAAAGAAATCCACCTCCTCTTCAGGTAGATTTGTGTTGGACAGGATCTTGATCAGGTACCCAAAATCGTAGCCACTGAAATGCACACGCCCACACCCACACCCACACGCCCATACACACACACACACACACACACACACACACACACACACACACACACACACACACACACACACACACACACACACACACACACACACACACACACACACACACACACACACACACACACACACACACACACACACACACACACACACGCTCTAAATACAGGTATTTTCTTTAGTAATATATAGTATGGTAAAAAATAATACAGTATATCATCATATACCGTATATGATCTCAAATCACAAAAATAACATTTAGGTTGGAAATAAATTATCAAAGTTAATAGTTTCATATCTAGTTGGCACAAAGCATGTGCCATATGACATTTCAACAAACGGATCAATCAACTGCCTTCATGGCAGTTTCTCTGTACATAAATATTCTGCCATTACTAGTACTCTACTCCACCACCTCCTTTTAAGAGTTTTTGACAATGATTTATGGAATTATACAATTTAAAATAACAGCAGACAGTCTATACATTTCCATTCCGTTCTAAGCACATGAACCCTAGCGTCCCTGGGTTGAACATTTGGATGAGTAGCAGATCAAGCTCACAATGCTGGAACACTATAGAATTGAAGGATAAATGGCCTTTGAGGGGTTCTCTCTCTCTCCTGATTTGTTTAATAAAGAGTTGGAGAGACATGAGACCTGCTATTGGACACTATATAGTTTATAGCAATGATTACTATCAGAATATAGAGCTTTACATTTTAAACTAAATATATATTCCACTTCTAGCCCAGAGCGGCCAATGCGTTCCTCCAGGCTTTCATTTTTTTGCACTGACGAAAATGAAAGCCTGGTACCGAGGCTACTAGGCCCCCTACTTCTTTTTCTCCATAGAAATGTTTTCAAATGTTTGAACTTTTCTTTATATACATAGTTTTTAGTCACACGCAGAGAAACAGCACAGGTCTCCACCAGGTCAGGTAGCTTATTGTGGGCCAGCAATAATCGGAATTCACCAATCAGGACGGATTATGAAAGAATATTGAAATAGTCTGGGAGAGTTTGAATAATTTTGCTATATGTTTTAAGATAAATCTTCTCTTCTGGGAGTCCCTGGCACAAAACCTTTTCAGATCTGAGTCCACGGCAAAATTCATATCAGTTTGGTGGTCCTTGGAACAAAAAAAGGTTAGAGAACTACTGCATTAAGGAACCGGAATCGTTGAAATCCTAAAGGTATCTCAACTCTAGTTTTGCCAACAGGGCTAACTAACCCTGAGTCCTACCTGTGGAAGGACAGCCATTTGACGCCCTCGCAGAGGACCACGCCCGACGTCATCAGCAGCTCGGCGAAGTAGAGCGTCTCAATGCCTTCATCCTCATGCTTCTTAAACTGGATGCCTGATGTGGTCAACAGCTCAATGGAGTCCTGGGCATACATGTCCTCTCTGATCAGAGACAAACACATACACACACAAATTGAAAGTGTAAAATTATAAAATGTCAGTAATGTATTTGTATATTTATGTTATTTGTCATATCTGCTATTATTTGCATGACAATTAACTGTCAACGTAACGTCTGTAATTGTGACAGCACTACTGTACATTACTAAAGAAGAAGAATGTGAAGACTATGGACCCTATCTTGCGTGTCCCTAAGAGTCCCTAAACCCTTTATTTTGTATAATATTATTATTATTGTTATTATGCTTTAACTGTGCTGTCTTCTATGTATGTGGGTTTGTATGTGGGGAGGGGGGAGGTCTGTGGACGGGTGGTCTGTGTATTTTGTGAAAAATTGAAAATAAAAACAAAATATATATTTAAAAAAAAGAGTCCCTAAACCCGTAACTTGGGGGTTCAGCATTGCGTAAGAGGCGTTCCTCTGTAAAAATTGCTATCTTGGACACCAGCCTTTATGGCTAAATCACCTCCGCTACCCGTTACATTATGCATAGGTGTGGTTTGGGCGTTACAATAATGAAACCAATCACCATGCCACATGCCACTGCCTTTAAGAGAAGACTGCAGAAACCAATATCGATTACTCATTCAATACATTATCCCCAGTGCAATCTTGGCTCTCAACCTCTCTGCCCATGGAAGAGCAATGCATCGCTGCCTTGGAATAAATGTATATTTGACTAGCCCTTACCCGTTGTGAGATATTGCCCCCCCCCCCCTTGTGGCCGTGGGGGGTATTGCACCCTGGGTGCGTTTTTAATTCACTAATAAATTCATTATTAATCTATAATCATACTATAATTCAGTCAATGTCTGAATGTGTGTCTGTCTGTGTTTCTGACACACAGACAGACACACATTCAGACATTGACTGAATTATAGTATGATGATGATGATATGATGATGATGATGATATGATGATGATGATATGATGATACAGAAGGTTATTTTGTGTGTCCAGCAGAGTTTCTAGTGTCACTATCTCTCTAAGCGCACTCAACATTGGACACCCAACGTTAGTTTGATACTCTCTAGCCTTTGCTTGCCTTTCATCCATCCATCCATCTTCAACCGCTTATCCGTAGTCGGGTCGTGGGTTGCTTGCCTTTCAATAAAACTATATTTGATAGTGATACATATCACGGTTATCACCTACATGTTACTGATTATATAGAATTTTATATTACTGTAATCTATTCGGTATTTCATGCACAATGAATTAATGAAACAGAACAGACCAAATGCAATTGCACACTTACGTGAGGTTGAACTTGAAATTGAACTGCCAGGTGCAGGTGCCAGGAGGATATTCACCCTGTTCGTTCATGAAGGTCAGGCCCAGTTGGATGATCTTCAGCAGGTCAACGTTGCAGCGCAGCAGCTGGTACTGGTAGTCTGCGTTGGAACGGAACTCTCCGATGGGTCGGGCCACCACGCCTGGAAACTCTGTGTCCTAATCAACCACAACCACTCAGTCAGTCAGTCAAAACTCAAAAGTGAGGTAATTATTACAAATTATAAACTTGTAATTATCAGGCTTTCACATATTTGCAGTTTAAAGGAGTAAATCGTCACTGTCGGGTGAAAACCATATACGGTATGTCCAAACAGTTCCTTTTTATCGTTATAAAAGAAAAACAATTGGAATAGTGAAAATACTAAATTTGCCAATCTACATGCTCAGCTCACATTTGATTTGACTCTGATTTTCGATATGAAAATTATTATGGTACAAATAATTGTGATTAACAATATTATCACGATAATCAAAATATACTTAAAACTTTAAATGGCAGTTTTGTTAACTACTTGAACACCCAGCATCCATATTCTGAGGGGAACGTTCGCCAAAAATAGCCAATCTACAAGCTTACAAGTTCAACGTGTTGTGAACTTGTAGATCGGCTATTTTTGGCGATTCGAGCTAATCGAGCGTACCAAATGCGCTCTTTATAGCTCTGTTTTATCAAGTATAGAGGGTGTAAGTGCCAGTGGTACTGAAGTTTCAGCTCAACTAAAAATAATTCCTAGTTCAGTCAGACAACTCAAGAATAGATTTAACCAATATTTATTATAGAATGAGAATACAAGTGTGCATACGATATTAGACTAGGCGTTCGGCTCGGCTGCATTTTCTCCCTGCTCGGTGCGATTAAAACACCATTGTAAAACTTTAAGAGCAGGGAGATAGATATACAATAAAAGTATAAAACCCCCATGGGGAGCATAAATAACAGAGCCCACCGGTGGTGCTGGGGTGGTGGTGGGAGCAAACATCACATAACAACCAGGAACCATATGCAGAGGAAGGCAGGAAGAGCATGCAGACTGGTGAGCTTAAGTAGCCCGCCCAATTGGTCAGCTGACTGCCACATCAGCGAATGACGTGAGGGACTTGGACACACTTATACACCCACATAGTAATGCAGCATGTTAACCCCTTGAGTATAGTATGCGCCTTTGAGCATGGCATGAACACCCTCGAGTATGACTGCCTGAACTACCTCCGCAGGCTACGCATCATTGTATGACGGAGGACAATTTCACGATCTCTACGATACGATCATTGTGAAAGATTTTCTTTTTTTATCACTATAAACGATAATGTTTATCGTCCCATCCCTTATTCAGTGGTTTTCAACCAGTGGTCCGGGGACCACCAGCGGTCCTTGAAGGGATTCCAGATGGTCCCCAGGCCCCAGCTAAATTATGGAAAGTTGGTAACCAAATGGACCCGTATAGATTTTAACTCTTTTTAACTCTTGAGAGCATCAAATGAAAGTACGGGTGAAAGACCCGTTAAATCTCATCGAATGGTGGCCCATGGCTCAAATGCAGAAAAATATTGAACCACGATATGAAAACGGATGAAAACCACTGCCTTATTGTGACTGTGATGTGAACAGTGTTGGTCAGTCACCATGGCAATGTAGTTGTATTTGCGGATAACATGTCGTATCCTCTTCAGTTCGTCATCGAAGTTGTTGGCCCAAACCTCACATATCCTCTGACTGTGATCCACAGTGGCTGCGGGCATAATGGACACCTTCTGTACGGGGGAAATACAGAAAATACAGTAAATACTAATACATTATTGTCTCTGTGTCGGGTGGAAACCTCATATGTGGAAAAACTGAATACTTTTGATGCTTTTGTGTGACACTGTAGTTAGTATGTTCAAGTAGGGCGTTAATTTGCGAAAAGACATTAAAAGAAAAAGTTAAAATATGGAGATATGAGGTTTTGCCCAACAGCAACAATATGATGTACAGCTTCTGCATGCATACAAAACAATAATGTCTCTTTTGGACACAACAAATACATCATTGCTGACAGCTAAAAACCTAATATTTTCAAAACTGTCACAACTTTTCAAGATTCAAAAAATATATATATATATTTTATTAAAAAAAATTAAATTTAAAATTTAAAATTTAAAATTTAAAATTTAAAATTTAAAATTTAAAATTTAAAATTTAAAATTTAAAATTTAAAATTTAAAATTTAAATACAAAATAATAATAATAATATGTTCAAGTAGGGAATTAATTTACGGGCAGAAATAGAAAATAAATACGGAGATCAGAGGTTTCTGCTCGACAGCAACGACATACAATAAATATAATCTACCCCTTCTGTATGCAAGAAATACATAAAGAATAATGGATCGCTTCTGTAGAGAGAAACGGATCACTTTAGAGACAATAATATGTCTTCTTTAACCACTAACTTAACCACTCATCCCTATTATACACTCTATATAAGGCTTCCCTCCTCTTTCCCCTCTACAACAAATCTCTTTCCTCAAAATATGTATTTCAATATCTAACTAGAAAAAGTGCCCTTCTGGGCACAGGTCTCCACCAGGAGGATAGGAGTGTGTGTGATGTTTGGCAAAATGTTTAGGAGCAATATAAACGTGTGTGTGTGTGTGTGTGTGTGTGTGTGTGTGTGTGTGTGTGTGTGTGTGTGTGTGTGTGTGTGTGTGTGTGTGTGTGACGCGACTTGGCCTGTTGTAGCGCCACCATGAGGCTCATTTGAAAACTGTCAAGTGGCATTTCTTCCTCAGCCTAGTAGTGGGAATAGGCATGCACAGTTTCACCGCAATCGGACGCTGCGTTGAGGAGTTGTGGCGATTTGTACAAAACGGGCTACTCCTGAAAACTTTAGAAGCCAATCGTAGCCAATCAGGATGGATAATTATGAGAAATCAAACAAATCACATGATCACATGACTATGGAGAGCATGTGTACCGATTTGCGTGAAATTTGGATAAAATCTGAAGGAGTAATATTAGAAAATGTGTTTTACATATGTCGGCCTCCTGGTGGCGCTATAAAGAGCAGATGTGAAAAATTCCAGGCAAAGGTTTTTCCTTGGCCTCTAGGGAGTGTGCATACATGGTTTTACACAGATCGGTGCAGTTATAGGTAAAAACACAAATCGGCCAGTTATAGCACCACCATGAGGCTGAGTTGAAAATATTAAAGTGGCATTTCTTCCTCGGCCTAGTGAGAATGTGCGTACAAAATTTCACGGAAATCACTCGATGTGTTCATGATTTGCAGCATTTTGTTTGAAACGGAGCACTCCTGCGAACTTTGGAAGCCAATCGTAGCCAATCAGGATCGAGTCTGAAAAATCTGAAAGACCCGTTTCGTTGAATGGCTCTAGAGAGACCAATTTGTGTAATGTTTGGACAAAATCTGTAGGTGTACTGTCAAAACATTTGTTTTGCACAAAGTGGCCTCCTGGTGGCACTATAACAGGCCAATGTGAAAACTTTGGAGCAGAGGTTCAGCTCTGGCATTCAGGGAGTGTGTGTGCAGAGTATGGCTGCGATCAAGCCAACGGTGCCAGAGATTAGCTGTTCACAGACGGACGGACGGACACACGGGCGGACGGACGGACGGACGGACACACGGACGGACGGAGTGCAAAACATACTCTCTCCCCATGCCTTCGGCCTGGTGGAGACAATTAGATGGCCTGTCTACAAGCTCACTGAACGTGATTGTTCACCCGGCCAGGTTCCAATATAACCTGTGGCGATCTTATTAAAAATGCAAACATTATCAGGTTAAACATCGCTGCCATGCAGGGGACAACTCAATTATTTACACGACTTCAGTTACCAACTTACCACCATTCAGAAAAGCTACGGAACTGCAAGTAAGAGCATACACAGTACAGTATACATGTATGTGAATTTTGAGTGATACACTGACTGACTGACTGGGAAATGCATGATTCTATAGTTAACTGTGACCTTTGCAGCAACCACAGTGGTTATCATGAGACTGTCCCAATATGATCATATATTGGCATTCCCATATATGGGCTTAATATTGATCACAGTCAAGGATCTCCATATATGGGCATAACAGGGATTGTATTAGGGTATCAGCTGGGAATGCCCATGTATGGAACTTTTTTTCCCCCAGCAGCGCTGTCGTCTGGCCAGAAGACGGCGCCGCTCTTCGGCAGTCTCCTCCGTGAGTGTCGAGGTCGTACTGCTTTGACATGGGATGAACTTGACCAATAAATACACAATGAAAACAGGTTATGGACAAGGGTTCCTGGCCATGGCCAGGGTTCATGACCATATATAGCGTGTCTTGGAGACCGTGACTAGACGTGATATCACAATGCGTGACCATATATGGTGACATTCCCGTATATGGGGATTGGTGAGTGACAGGGATTGCAAGTTAGGTGCTGTGACAGATGTCATGATGATGTCACGATGCCCTGGGCACCTGGGGGCTTGCCAGGGGTGAGCAGGGGGCTGATGTCATGTGATGTCACGATGATCTGGGGGCTTGCCTTGGGTGTGTGACGGGAATTGCGACTTCATGACAAGAGTGACGGGAATTGTGGGTTATGTGACAAAAACGCAAGATTTCATAGTTATCTGCGACCTTTGGTCGCAAGCAAATATGCGACCTATGGTCGCAAGCAAAAAAGAATCATTTTTATGAATCGATTTTAAAGAGTATTTGCAAAAATAGCAGATCTACTATACAAGCTCACAACGCATTGCAATGTAACTTGTTGAGATTGTACAGTAGATTGTCACTATTGTTGCATGATAAAATATGAAATATTAATCTATTTATTTCTACACGGGCACAGTTGAAGGGTACATTTAGGTCCGATAATGTACCGGCAGTACTGTGCATGTATACTTTACATTACTTCAGAACAATTTCCACAGCATACATTTATTCTTGTTTACATTTAGTTAAGAGCCAATTTAGCCAATTTTAACGTTGAAGTGCCCACAATGTTTACATTTAGTGTTATTTACATTACAACACTCTACCATACCATCCATCCCACCTGGTTGACAATAGCCTGGTATCTATACAGCCTGGCAGGCTGGCACCCATAGCCTGGTATCTATAGGCTGCCTGGCACCTATAGCCTGGTATCTATAGGCTGCCTGGCACCCATAGCCTGGTATCTATAGGCTGCCTGGCACCTATAGCCTGGTATCTATAGAGCGTCGCAGTCCCGCCCCCTTTCATGACGACGCCAGGCCCAGGAAATAGTTTCCAATGCATTTTCCCATAGACATTTCAAAACGTATTTATTTAAAGACCTTATAAGCGTCGTACAAAGCCAACTCTTCTTGTCGTGACAAATCACAATATTTTGGACCAAACAAATAATTACAAAGAAGAAAAACAACAACAAAAAGTGTTGTAACCTGCCGTTTTCTTCTTCTTCCTAATTATTTGTTCAGCCCGAAAATTTTAGTTTGTTATCATGACATTTGTCACGACAAGAGTTGGCTTTGTCCGTGGCGTAAACGTCTTTAAATAAATACTTTCTGAAAAGTCCATGAGGAAAATGAACAGGGATTTATTTTCCGGGTCTCTCGAGGGGGCGGGACTGTGACGCTCTATAGGCTGGCACCCATAGCCTGTTATCTATACAGGCTGACCTGGCACCCATAGCCTGTTATACAGCCTGGCACCCACAGCCTACATGGCATAGCCCTGGCTCTCATACAGCCCTGGCAGTGGCTGGCACCCACAGCCTACATGGCATAGCCCTGGCTTTCATATAGCCCTGGCAGTGGCTGGCACCCAGCCTGCATGGCACCCATAGCCCTGGCACCCACAGCCTGCATGGCACCCATAGCCCTGGCTCTCATACAGCCCTGGCAGTGGCTGGCACCCAGCCTGCATGGCACCCATAGCCCTGGCACCCACAGCCTGCATGGCACCCATAGCCCTGGCACTCATACAGCCCTGGCAGTGGCTGGCACCCAGCCTGCATGGAACCCATAGCCCTGGCTCTCATATAGCCCTGGCAGTGGCTGGCACCCAGCCTTCATGGCACCCGGGCCATAGCCCTGGCTATCATACAGCCCTGGCACCCACAGCCTGCATGGCACCCATAGCCTAATATCATAGCCTGGAAGCCCATAGTCTGAGTGAGACTATAGCAGTTTATTGGGCCAGTTAGGTTGACTGTAGGCTGTAGCACTTAGCTTGCTGACAGTCATTTAACCATCGTTTGCATGACAGCAGACAGGCACACACACACGCCATGTGTGAACTGTATGAAACATTGACATTATTGACATTACATTAACACAAAACAAACAGTGCTTCAATGACACACACTGCAGCAGCGACACTCATTGTGTGTGTGTGTGTGTGTGTGTGTGTGTGTGTGTGTGTGTGTGTGTGTGTGTGTGTGTGTCTGCTGTCTGTGGATCATTATTAATGTTTACACACACACACACACACACACACAGACAGAAAGAAAGCACGTTACCAACCAATGTCTTTATTTATCTTACCGTTCTCCAAACTGCACGGGTATTTATTTTGTTTTGTTTGTTTACGCCTATTTCTGTGTTAAATCAATACACGTGCTCTCCTCCTCTCTCGGGGTTAGGGGGGGGTTTAACAAACTTTTGTTATAGTTTTTATATTCAGTTTTACTGTCTCGACATCAACCTACAGCAGCCATCACAGCTGAGCCCCGGAGCCAGCCCACATGCCTACGTCAGGACGTAAAAGGGAACGTCTATCTGCGTAGGAGCCCAACCACGCGTTATTTGGCATCCCACCATAGCTCCAGGAAAACCCCGCCCCCGCAGTGGGGGCGGGGTTTTCCTGGAGCTAAGGTGGGATCCCAAATAACGCCCCAACCACAGTGCTCCTATTTTGTCCACTGCCCCTATCGTGTAGTATAGGTAACTGCACGTGGCAGCACATGGACGTATCATCATTGATTGATTGATTGATTGATTGATTGATAATCATTGATTGATTGATTGAAAATTGTTATTTACAGTTTGTTGTAGAATGGGTACAGGTTCCAGGTTCAAGGTTCGCTTTATTGTCCCTAGCAGGGAATTGGTTTGCAGCCAGATAATAGTAAAAGATACACACAACAAACAACATTCAAAACACTAATTATAGAAGACATGGGCATAGAGAATTCATGACATTCAATAGTAGCAGAGTCAGAAAAAGTGCATTAGTGGGCAAACTGTGCAAAGAGGCAAGAATAGTTTGCCGGGACAAAGGATAGTTGTATTGAGTTTGTGCTTGAAATGTACTGTAATTCTGCAAACTGCAAACAATACATATTTCAATCAATCAATCAATCATAGTTTGAACCGGTTAGTCTTTGTAGTGGGTAGTGGGCACCCTCAGTCGACGACCTGAGGGCAACAGTTCAAACTCAGTCATCATTAGTCCTACAGATTTTTCCTCAGAAAAAAGTTTGTTGTCAAGAACGACACAACTTAAATTTCTGTGTCCTTAATGAGTGTAGGAGCAGGACTAGGAGGAGTCAATGGAGGAGTTCAATGAAAGTAGGCCTACAGGTCGATCAATACAAAATCTGCAATCATCAGAACATTTTAAGACATATTACAAATACTTTATGCAGAAAATACTGTACATACATGTACATACTATATTAATCCACAGACCCCATCTTGAACATATTTAGTGGCAGCGCACACTTATTAAACTTAAACATAGTCCATGTATTAACAGAGCAAAGTCTGCTGATTTGACTAATGTCCAAATTAGCACTTCATCTGTTACACCACTTGAAAGAGTCCAACACTATAAATATTTGGGCATAGGCTATATATGATACACTTCAAGGTCCATATTGAGAACCTGGTCAAAAACGTTGGTCTACTAAGAAACAAATCTTAATTGTTTTGCAGAAAGAGGATACTAGAGACTGTTCTTATTATGGGGACATCATAATGCTTCTGTCGCTACCACCCATAAGCCCCTATATGGCATCTACCACTTTGATCGCACCTCTTAGGTTCATCACAGGTGAGGTGACCCATACAAATCCCACCATTGCACATTACAGGCCTACTAAAGTTGGTTTGCCCTCTCGATATGAGACGAGATGAACATTGATAGGCTAAATCATCTTATACTTCATCTCTGTTAATCTGAATACTTCAATTTATCAAACCTGCTCTCATGACTACATCGCATTACTTGTCCCTATATGGTAAGCATGCAGTCACTCTGCTATTTTTGAATTTGAATCCTGAAAAGTAAGTTTTGTTTTCCACCCAACAGAGACGATGTAGGCTATATTTTACAGATTCAGTAAGACAAAGGATCAACAGAATAGAGCATTTTACAAGCTTTAATATACTTGGTATTATTTTGTACCAATGAATCCAGTAACATACACACGTTAAAAGAAAAATCCAACCTCCTCTATCATACATACATACAGCAGTCCTTATAAAACAGTGTGCTATACAGAAGTATTACTACAACATGTGCTACATCATGTGCATATAACAATAATAACACATCAACATGCTCTACAGTCTGATCTGTACAAATTTCACATGTAAACAGGCCTAAATCTCTCTGCTCTAGTACAGTAGTGTGTTTGTGTGTATGTGTGTGTGTGTGTGTGTGTGTGGGGGGGGGGGGGGGGGCTCCCCATGTCAGTTCGGCCGTTGTAAAAGGTCAATTGAGAATGAATAAATAATTGAATGTTGTGTTATCATTAAAATCAGATTAAGTGTTTTGCAGATGATTTGGGGACCACACTTATCCTCATCACGGACCACCATGATGTATATGAGTGATGAGTTACTACTCACTATCCTGGCATTAAAGCCATGTTATGTGTATGCATAATTACACCATCAATTCCCTTTGCTATAAAGGTTCACACCAGCAGTTAGTAGTAGTTACTAAGATGCCGGCTACCATTCAGATCCAACGTTTGTAGCAGCTACAAAAAAAGTTGAGCTGGTTTCAATTTTAGCTACAAAGCTACAATATGCTGTGTGAACTCAGCATTGTATTTGTCTCCCTCTGCTGTTTTAATCTGTGTACAGCACTTTGTAAACTTGTTTTGAAAACGGTTCTATAGATAGTTATTATTATGGGGGAGGGGTGGTGGTTGGTATCCTGTAATGCAGTGGTTCTCAAAGTGGGGCCCGTTCAACCATGTTTAACCTTACAGATTGTCCTATTTTCAAATGAGGGTCCTTGACATGAAAGGCCCTTAAAACAAGGCTCCAGACTTCCCAAAACAAACTAGTTCCCCCTTTTTACCTCCTTTATGATGATTTCCTGTTTTGGACTATATAGAAGAGTATATTTGTACGTCTCTAAATGTTATGATGAATTGAAAACGGTGGACCCTCTTGTAAACAAGTGTAATGCTATGGTGTCGGCCACTCACAGTTAACAGTTTTTGTATTGAGTTGTGATTGAAATGTACTGTAATTCTGCAAACTCAAACTGTTAATACTTCAATCAATCAATCAATCAAAATGTTTGAGAACCACTGATGTACAGTATTTTGTGAACTTGTGAAACTGTTGTACCACAAAATAGGGCATTAATTGTTTTGGAGGAAAAAACAAACAAACAAAAAAATATTAAAAGATTAGTATATGGAGATATTAGGTTTCAGCCCGACAGTGACGATATTTAACAGGCTGGTCACATGGTGCATGCTGTGACAGTTTGAACAAGTAACAAAGTACATTTACTCATGTAACTCAAAAGTGTCACTCAAACATGTTTCATTAAAGCAATAAGCCACGAGAGGTCTCAGGTTACCGGGTATTTTACAATGGCTGGGAAACATTAGCAGACCCGACGCGCAGCGGAGGGTCTTCTACCCTCCCAGCCATTGTAAAATACCCGGTAAGCTGGGGCCTCGAGTGGCTTATTGCTTTTCTAAAACGGTTACAAACATATAGCAATATTAACCTAATAAAACTATTTAATTCACAAAAGTAGCTACGCTTTGCGCCACCAGAGCGAGCCACATCACTTCCTTGTTTTGCTCGGCAAGTAGGCTATCATGCTATGTGACGGGAGAATAGCGCTTGATGTCCTTACGGGGCTGCCTGGAGCCACACATTCA
The DNA here is from genome assembly GCF_951216825.1 of Electrona antarctica. Taxonomy (NCBI): domain Eukaryota; kingdom Metazoa; phylum Chordata; class Actinopteri; order Myctophiformes; family Myctophidae; genus Electrona; species Electrona antarctica. The sequence continues at coordinate 26,993,212 of NC_136806.1, read as the reverse complement.
CAGTCATATGAGCCGGGCGGTGCTTAGACGCCCGCACGGCATGGGTTTGTAAGGCAATCAAGCGCTCCCCTTCCCCAGTACAGCTACAGAGATGCGGAATCAGCTGGGAATGATATAAGTGATTGAAGGTATGGGTTATCGGTGAAATTTACAACGGTCACGTGGCGGTAACCAGCCAATCAGAATCAAGTATTGGACTAAGCGTTTTAATTACTTTATATACTTCACTACATCTCCGAGGCAAATTATTGAACTTCTTACTCTACTACAATCATTTGAAAACGTACAAAACACACATTAAACAATTAAGCCCAACTACTGTATGATATTCTTTGTCCATTCAAAAGCAGAATAGCAGATCTAGGTGTGGGTCGGCTTAGCGATCCAGGCACCTTGGCGAGGAATCCAGCATGACAGTGTGTCGCAGGTTCGCGTCCCGTACCCGACAAACTTTACTGTGACCCCCTTTCCACCGGTTGGTTCCCAATGGGATAGGGTTAGTTCTTTTTGGTTCTTAGTCCATGAGCCAGAGCTCCAAAATTGGTGGGAAAACTAGTAAATTAATACATGATAACCTTTCCACAGTAGTAGCTTTTTCATACTTTAGATTATTTTGCATATTTTCCTACATAATGCCTCATTTGCATATTTAAAAATGTAAAATTTGTAATACAATAAACCATTGTCTTCGTGTAAGTACTCAATTGGGGAAGTTTCATGGTGATAACAATCTAATATAGGTATGGTTTTGCCCACTCAATTCATAATTAACGTTCCAATTTTGGGGCTCTGGCTCAAGGACTAAGAACCAAAAAGAACTGAACCGGTTCCCATTGGGAACCAACCGGTGGAAAAGGGGCCTGTGTGTCTTCCCCCCCATCTCTCTCCCCGTTTCCTGTATACCTACTATACATCTATCGATAAAGGCAAAAAATATCTTTAAAAAAGAATAAAAAAATAGCAGATCTAAAATATCAGTTGTCAGAAGGTTTCGAGACATTTTGAAAACCCAGGAGCACATAACTTTAAAATAATTCCCATCTAATTATCTAAAATGGGTTGTTGTATATTGTAAGGTTTTAAGCAAGACAGGAAAACAAGATTGAACTGCGTACACACACACACATCCAGCATTAACCGTTTCCGTCCATCCGACGTGTCCACACGTCATAGGGAATCCAATCGACGCATCCATAGGACGTGTGTCCTAGCGCATCCTCAATGTTATCAGGCGAGAGAAGAATATTCAGATTTTTTTCCGCTTTGCTCTGCCTTCATATTAGCGTCTCGTTCACTAGCCTGTTAGCGTGGCAGAAAGAATGCCTTGTATCTGCTCATATAGGGCGCTCTCCGTGGTTTTGATCTGATGGATATACTAGCGCTTCATTTCTGCTCCTCATCCGCCTTTCGTTCAAAATATGAACGCTTTTTGGATCATTTATCGTATAAATGAAATCGAGAGCAAGGTAAACTAGCAAAATATTCCTCTGGGGGGGGGGTTCAGAGTAAAAGCGGCCATGTCTTTCCGGCACCCCAGAGCTTCTATTTTGAATGTTTGTGTTAATGGACCCTTTACGGATTCATTTGGTTCCATTTGTACTCTCTTTGGAGTTAAATTAACGCAGAGGATTTTAGAGAGGTATGCAGAGAGGGTTCAGTCATTGCTCAGTGGCTCTGTGGAGGCTCTGTAAAAAGTTCTGTCGAAGGTCCTCCACACTTTGGTTCCCCTCCGCAATCTCACTACCTCTTGGGTGGAAACCTTGTATGACCATGAAAAAATAAATTAAAAAAAATAGCTGATCCTGCAAGCATGTAGATTGGCTATTTTCCCTACTTTTTAACCACACTCGACAAAGTATGGCATTAATTAACAGCAAAAAAAATGTCGGGCAGAAACCTCTTATCCCCATATTCTAACTTTTTGTGTTATTTCGTAAATTAACGCCCCACTTGATCATACTTACTACAGCGTCACACAAAAGCATCAAAAGCAGCAGATGTCCAAGCTCGAATTGTTAGCTTGTGGATCTGCTACTTTTGCCATTTTTGAATTTGAATCCTGAAAAGTAACAGTTTTGGACATATGAGGTTTTCACCCGACAGACGATAAGCTGAAAATATGCAGATACAAGGTTTCCGCCTGACACTACTTTGGTTTCCCTTCCCCTCAGGCGGCCGAGTAGGCATCCTTTTCGTCTGAGTCGTCAGGGTCCTCGCTGAGCGGCGAGCGGCAATCCAGCTGTTCCGTGCTGGACTCCAGTCCGATGCCGGACTCCTGGTCGCTGCCGTTGGAGAGGCTGGCGTCCGACATTTTGCTGCTCGAGTCCTGGGCGAAAATGAGCCGATCGTGGCTCTCTGGCGCGTCCTGCTGACAGGTGCTGGTGGTGGTGGTGGTGTAGTCCTGTGGGGTGTTGGCTAGCAGCAGACCGTTGGAACACGGAGCAGGAGGAAGCAACGACATCTCTGCAGGAACCCCGGAGGAACCCAGTCTGGAAGCACTCTGAGGGCCTTTCTCCTGCTCCAGCCTGGAGATGTTCTGTCGATGAAATTGACAGAATTGAAAAAACGTAGTGTAGAAACCAACATAGGGTTGCGACAGTTAATCAAACTAATCGATTAAAAAAGATTCCCCCAATGTCGTCATTGCAAAAGGCAGCACAGCAGTCAAGATACAGTTGATATGGAGGTATTTGATCAAATGTAATTATGGTGATATTTGGTTTTGTTGACAGTATTTCTGAAAGTGGGATCTGAAAGTGGGATTGAGGGTGTCATGGGGTCCCCAGCTAAATTAGTTAATATATCAAATCAGGCTAACTACTTTAAAAACGTATATATATTGGCTAATTGAAAATAGCAGACCTACTACCCTCCCAAAAAATATATAGATTTTAACAACACAAATCTTGTATGGGGCCCGGGAAGTTCTTGGCACAACATATTTCCATATGGAGGTCCCTGCCAAATATCTGGGGATCCTTGACATGTAAAGGTTTGAGAAGCAGTATACTACTGTATAAGAGTGTGGTGGAGTTAGTGAACCTGCTCATGTGAGGCCAGCTGATCTTCCAGCTGCTGTGTCTCCTCTCGTATCGCCATGAGAAAGTCTTCCACAGACTGCCGTGGGTGCATCCCTGCGTCGAAGCGGTTGTACAGACCTCTCCAAAACCTATGCACACGCACACACACGCACGCGCACACGCACACGCACACACACACACACACACAGGCACGCGCACACGCACGCGCGCACACACACACACACACACACACACACACACACACACACACACACACACACACACACACACACACACACACACACACACACACACACACACACACACACACACACACACACACACACACACACACACACACACACACACACACAGCGAGAAGAGAAATACGTATTTCATATTATCGCTGTCAAGCAGAAATCTCTATATTGAATTAGTTCATGAATGAATGTCCGATCGTATTGTTTGTTGTATAATGCAAACAGTTTAAATGCCTCCAAACGGTTTCTTTAGGCAAATGAACAAACGATTGGCTCAAATCCTACTACTTTTGAGTATGAAAACTCTTCCTCAGGCAGCAATATTTGCATTGGATTTTTGCCTCCTTGGGAACCTCTCCACTTTTTGGTGATTGTTCATCGTATGACAGCAGCAAGGTATAGCAAAAATAGATGATTTACGAGCTCACAAAATAGATAGTCTATGTTAATGTTTAAAAATGTTGAAAATGCTCTACTATGATGCGCCAAATAGGGATGCCTGTGTGTCTGTGTGGGTTTTATAAATATTCAACCAATGAAAGGCATTAACAAGAGCTTGTGACAAAAAAAATAACTAAATTGGATCCATTGGAACACAGGTTCTTATGTTTTTACATCTCCTAAAAAGAGACGGTTATGGACATACAAGGTTTCCACCCGACAGCAATGATAAAAAAAATACTAACATGTGGTGGTTGTGAGGACTCACTTAAAACAGTAGGGGGCAGTGGCGGGCCTCAGCACGCCTTGCGTCTGGCTGTGGTCGGGTCTGTACAGTGGACTGATGTATTCTGGGCGTTTGGACCACAGGAAGGACCACACAGAGTGGCTCTGCTCACGCACGCTGCTCAACAACACATATTACATGCAACGTCAAGTAGAAGAAAGAGGGGCAACACAGGTATCTGTTCTTCACAAGTAAAGACGCTGTTTACAGTATAAACATTATATATGGATATTATAAAAAATATGCTTATTTTTATTTCAAGTGTGCAGAAGTCTACAGCACTGATTCTCAGAGTGGGGCCCAGGGACCCTTAGGGGTCCTTGAGGGGGGTTTCATGGGGTGTCCTGCAAAATGAGGAACCGTTTAAACACTATTGACTACCCTATTTTATTTTCTGGCTATTTTCTTCTCTTACCCTCCCTTAGCCTCATAATCTTTTCAAATTGGGGTCCGCAGCCAAATACATATTCATTTCAGAACCCTTGAAATGAAAATGTTTGAGAACTAAAATATGCAAATTGATTCAAAATTGATCAATTATTGTACGACATGAACTTTCCACATTGTCTACATGAAATGGGCACAGTTCACAGGAATGGTCACAGGTTTAAATCTCTCACCCCAGATGGATCCTCTCTCTCTGGTTGTTGCCGACAAAGTTTCCGTACTGGCAGGAGTAGAGGTGATGGTGGATGGAGATGAGGAACCTCTCGTTGAACTCAAAGGCACAGGGGAACTGCTCCATCAGCTGCCACACACACTCCAGAAACTGATCCATGACGGGAGACACCTCCTTAGGGTCTCCGTCTAGGTGGCCGTACCTTTTTTTAAAGTATAAAATAAGGCACAACTGATTAAAACCAGGAAAACTGAAAGAGAATGCTAGCACCCTGTGGGCTCCAGTTGTAGGATTTTTTGAGCGGTGCAGCCGCTCCAATGTACAGCTTTGTGTGTCCGTTTGAGCACGGAATATGCTCATATGATTGGACATCATGTTGTTGACATCATCAGACGTCCTCATTGTGATGAAAGAGACCACTCACTTCACACAAGTGTGATTTATTTTTATTGGGCCTACAACTGGAGCCCACCGTGTACAAGCATTCTCTTTTAGTCTTCATGATATATTTTTTTGCTTAGCACCTGCCCAATTTTGGGTGTGGATGCGTTTATATAAAACCAAGAAAAGACAACACTTGTGCCATATTACCATATCCAAAATCCCAGGCAATATCTAATCTCATGATATCGATATAATGCCAGTTCATTGTCCACCCTGAGATCAGGAGATGTTTTTTTCTCTTCTTTTACTGACCAAAAGGTCAAATTGCAATTTAGTGATTACATTATTTAGACTGATGCTACGTTTGTTTGTTTACCTCTGATTGTAGTTTATTGAGACACTACACTGTCTCTCTGCATTTGATGTATGTGTTTACCTTGCTCTGCTAAATGCCTAAATTAAATAAATGAAGTTACAAAAACTATAAAAATGGCACCCAATGGTACATTTATATAGTGCCTTTATCCAAGGCACATAGATTGTGCATTACATGCATTACATTCACCCATTCACACACCGGTGACAGAGGAAACCATGCAAGGCACCAACCAGCACATCGGGAGCAATTAGGGGTTCAGCGTCTTGCTCAAGGACACTTCGACGCCAACTCTGGGGGAGCCCGGGTTCGAACTGGCAACCTTGTGGTTACCATCTGGCCACTACACCCCTGAGCCACCGCCGCCCCAATGCCTCCCTGCTTGGCACTCATCGTTTGGATTGGGATTAAGTCTCTGTGGCAAACCAGGGGAGTACACATCATGTCCATATAATGCCTGACCCTATTACAAATAAATAAAATAAAGACTCTAACCTGTGTGAGAACTTGTGTCCAAACGTGACCCAGTCCCTCTCGATGAGAACCTATAGGAGCAGAAACAATACAATAAAAAATACTCTGTGTGAAGAAGACTCAAGTTTCATAGGAAACAACGTGAATGTGACTAGCATGAGAGTGGGCTACAGTCCACAGTCCATGCAGAACACACATCTCTGGGTGAACCTCTTCACCCCGGCCGTGCATGGGTCCATTCCTCCTGTGAACCTAGAGAAGACGATGTCTCCCGAACGCAGCGTTTGCTGTTCTGTCATCTTTTATTCCCAGCAGCCAGGTGCCTCTTGGGCTGGCAGTGCTCCAGCCAGACACACACAATCCTTCTGATCAAAGCAACAACAGCAACAAGTACCCACTGAACTGGCAGTGGCTCAGGAGGTAGAGTGGTTGCTTGGGGATCCACTGTCGTTGTGTTAAAGAGTGTGTGAATGGATGGATATAATGCAAATTCACGCACTTTGGATAAAGGCGCCATTTAACTACACCAACCACCACGCAGCTGAATGTGTCAACATCAATGTGACTGTGGGGTTGAACATTAAAACTGAACTGAAGAAACATGTATCCTTCCCAAGTTCCCTTTTCAAAAGCATAGCCTGTGAATGGCTACAGATATATGCTATATACTGTATGTAAGCGTCCATTTACAAATTTAATTCCATTTAATTTCCTTTTCTCTGGTTCTGTGTTTTATAAATTCTCTATAGATTACACTTTTTTTGCAGGCATTTTGCAGTCCTCTTGTCACCTAGGGCTTATTTTGACATTTTTAGCTCTTCCTGCATTGTAGAAGTGGACAGTATCTATCATATAATTGTATGAATGTAGTCAAGAAGGAGCTATAGGCTGAATCCACATCCTCTGCCTCATACACATTATTCCAATCCTGTAATAACAATTCACGTGGGAATTAATTTAGAGCACCTTCCGTTCTTGTATCTAATAATGTGCTCTAAGGCACCTTTTCCCAAACAAAAGTTTCCCATTTTTACTCAAGTAAAAATAAAATGTTCTTTTCCTACATTTAAAAAAATGTTATATATTTAAAATGTTTTTTTTAAATAAAAAAGTTCCCTTTGTGGCTCCAGCATCTCACTTAAGTTTTTTCAGCGGATGAGCGGTGGTTCTTTTTACATTTTTGTTTAAATAAAAAAGTAAAATAATGTTATACATATTAAAACAAACAATCAAACAAATATAAGAAATTCAAACATTTAATTTTTTATAACTAACAAGTAGTGAAAGCCGATCTACAAGCTCGCAATGACGAGAAGCAACGCGTTGTGTGCTTGTACATCTGCTATTTTCACTAGTTTGAGTCCTGGGCAAACGTCTAATCTTTTCACTTGGCACTAGACTGGGATCAACTCCTTTTACAGTTTTCTGATCCGGGCACTAACCGTTGTGTCAACAGGCAGGCGGAAACCATGGCGGAAACCAAAAGCGCCTGTGCTCCTCCAAAATGATTACCCTTGGCCAGAGTCATCATAACTAATTTCCTTTGGTATAATTGTTTAGTTTGGTATTATTTAACTATCTTTTATTCCAACTAATCGCACTACTGGTGAGATTAGACTTCTCAATTTGGCATTCAGGTGAGACTTTCACTGCTTTGACTCCACCTCCAAGCTACCCCCTCCAACACACACACACACACACACACACAGCAGATGTGTAGCCTACAGGTACATACCATAAATCCTTTGAGGGTCCGGTAGAATGGGTCCAGCAACACGCAGGCCACTGAACACACCTGAGCCGTACGATCCCATCCGTCTGAACAATGAACCAACACACTGACCCCCTCCTCTGCAACTGCCTACACACACACACACACACACACACACACACACACACACACACACACACACACACACACACACACACACACACACACACACACACACACACACACACACACACACACACACACACACACACACACACACACACACACACACACACACACACACACACACACACACACACACGGTTGTGAGGCAAACTACACATTACTGTATGAATAAACAGTGGCATATTCACAATAAGGCGAGGACAGGCGGCCGCCTGTCCAAATCCATTTCTGCCTGGCCAAAATCCATACACTGAGAAAAAAAATCACACCCGTGTGAACTGAGTGGTGCAACTCCCCTCTCCCCCTGCCTCTCTCTCTCTCTGTGTAATTAGCAGGCAACAGTGCAACACTATCTCTCTCTCTCTGTTTCTGGCACAACAGCGCCACTTTTGCCCCTACTGGTACTCTAAACATAGTCACATAGTCCCGGACATTGCTGTTCCTTGGAGTGGTTGCACCACTCAAAAAAGAGAGGACAAACACCAGACCTGAGAACTATTAGTGGACAGCGGATTGGCCGTTGCGCATAGAGCACGCCCCTCAATCACCCATTGGAATGCATGCCTTTCAGCCTTTGTAGCCTACTCGTCTACTCGTCTGGCAGGTATATCTCTTTGAAAACCTTTAGTGCTCCTGATTGTGCGCGGACGACGACAACACATCTTGTCTGCCCAACATGTAATTCCTGGAAACGCGTCTGTGTATAAATTAGACATGTGAAGATGTGAGACACATTCACAAACAGATTGTCGTTGATGTCCAAAAATGCTACTTTTCAGGAAATTGATAAAAAGAACCTGCATTCCAATGGATCTAATGTAGTCACAAGCTCTTATTAATACTTTTCATTGGTTCAATATTTATAAAACCCACAGACACACTTAACCACTCCCACTTACAACCGGGAAGTGCATTGTGCGCTTGTAGATCGGCTATTTTCAAATGGCAGAAAGAGGGTTGAAGTGGGTAATGTTATGTATGTTTTGAAATAATAATCAAAATCTACTAAGTAACTAGTAACTATAGTTTTCAAATGTAGTGAAGTAAAAGTACTCCAAGGGGGGAGGAAATGATCCTACCCCTTACACTAGCATGACTGAAGAAAAAAGGGACAGAAGTAGCAAATACAATTAAGTAATGCAGATGTTTAACAATGATTTAACTGTTGAGAGCGTAAAATTAAACCAAATGGAGCCGTCCATTTGGTTTCATTTTACACTCTCAAAAGTTAAAGAACTAATAAGGGTCCATTTGGTTACAAACTAATCATTTAGCTGGGGACCACCTGTAACCCCCGCAAGGGCCACTGGTGGTCCCCGGACTACTGGTTGAAAACCACTGCTTTACACCACTCGATACAAGGTTTCTGCCCGACAGCGCCGATATGAATATTGTTCCTTCCTGGGCAGACAGGAGGATTATGGGCCAGACGTTACCTTAGCGATGAAGATGCCAGCGTCCAGGACGGCTTTGATGTGCCGCAGCCAACCAGAGCTCTCTAGACCCTCCAGGAAGTCTGACATAGAGGGGGACCGCAGCGCGCACACTGCAACATACATACATACACACACACACACACACACACACACACACACACACACACACACACATCTCAAAACGGGCCTGAAACAACATCTATCAGGAGACCACAAAAAACTCCTTTTCTCCTTTGTGCATATGTTTTGTATAAGTTGATGGTGTGTATTATTGTGTTATTTTTATGCTATGTTGATGAATTGAATACATAGGAGTAGGACCAATGGAAACAAGTCCCCAACCAGGACTATTTTGTGTTATCCTATTAGCCTAATGTCTGACTGTACCTTGTGCTGTTTACATTTCTGACTAATAAAGTAGTCAATCAATCAAACACAGACATTTGTATTACTATACATGTGAGGGTAACAGGAAAAGTGGGCACCTCAATGTAAAATTGGCTATTTATTTCATGGTCCAAAATCTGTAAAGTAATGCAACGTAGCCTAGCTATATATGATTAGAACATGATCGGACATTAATGTCTAATATTTGTACAATTGTTACAGCTACAAAACCTGTATATTATCCACCATTATGATACCATACATATACTGTAGTGTCATAGTACTGAAGAAAACCTGGAGACTTGACATTCAGTATGGCTAATTGGGTCTTATGATCAAATAAGAACATTATCATGCGTAAAATCTAAAATGTGTGAGTACAAGTCTTGCCACGGACACATGTGTACGGACATATTGATGACCCCTGGGTTAAATTCAGTTGTTCATCGCTCCCATGAGAAGAGAGAGCATAGTGGTAGAAGGAGAGCAAAGGAAAACAGATTAAATAGAACACGTACTGTATACAGATAGCGTACGCATGTGAAAATGTGAAAGCAGGTACAATACACGCATGATATTTAAAACGTTAGTATCATATCGTCTCTGTCGGGTGGAAATCCCATATTCTACTATACTTGTGGGGACATTTTGCCGTCACAAGTATGGAAATACAAGCACATGCACGAACACACACACAAACCACAACACAGCTGTCTGTTTCAACCAGCAGGAAACAACGTTTTATTAAAACGCCACATTCCATACCACTTGAACCCTAGCGCAGTGGTTCTCAAATGTTTTCATGCCAATGACCCCCACATTAATTGCCACGGACCCCCATCTGAAAAGGTTTTGTGCCAGGGACCCCCAGACGATTTGTGTTTTAAAAAAAATCTACATTTTTCAAACAATTTCAAGATTTTTCAAAACTGTTCCAGAAATGCCAGAATTCAAACCCAACTGAAAAACCAACAGTGTCATATACATCTACAAGGCCTATAACGCATTTTGCAGGGGGGATCCTGGAATTGCCCAAAGGACCCCCAAGGTTTAAAGTTTGCGGCGAAGATATTTAGCATAGAGTGAAAACGAGAGGGGGGGACCCTATTGTACAGCCCTGGGGCACTCCGGTCAAAGGGGTTTAAGTGCAGGAATGTGTGCAATAGAGAACAAAAGAAATGTAGCTCACAGTTATACCTCGTTTAAGACAACAAAATCAGCATTAGATTTAATATACTGCTAACTTGATGTTAATATTGGAATATTTAACAACACAAACCTTAGAATCCCTATTCTGGGGTGAGCATTATGTTAAATTTAGTTAAAAGATCCGATATGCAAAAGGTTGTTGACCGGATATTTTCAGTAAAGAAATTTGGTGGTCCGTGGCTGGGGGACCGTGGTCATTTTGGGCATGTCATATGCCAATAGGTATGCAAATACATAGGTATGTATTAATTTCAAAAACTTTCTAAAATACCAAAAATAACAGATCTATAATCTCACAGAAAAGAAAGACAGTATAGGTTACATTATGATATGATTAATACATCACTAATATCAGTGATACATCACTCTTTTAGCACAAAAACAGATGCTGCCAACATCAAAAAACCTGGTACAGCTTTTTTTTCTCCCTTTGTTCACAGATGCAGTTTCTTCCTAATGCAAATGGAAAAATCAACATTTCTATATTTATTTAGTAAGTAAGTACGTGTTAATGATAATACTGCACATCTCCTGGTGCTGGGGGTGACAAAGGCTTTGCCTAGCAACCGGGTCAGTGTTAAAAGTTGATTTTCATATTGATAAAGTACATTAATTGACCGAGAATTCCTTCAAAAGCAGACATCAGTTGGATTTTAATTGACGGAATACTCCGTCAAAGGCAGCTAAAAATGGTTCATAATAAAATATGAAATAATAAATTATCTTTTCCAACATACATGTAACCCATTAAAACCAGGAAAGCATCCGTGTCATTTTAGATTTTAGCAATATATTGCAGGCCCTAGGCTGAATATGGCACATTGGTTGGCTATTCAAAAGTAGCAGATATACAAGCTCATAGATCTGCTATTTTTTGAAAAACCGTGAACATTTGTGCAAATCGTTTTATATTTATTTTTTAACTAAAATCTTTGCTTCTGGGGGTTCCTGGAACAAAATAGTTTCAGAAGGGGGTCCGTGACTAAATACATATAATTTGGGGGGGGTCTTTGACATGAAAACGTTTGAGAACTAGTGATATAGCAACATGCGTTTAGAAGACACATGTTTGAACATTTTTAAATAATTTTGATAATTTTCACAAACACAAAATGGTCTCTTCTGGGGGTCGGTCCCAGAAGAGACTTCTCAAATGGGGGTCTGCGGCCAAATATATATAAATGTGGGGGTCCTTCCATGAAAAGGTTTGAGAACTGCTGCTTTCTACACACTTCAGAGTTAAACTAACACTGGGGTTGCACTGTGTCAGATGAGTCAATAAGTGAGCCATGTGACAGCAGGTGAGCGAGTTCATTCAACCTTTGGTTTTAAAACAAAATTGTTCTTTTAACCACTTAAACCCTGTATACTTAGCTGACTGGAGTGCCCCTGAGCTCTATACAAGACAGGGGGTCTTGTATAGAGCCCCGTTTCCGCGCTACACTAAATTATCTTGGCCAAAGATTGCAAGCTCACAGTGAGCTTGTACTGTAGATCGGCTGATCTGATGAGTGAGCTTGAGCTAATCCTGCTGAGAGAGAGAGAGAGAGAGAGAGAGAGAGAGAGAGAGAGATCGGGTGGTCTCTGGGGTTTTAAAGCAGTGGTTCTCAAAATGGGGACCCCCAGAGGTCCTTCAGGGGGTCCCCAGCTAAATGAGGAACAGTTCAACCACCTCAACCCAAAGCAGGAATCCAGGTTGAAAGAGATAATGTTTCACTATAATGTCACCAGCTAGAAGGTAATCCAATGAGAGAACGTATCAGAATAATTATTCAGATCAGAGGTTTCTCTGTCCCCACCTACAATAATAATACATATCAATTTTGGGGTCCTTTACATCGTTTGCCTGCCGCAATTGTCTTTTTTTTTTTTTTTCCATGTTCAGTCATTTTATTTTGGTAAAGGTTTGTTTTCTGGATGTGCACTACGACTGTTTCCGGCAGTTTCCCATATGATGGCGTTATGCCAGTAAGTGCTACGCAATGGTATTACGTGCTTCCATGCAATACTGCACAGCAGTTTGTTTGTGAGCAGCGTGGTGTGGTTTGTTTAAGGTGAAATTATGTATCAATACAAGTTGTGTGTTATATTTTGTTCAAGTTTGATTGATGGATTTATTTTGTTTTCAGTGTGTTCATGGCTGTTTTTCGTTGGGTTCTCTCCCCATTCATTCCCTTTGTTGCCGAATGCAGCCAATGAGGTAAATTGAGTTGTTGAAGTTTATTTGTTTATTTAAGTTTATGATTTTGGTTTGCTTAAGTATTTTTGTTCTGATTGTTATTTTTTGTGTCTTCACCAGTTTTACATTGTGGCCTGTTGATGCTGTTTGCATTGATAAAGCTACCAGTAACAGAAACCAACTGAGTCGTTAATGAAGGCAGTGACACATAGGATCACAAGTTCAAGGACTCCTTGAACTTGTGATCCAATGTAGTTAGTATTAGTCACAAGGTTTTTTTTTTCATTGGTTAAATATTAACCGATATATTATAAATTTGTGTGACACTGACGTAAAAGGTTGAAATACGGAGGTTTCCGCCCAACAGCTCACGCTGCCAAGGGGGCAGGGAGTTATCGCAAGTCCAGCTCTTCATTCTCTCCACATCCCATCACCATTCTCACGCCCTCCGTCCCTCTTTGGGGGGACGAGGTCCTGGATCGGCCAACTCCAGGAAACCAAAATAATTCCTAAATGAGGTCCAGATGGATTCAAAGTAATCCTAGAGAACGCATCCCTCCTGCATGTTACTCAGAAAGTCTCCTGTGGGAGACCCCTGGTCCAGGGGCATGCAGCACTGTGTTGGCTCATATGAACACCACAGGGGTGCAGTGTCAATAAGCAGTGGGCATTAGGGCTAAAAGTACTGTATCTATTATATTCTATGCGAATATTCTATCAATTACTTTGACGAATAATCAAGTATTCCTTTGACAATTTGTCTTGTTTTGTATATATCAAAGAATCGACATGGAAAGATTCTAGCAGATTTTTGAGGGGCGCTAGCCCCTCCTATATCCAGCTTTTGGTGTGTGTCCACAAACTTTGTCCTAAACAAACCTCCTCACTTCACACAGGTGCGATTTTTTTATAATCAACTAAATCGATTAGTTGGATTCACCACTTTGACATCCAACGGTGTTGCACAAATGCATCTCGGTAGATCCCCCCACCAACATCCAGAATCTTTTAACATCGATAATGAATTATTCTTCATAATTGCAAAGATTTGATTATCTTTACAGAAAAGATGATTTATAGAGTGATGCCAAATTTTTCGGTCCTGATTTTGGAGAGTGGGACACAAGCCCGCTGAGCTGATGCTAAGGAGGCAACCCTGTGATGTAAGGCACAAGCTCGCTTATTGGCAGCAGATAGTGGTTAAGTGTCTTGCTCAAGGACACTTAGGAGCCGAGGATCGAACACGATTCGAACAGGGAACCTTCTGATTCCAAGACACTTAAACAGCACATAGAAATGTCTACATGATAACGTGAGTGTGGGATGATTCTGAATTGTTCATTACCTTCTAGCATCTTCTGTTGACTGTTCCTCATCACATGAATGTTCTCGATTCCAATGAACTGAAACTTGATGTTGGAATAATTGTCTTCGTTCTCATAGCCCTTTCCTGCGGCTCGGTTCGCCATGGCATTGAGCTAGAAAGACAGTATAGGTTACATTATGATATGATATGATTTATACATCACTAATATCAGTGATACATCACTCTTTTAGCACAAAAACAAACGCATAAAAAACAGATGCTGCCAACATCAAAAAACCTGGTACAGCTTTTTTTTGCTCCCTTTGTTCACAGATGCAGTTTCTTCCTAAAATCAACATTTCTATATTTATTTAGTAAGTAAGTATGTGTTAATGATATACTGAGATTTGTGATATTATATAGTCAGCTTGGTTTACGTTTGTTTCTGTACCAAAGCATCCTTTCGTTTTAACTACATTATCTTTACATAATATCGACCCCGTTTCCACTAGCATGAAAGCAGGATGTTTTTGAAGGTTCTTGTTGCGAGCGGAGGAGCGAGCCCAGCTGTCTGCCGGTAAATATAACGCACCTGAACATACAGCTTTATGGTACAGTAACGTGTGTGTGTGTGTGTGTGTGTGTGTGTGTGTGTGTGTGTGTGTGTGTGTGTGTGTGTGTGTGTGTGTGTGTGTGTGTGTGTGTGTGTGTGTGTGTGTGTGTGTGTGTGTGTGTGTGTGTGTGTGTGTGTTTTCATAAAGGCCATGGGTTGGGGTCTCACCTTGGGCCTGGTGTTTTTCTAAAGGCCATGGGTTGGGGTCTCACCTTGGGCCTGGTGTTTTTCTAAAGGCCATGGGTTGGGGTCTCACCTTGGGTCTGGTGTCCACCACATACATGAACTGGCTGCGGGGGTTGGAACTCACTATGGCCTCCAGCAGCTGCTCGTCCTCCAGGCAGCGAGCGCTGAAACCCGACAGAGGCTGGCTGCTGCGGCAGATGGCGGCCTGGGGATGGAAGGGAGTGGGGGAGTAGTTTAAGAACAAAAATCTATACGGTAGGGACTGACATTCTTTATCGTTGCTGTCGGGCAGAAACCTCCGCCTATCTCCAAATTCTAATTAGTAAGTAAGTGAGCCCAGTGTCTATGACATCATGGACACTGCTAAAATCTAAACTATCTAAAACCACATATTACACACATAAAAACCCCAGGAAATAATTAACATTTTTTTGCAAAAAGGGTGAAGTGTCCCTTTAAATGAATGTCCTGGCCTACATGATCATCCTACAGCACAACAGCCTCAAAAGTAGAAGATGCAGATCTGCAGCTTTTGCTATTTTGGAATTTGAATTCTCAAAAGTAAGAGATTTGGACATATGAGATTTCCACCTGACAGAGACGTGATAATGACATGCACAAAATAGGAAAGCCAGGTTGAAAGTGGGTAACGAACGTATGATTGCAGACGGGAAAATGTGTCTCTAACACGAGTGTCTCTATGAATTGAATTGAGAGGTGGAGAAATTATGCATACAGTAAGATAACTGAATTTGAGGTTAAATGCAAATTAGCAACTGTCATCCTGGTTCGTAACTGTGGTACTACATGACAATGAGAGAATTTATGAAAGAATCAATGAATTTTCCCCACAGGATCAACAGGTCTATCTAAGTGTTAATTGCTGTATTCCTTAGGGTGTTGTTTGTATTGTTTTGCGGGGTCTTTTATTGCAGTGGTTCTCAAGGATTTCTTGGCAAATGGACAGGTCAAATGAAACTTCCATTTTAAGTTATGTGATCCTATTTCATGTACTTTGGACCTTAGTAAATCTACTTGACATTAGTAAAATATTGGCATTCATAAATTGGAAGCCTCATGGCTCACAAAATGTGGAACATTACATTACAGTCCAAACTGCAGACTCAACCATTTCTTCAGACTCCACCTCACTCCCTTTTGTTTATCAGTTTTGTTTTTCTTGACCACAAACATTAAGAAAGTTATTGGTGAAGCATGATATATGTTCATTGTTTAGCTGGTATCTTATAGTTTCAATGTACAGATTGTTAATTAGATAGCATATCGTTTTAGAGTAGACAGATGCTAGGTTCATTGTTTAGCTGGTAGCCTTTCTTGAGGCAATACACTTCTCTGACTGCACTCGTATGCTCTGGATAAGAGTCGTTTACACTGAAATAATACAAAAAGTATTCATATGCAAGTCTGGGATCATTGGTGCCAAAGTTGATCAAAGTTGATCAACATTTTAATCGTTCCTTTCAGCAGACATGATGACCGGGGATGACGTGACCTTTATGTGATCCCCCCTTTTGGCTTATAAAAATAGATCTGTGCTCATTTGCACATAGTGACGGTGACCCCATGACCCTCAGCCCTGGGAAGATGACCTCACACGCATAAAACATGATGTGTGTCACATGATGGAATCGCACATAAATAAATAAATAAATATATGTTTAGGACACTACAAAACCAAAGTGCAGTAACTACGCAAAGAATCAAACTGATTAAAAAAAAGAAATGGCTTTAAAGAGTTTCAAGGGACTGAACCCCCAACTGCTCCAGTGGAGCTGCTCAGTAGCCAACAGTATAAGACGGTGGTTGTACTAGGCAGATACTTTGATGTGTGCAGTGGTGTCATGCTTGTAGAACGCAGTACCACGCCGTGGTACCAGTAATTTTTACGTGCACACGCAGGGACGGAACGGAACGGTGCATGTGCGTGCATCCTAGAACGCGTCCCCCTAGATTCAAGAGAAGACGCACCTAATCAACCTTGCGTCACCAGACTTTCCAAGTACCCAGTGGTCTAGGTTTACTGGCACCCCCCCTCCCCATTTTCACGCTGTGTCAAGTACCATGCCGAATAAAATGGCTACTACTTTGCATAACAACAGCTTTAACTGTTTATACCTGAGCGCAAGAACAGATTAATTCGTCCAAACTCCAAAGCAAACTTTTTAGTTTCGCTAATGTGCAGTAAAGATGTTTGTCTGACTATTTTAAGCCTACTTTTGTTTGTGTCTAAAACTCTCATACACTATTTAACAATAGGCTTAGGCTATATCAGCTCTTCTGTGTGCATGCCGCGATGCACACATGCACGAGTGTGCACGAGCGTGCACGTGTGTGGGCGCGTGCACGTGACGTCATTATAGCGCCGTGGTACCAGTAAAAAAAACACCATGACACCACTGGATGTGTGTATGTGTGTCTGTGTGAGTGTGAACTTAAAGCAGGGTGTTCCTGAAAAAAGATAATCCATTCTCAGCGAACCTCCCCTGGGCAAATTAAAGAGAAAAAAAACATAACTAAAT
Organism: Electrona antarctica; assembly: GCF_951216825.1. Classification (NCBI taxonomy): domain Eukaryota; kingdom Metazoa; phylum Chordata; class Actinopteri; order Myctophiformes; family Myctophidae; genus Electrona; species Electrona antarctica. Next base: position 26,975,599 of record NC_136806.1, on the reverse strand, counting down.
CTGAAAAGAACACATGTGTTTGTCTGAGAGCAACTTTCGGCCTTGGGGTCCTTGGGAAGGAATTCTGTGCCAAGTCAGACCAACACTAGTATAACTACTGACCACGTACTGTACAGAAATGTAGTGTGCATAGTACCAGAGTAACCAGACCATTCTAATGAATATAGGCAGATATGCCTTTCCTCAGAAGGATTAGTAAAGATTCTTAACTGCTCGTTCCTTGTGTTGTCATTCTCAATGTGAAAGAAAGTGTATTTATTTTCAAAGTACCTCTTCAAACCTGGTTACATTTGGCTACACTGCAATTTGAACACAACAATACAATTTATTGAACTGCAAATGTATTAGCAATGTGGTGCATGCATGTTTTTTTTTTTAAAAGGGCTATACAAATTGTTGTAATACGATGCATTTGTACTGCATGTGACATTGTTATCTTACGTTCCACCACTGGTTTTAGAGTTCTCTATATGGCAGAGGGATAATGATGATGAGAAACTGTGAACTAACGTGATTCTCCTTGCAGTAGTACGCCAGCGCAGGGAAGCGGCCTCTGCTTCGAAACTTAGAACTCCCCACGATGACCGGGGGTGTGGCTGATTTGGGCACGTACACCTCAGCTGGGTACGTGTCGCTCACCTGGGAAAACAACACACCACAGATGGAAAAAAACACATTAATTTGGAGCAGGGGTCTTCAACGTTTTTCAGACCAAGAACCCCTTACATACCCCACTACATATTGTACATAAATTGTGTATCATCTCTGCTCACAATATATCCTATCACTGCTATGCCGATGACACACAACTGTTTCTATCCTTCCCCCCCTCTGCCACTCAGGTGGAAGAGCGCGTCACTGCATGCCTGGCTGACATCTCACAGTGGATGTCCTCCAACCACCTCAAGCTGAACCCAGACAAGACTGAGCTTCTCTTCTTCCCAGCTAAGTCCTGCCCTATGCGGGAACTAACTATTTCCGTAGACAACGCCCTGGTAACGTCTGTCCCAACAGCCAGGAACCTTGGTGTTGTCCTGGACAGTCAGCTCTCGTTTAAAACTCACATCACAGCTGTCACTCGATCCTGTAGGTTCACACTCTATAACATACGACGAATTAGACCGTTCCTCACCCAGGAATCAGCCCAGCTCCTAATCCAGACAACAGTCTTGTCAAAACTTGACTATTGTAATTCGCTCCTTACTGGCCTACCGGCATGTGCACTTAAGCCTCTCCAACTGATCCAAAATGCCGCAGCTCGTCTGGTCTTCAACCAGCCAAAATTCTCACATGTCTCCCCCCTGCTCCGCTCCCTGCACTGGCTCCCAGTTGCTGCCCGCACAGAATACAAAACTCTGATGCTGGCATTCGAAGCAACCAAAGGTATGGCTCCCCCATATCTTGCAACCATGATTGAACCCTACAAACCCTCTCGCGCACTCAGATCAGCCAACGCAGGAAAGCTGGAAGTACCCTCACTAAAAACGCCGGGACAACGCTCCACACGTCCCAAACTCTTCTCCCTTCTGGCCCCAAAACTGTGGAATGCACTCCCCGTTGCAATCAGAACTGCAGCATCACTCCCAATCTTCCGCCGTAGTCTGAAGACCCACCTTTTCAGACTCCATCATGGCCCATAGCACTTATCCTACCCCCTTAGATAGCACTTTTTAGACTTAGATAGCATTTGAAACAGACTTATAGCATGTCATGTAGACAGCACAATAATTGCATTGTATGTAGTCATAGCACATCATAGAACATATGTATAGCATAGTATAGTATATATGTATAGTTAATATGTATAGCGTCATTATATAGATATGTTCTAGTTACGTTCTTAGCTTACGCATGTTTCTTGATAAATGCATTTTATATATGTGATGTATTCCCATACTTTTGTTCTCCAGTCGCTCTGGATTAAGAGCGTCTGCTAAATGCCTAAATTGTAAATTGTGTAGAATTGACTAAATAGATTTCATAGATGGCTTCATACTTGTTTGACAGACCTTTAACCACTTAAACCCTCAATACTTAATAGTAAGTGAACTTGACCTTTGGCTCTGCCCGACACATATCAGCCATTTATTTTAAACTTTGATTTACAACATCTGTGTCTGCAATTATGCAGCTATCTGATGTGTTTGGATTTGTAACCTTTTTAAAAGGTTTGGGGCGACTGTGGCTCAGGAGGTAGAGCGGGTCGTCCAATGATCCATGGGTCGGCGGTTCGAATCCCGGCTCCTCCTGTCTACATGTCGAAGTGTCCTTGGACAAGACACTGAACCCCAAATTGCTCCCGATGTGCTGGTTGGTTAGCCTGGCTAATAAGCCAGACTAATATCACACAACACTGTCGCGGTATATCAGTCTGGGCTGGCTCCACTTGGATTTCATTTCCCGGGGAACATTTTCTCTTTGACGCAATTGGTCAGAGCTACTGTCAGTCAAAAGTCTCAAGCATTGAACGTCACTGTACCAAAGCCCGCCCATATTGCATACCGTGTCCCGATTGGTCCGACCTGTTCTCGATTGTAGGAAAGAGGCGTGCTACTGAGCCTCGCCAGACCGAAATCCGCTGGTAGGCAACTTTTTTTTGCCAACGGCTGATTCGGTCTGGTTTATTAACCAGGCTACTGGTTGGTACCTTGCATGGCTTCCGCCGCAACCAGTGTATGAATGTGTGTATGAATGTGTGAATGTAAAGCACCTTGGATAAAGGCGCTATATAAATGCACCATTTACCATTTACCAAAAGAGTAAAAAAAAAACGAAATTTCAGCAAATTTGCAACTTTCCCTCAATTAAAGACAATTCCAACAATTTTCAAAAGTATTGAAAATCTAATAATTCCCATAAATAATTGAAAACATTTAAGAAGTAGTGAAAATGCCAGATCCACAAGCTCTCAGCGTGAAGCGACACATGGTGAGCTTGTAGATCTGCTATTTTCACTAGTTTGGGTCCCAGGGAAACTTCTCTTTTGGGTCTTGACTCTTGAGCTAAAAAGGCTTTAATCAACCCAGCCTCTGTGAGTTGCAGGTGGTACTGACTTTGTACTCTCGGTTGACAGCAGAGAGCTTCCACAGAGAGTTTGGCAGTCCCATCCTGCTGTAATCAGCCTTGACGTTCACCAAATCCCACTGTCCCTGTGTCCTGTCCTCCTGCTCAGCATTAGGGTTGTAGGAAAAGCAATACAGCTCCTCGTAGCTCTCTGCAAGAAATACACAATGCTGCTTATTAAAATGTTAACAGACTGATAGATACCTGTAGATGCTTTTGGTTCTTGTAAAGGTTTAGTGAAAAGAAAAAACTTATACCAAAACATGTGTACAGTATAATATCAACACAAATCTGTTTTACTCTTACATAGCTGACTAGCTGTACACAATATAGGACAATAAAGAAGAACCTTGAACTGTTCTGTTTTTTGCTTTTTGTTTTATGTTCCTACAGAATCTATTGTTGAACCTTGTGTACTGCTGCTATCCTATAGGCAGGGTGCCCTCGAAAAAGATCTTGTATCTCAACAGGATTTGACCTGTATAAAAGTAATTTAAAAAAATGCAAATGACACTGTGATTTTATAAACGTTTTTACTTGTATTGTATCTTCCTCTTTGAACTCTTCTTTTAACTGCAATGTTGAGTGCTCACACAAAGAATAATTGACTGACTGACTGACTGACTGAGGATCTGTCATGAACAGGACAAGGAGTCACCTGGCTGGGACAGTCGCTGTAGTGAAGCTTCGATGTCGTGACAGTCTCTCTCTTGGGGGATGACAAAATGGATGAGCTGGAAGTTCTTGCAGTGGATGACGAGCGGACATCCTGACGCTGTGATTGGCTGCTTCTCCACACTAGACACCAAGCTGTGAAGCACCTGACACAAAGAGAGAACCAACATAAACTGAACCCAACTGACCTTCAACTCTGTATGCTTGCCAAGAGAAACTTTATAAAGCGTGTTTTTCCACTTAGTTTAAGGTAGGGCCTAGGGGGATTGGGTTTGTTTGGGGGTTAGGCTTGGAGCCCAACCAATGGCAATGTTGTGTGTGTGTGTGTGTGTGTGTGTGTGTGTGTGTGTGTGTGTGTGTGTGTGTGTGTGTGTGTGTGTGTATTTTCGTACCCAGGTTTCGTTGCGGCTCTCAGAAGAGCTGTGGTTCTCTACGTAGATGCTGTGCGTGGCTGTCAGGTACAAAGTCCCAACACTGGACTTCCTGGGAGACACCCGGTCCACCAGTTTGACATTCTCCACCTGCGACAGACAGACACAGACAGACAGACAGAGATAATTCAGTTATTCTCAACCATTTTCATTTCATGGACTCCCAAGTTTGATACGCATCAGGCCACGTACAGAACCCCCCCCCCCCCCAGGGCCCCTGCCCTTTTGGAACCGTAAGGATAAATTTGGTTCCATTTTGTATAGGCCTACAGAGTTACAGTCCCCATAGCTACAGTCCCCACACAGTTACCATGGTTACAGACCCGAAAGGGTCCTTCATTCGGGCCGCTCGTACAAAGGGTGTCGCTTGCCGAAAATAGCCCATTTACAAGCTCACAACAACGCGTCGCTTGTGTAAATCGGCTATTTTCGGAGTATAAAAGGCAAAAATCATTCTTAACACATACATACAAATCGTTCAGAATGAGGAACTAGAATGCCTACGTGGCCGCTGGCTACACGCCCAGATTAACAAACAATCACAATGGATTATAATTATACAAATAAAGTATTTAGCATTTTAAAAAAACAACAATATATAGTCATAAAATCGCAATGTATAGTAATAAAGTAAAATGTAATCACTGCGGTGTGTTACCTTCGGGATGCGGATGTGCTCCATCTCCAGATGAAATCAGAAAATCCCTTTACGGGTTTGGGAGGCTTTATCGATCTCTCTGATTAAACAGTTTTCGTTTAGATGTTGTCATCCAGGTAGCAGGCTACTTCTGCATGCATGGTGTAGATTATAAGGCCTATAGATCATAATAAACAGATGTTTATTCCTGCAATGAAACGCAGGTCGTGATAATAATATTTATTCCTGGGCCTGTCTCTACCATGCAACCTGCTGGGCTGGCTGCATTTCATGGTCCTAGAGCCCGTTACTTTGCTGCCTCACAGCACTGGACGGACCAGGGACGGACGCAGCAGAAGAGTGCATGGGCTAGAGCAGTGGTTACCAAAGTGGGGTCCGGGGACCCCTAGAGGTCCTTGAGGGAGTTCCAGGGGGTCCCCAGCTAAATGATAGGAAACAAATGGACCCGTATGGGTCTGTAACTCAGAGAGTTGTCTGTCAGTGTTTGTAGTTGTACACTCTCAGAGTTAAATTAAGAGATAGAAATGCCATTAAATAGGGGGCCGTAGCCTAATTCAGGTCAAACCGTGGGCCCTAGAGCCGTAAAAATCTTCTCGTTTGGGGGTCCTTGGCATATATTTTCCAATGGGGGGTCCGCTCCGCAGGCTAATGAGTATCATTTTGGGGGTCCTGGTCCTTGATATGAAAAGCATGTGGCAGCGGTGGCCGAACGGATAGCGGCGCGGTCTTGATACCGGAAGGTTCCTAGTTCGAATCAGCCGTCCGACACGTTAACATTACCACCGCTGAAGTGCCCTTGAACAAGGCATTGAACCACTACGATGAAATGTGTTCTATGAGCAGGGCCTGGCTGGAAACAAGTTCTTGAGCTTAGCCCAGATACCCTGGGTAAATATAGATTTCATTTCATTTCATTTCAAAGGTTTGGGAACCACTGGGCTAGAGATTGGGCACAGGGAACCTAAACATTATGGGTAGAGTGCCCATAGCCCATAATGCAGGGAACCTAAACATTATGGGTAGAGTGCCCATAGCCCATAATGCAGGGAACCTAAACATTATGGGTAGAGTGCCCATAGCCCATAATGCAGGGAACCTAAACATTATGGGTAGAGTGCCCATAGCCCATAATGCCCACTTTTAGAAATCCCCCTAAATAAAATAAAATAAAATAAAATAAAATAAAATAAAATAAAATAAAATGAAATAAAATAAAATAAAATAAAATAAAATAAAATAAAATAAAATAAAATAAAATAAAATAAAATAAAATAAAATGAAATGAAATGAAATGAAATGAAATGAAATGAAATGAAATGAAATAAAATGAAATGAAATGAAATTAAATTAAATTAAATTAAATTAAAGTTGGAAATGGTCTGGAGTCATGTAAAGTCGTACAGTTGAGTAGGCTACATGATTTGAACATGCCTGGTTATCATAACCTCGCTTCACCAGGCTTCCGGTTATCAATATAAGATCTAAATTTACCTTTCAACCTTTTGTTTATGCCCATAATGACTATAGATATATATAGCCACAGGTTATATCAATGTTTAAAAGTAGGCCTAAAATGCCTATCAATTAAATATTCTTCTATTTATTGTCTCCACCAGGCCGAAGGCATGGGGAGAGAGTATGTTTTGCACTCCGTCCGTGTGTGTGTCCGTCCGTCCTTCCTTCCTTCCGTCCGTCTGTTACCAGCTAATCTCCGGCACCGTTAACCCGGTCGATGCCAAACTTTGCACACACACTCCCTGGATGCCAACGATGAACCTCTGCCCCACATTTTCCAGAACGGCCTGTTATAGCGCCACCATGAGGCAGCTTTTCACATGTTTTACCTAAAACTGCACCAATCTGCGTGAAACGTTGCATGCACACTCCCTAAAGGCCAAGGACAAACCTTTGACCTGCATTTTCTGCATCTGCCTTTATAGCGCCACCAGGAGGCCGACTTTTGTAAAACACATATTTATTTATTTTGTTAATTTTGTAACCCATTTTCACCTGTGTGTCAATTATCTAATGTGAACCTTGGGCTCTACACACCCTCCGTCAACCTAGTCCCCATATATGGGGGACATGGGGAGAGCAACGGACTTGAACTCATGTTTCCTTCATGCCTGAGTGTCCAAGTTGCTCCTTTACACCTGACAGGGGGGAGTTTCCCTGGTTGGACGTAGCGCGTGGAAGGAACACGTTATTCCAACCAGTTCCTTTCCCTTCCATCAGGCGCCCCGGCTGGCCAGGGGGAGGCAGTTTAGAGACCAGGATTACTGCATGTTTTTTGTGAGGGTACCTACCCTAGGGGACACGGGGAGAACATGCAAACTCCACACAGAAAGGCCCTTTCGCCAACCCCGCCTCGGGTATGGGCACTGATGACGCGGAGGAGGAAACACGCGGCCAGTGCCCACAGCGTCCCGAGCGGGAATCGAACCCATGACCTTCTAGCTGTGAGGCGACAGCACTACCAACTGTGCCACCGTGCCCCCAAAAAAGGAAAAGAAAGAAACGTTGCTTGCACACTCCCTAGAGGCCAAGGACAAACCTTTGACCTGCATTTTCCGCATCTGCCTTTTATAGCACCACCAGGAGGCCGACTTTTGAAAAACAAATTTTTTGATATTACTCCTCCAGATTCTGTCCAAAAATCCCACAAATCGTTACACAGTATCTCTATGGTCATGTGCGCAAGTCGGATCTGTCCGATATTTCATATTCCATCCTAATTGGCTATAATTGGCTTTCACAGTTTGCAAGATTGCCCCGTTTTGAACAAAGGCCTCAAATCATGAACGCAGCGTGCAATTTACGTGAAATCTTTCACACATTTTCTTACTAGGCTGAGGAATATATCCCACCCTTTTCACATTGGCCTGTTATAGCGCCACCAACAGGTTGATTTTTGCAAAACACATTTTTGGAACAAAATCATCCAATTGCCATCAAAGGCGTATGAAGAAATGGCACCCTTTTCACATTGTTTTGCCTGTTTTAGACATGGATAACACTTGAATGTCTATAGGAGCAGACAATTCAGCGACCTTGTATGCAGCTTGGACAGGGAGGGCAATGAGTGTCATATTCAAATGTTAAATGTGTGTGTGCGTGCGTGCGTGCGTGCGTGATTCACCTATAGTGACTTCACTATATCATAACTCACTCACTGCACTACTTAAGTTGTGAACTTGTGATACTATAGACTCTAAAGGGTAGGATACTTCAGTGCTGTCCTTTCTGATCAGCTTGTTAATGTGCCGTTATATGAATATGTCACCCCTTTACGTGACACAATGTGACACGTTCTGAGCTTGTAGATCTGCTATTTTTGGTGAAGAGATTTATTTTTCATGCCTGTAGGCTTATAGTTCCCCTAATGTAAGAGAGTGGGGTTTACTGAGAGGTTGTCAAATGGGAACCTCCCATCACAGATGTTGCATTGAATTTTCCCTTCCAGAAGGCTCCTTAATGAATCTAGTGTCCCAGAGCCGCTGCCTGCCATTGACACTAAAGCATAATTTACACTTGATAGTACAAAAATAACATGTGAAAAACACAACACAATGAAAACTCTACTAGCTCAATGCTATTTTCACTATACATAAGTAGGCCTACATAGGTTTTACAGGCCTGCTGTCATTTTCTTTTCATAGAATTGTGGGCTGCAAGTTCAAGCCAAAAAGACCAGGCAGATGGTAAAGGTCATTCTCTGCCTTAACTCCCAAACCCAGTCACGTGACTCACGTATTCTCCCCTTTTCATTAGGTTCAGAAACACTTACCAGGAGACTGATACAATGCAAGATATCCATGCTTTCCTATGGTGTTTGTGTAAATCGATTAATGAGACAAAATCAAAACAAATTAAACTTCTTTTTAAAGGAAAGCATGAGACTGAAGTCCATTTTTTACCAACTGCATCCTCTATTTTATTGGATGTCTCCACAATGCATTATGGAATATTTGGGTGACTCTGTTGTACAATAATTGTCATGGTGACGCATGATGTATATGGAAAACCATAATTCACATTAATATAGTCTGATTTAGCTAAAATGTAAACCCGGATCTTTGTCTCCCCTGAGAGAGAGACCCACAGCTGCAGGCCCTGTAGGGGTCCTTGTATGCTAATAGATCAGCCTGCTGATAGCAAGCCAGGACACCTACTGTGCCTCCTAGCACTGGGCTTCCTGGTGACCATATATGGGGACAATTTGGTACAGGGGGGTTGGGACCACCTTTGCATTCTTCCTTTGATGTCTCTGTCTTTGAGTTGTATAAGGTCTACTGAAAATGTTTGTAACAGTTAGTCAGTGGCTCACACGCCGTGAGGCGGGTGGCCTATAGGCCCATGCAGGAGAGATGATCTGTACTTTGTGTCTGCAAATAAAACTGGACTCCGGAACCTTCATCTGCTTGCCTGTGCTTCTTCATCCATCTATCTGTCTGCAGAACTTCTCCGTATTTTTGCCTGAGTATACTACTATTTTCTAGTCTAAGTATTTAAGGTCTGATTATGCTCTATGGGGAGAGGAAAAGCACTCTCTCCTTTGTAGATTATATTCTTCACGCAGAAACATTTCAACCTCCTGTAATCATCACACTCTAGCTGTCAGGGTTGACGTCACGACTACCTAGTTGTTACGTCACTCCCTCCTTTTATAAGGCCTTGTGCCAGCAAATATTCTCTGACGGATTTAAGATTTCTGTAGAGTTACTTCAAGAAGATAAATCTAACTTTAAACCTAAGTTAAAGCTTCCATCTCTAAACCCGTAATCCCATCTATTCGGCAGCCTCTAGACAAGACGTTACATCTAGTCAGCACTTCCGCACTTGTGACCACGGAATATCCTCAACCCCTACAGTTAAATCCGTCCAAGATTTTGGTCGCAGCGGTTGAGCATGTCTACAGGCTCCGTTTCACCCAATGATTCTCCCTACCGGCGACAACCCGCACGGTCAAAGTTGAACCCCAAGATGGAGACTAAAATATCCTAAAATATCCCCAAGATGGTCAAAGTGGAACCCCCTCAAGGACCACCTGGAACCCCCTCAAGGACCACCTGGAACCCCCTCAAGGACCACCTGGAACCCCCTCAAGGACCACCTGGATGAGTGGACCCCCGGACAACTGGCCACCTGGATGAGTGGACCCCCGGACAACTGGCCACCTGGATGAGTGGACCCCCGGACAACTGGCCACCTGGATGAGTGGACCCCCGGACAACTGGCCACGACTCTGTTTCCGCAACCGTGGACATCCAACCGTCCCCTGCCCTGACGCCTCTGCCTACCGCGTGGACGCGTTCCTCGAGGGGGGGGGTACTGTCAGGGTTGACGTCACGACTACCTAGTTGTTACGTCACTCCCTCCTTTTATAAGGCCTTGTGCCAGCAAATATTCTCTGACGGATTTAAGATTTCTGTAGAGTTACTTCAAGAAGATAAATCTAACTTTAAACCTAAGTTAAAGCTTCCATCTCTAAACCCGTAATCCCATCTATTCGGCAGCCTCTAGACAAGACGTTACATCTAGTCAGCACTTCCGCACTTGTGACCACGGAATATCCTCAACCCCTACACTAGCCAGAATCTCATCCTCTCATTGTGGGGCGTTCCTTTGTAATACAAGTATTTATAGAGCAAGACAAATGTTATTAACAGATGCGTGTTCCAAATTCACAATGAAAAGACAAAATTACATTCGTAGATTTTTATTATGTTTAGTTTAGTAAGTAGTACTTTCCAAAATGGTACCTACATATACAGTACATGAACATGCTTGATTGAACTTTTAAGGCCTAATATTTCTACAGTCAGGCCCGCGGGAAGTACTTTACACTCGCAGGGGCTGAGCGTCTAGTAGGGGGTGCGCAAAAATGTGCGTGCACGCGCATCATGCACGCGCATTTTCGCGCATTTTCACGCGCAAACGTGGCCTTTACTTTCCCTCTCCACACGCAAGTTATATGAACGAACTGACACAGGCAATTAACCAGGATAAGGTGCCAATACTGTGAAACAGCATATTTTATTCTTTTTTTTCTTCTTCCCCTCCTGTTCGAGGGGGGGCTGTGCCTGGGGGGAGGGGGTGCTACAGCCCCCCCAGCACCCCTACTTCCCTCAGCCATGTCTACAGTTGCTACAAATTGCTACCAAACCTGTGGATAGTCATATGGCATGAACAATAACTTGAAGGGTAAATGTCATTTTGGGTCAATGACAATGTACCGGTGCATGTTCACATCATGTATACTTTACATTATTTCAGATATACCATCATAAAGCATAGCCTACTTTTATCCTCTACTCTTTTCACATTTTGGAAAAGAATACACAGACTTCTCAGGTGCCCACTCTTCCTGTAGTCATAGGACTATACACAGTATAGCTATATGTAACTATCACTGTCTTAAGTCAAGTGATCAGACATTTTGGATTCCCATATTTCAGAAACAGACATGACATTAAGGCTGTACCTTAGCCCTTTTTTTAGGACTCGAATTTAAAAAAAATAACCTTTGAGATATGTCTCGATCAGAGCGCAGCGCGTCTCCCCTGCTCTTTATCAATCTCTCTCGTCTCTCCCAACACACACACACACACACACACACACACACACACACCGTCAAGTGGCTCCGCGAAAACAGCTGATCTGCAAGCTCATGTGAGCTTGCTGGCAGGCAGCTAAAACAGCGTATATTGCTCGTTATTTGTCCCACCTGTGTATTCTCAGAAGCTCATTGAAGTGCTTAACAATGATCAGAGTTCCCTGCTTTTTGTGATGTGATGCTAGAGAGCATATGCTAATATATCATGGCTAAGAACGGTTCCCCCTGTCAGCGATCATGCTGGTGGTGTGTCGTGTGTGTGTGTGTGTGTGTGTGTGTGAGAGAGATGCGTCAGACATTCCATTCAATGGAACTCTTTTGTTCTCACAGAACAAGGTGAGAAAGGTCAATCAACTCAGCTGCAGGCCAATCACCAAATTAAGAGATGCACGGGAGATGGGACAGCAGAACTAGGAGATATTTCTTTAAAAAATCATAACTTCTGACAGCAATGCACTAGAAACTTACTTTCTTTTTTACATGCTCATATCGCATTCTCGCCGAGATATATTTTCGAGTTAATAAAAAAAGGGAAAAAATAATATTTTTTATTTAATACAAAAATAAAAATAAAAAAAACGAATGGTTCAAGCCCATTAATTAAGATTCGAGTGCCAACCCTAACGAGCGAACATTCGAACCTTGAATGTTTGGGGACAGCCTTACATGACATAGGCTTGTATAGAGAGTATGCGCATGTGCTTAAAGTGAGTGGCAAATCGAGTGGCAAAGCAACAGGCAAAGTGAGTTTAACATTGTTTAATGTTGTTTAATGCAATCAGATAGGACTTTTCTGTGTGGATGTATGGGCTGTCAAGGCCAGAAAGTAGTTTTTTGCCACTCAGTAGGCGTTCCTGCATAACTTCCTGGTTTGATGATGATGTCACACGCATACCCTCTATTGTATGTGTAGAGTCAAGTGTGTCTACCTTAGTAATGGCCTGAAACCTAACAAAGAAGGTTTTGTGTAGGTAAAGGGGTCAACGGTAGCCATGTTTAGTAATCTCATCTATAAAGTAGTTCACACAAAATAGCTGTGCCTCATCTCTTTACATAGAGTACATACGATACTCGGTGGTCCATAAAGTTTATCAGCCACTTTGTCTCCTTCTCTTATCTCATGAGTTACAATATTTGGCCAAACAGGGTTACTGCAATCTTCAATTATGGCATAAAAGGAGGGCAGACCAACAATCGAATTAGTCGGTTTCAAAGTTGCAAGATTAAATAAATTGTCGCATTCAAAAGCCAGTAATTGTATTCCTAAGCCAATGGTTTCCGTAAGGAGACTTCGCAACTCTCCTGTCGGATCAAATTATTGGCATGAATTCAAGGCTTCATGGGGTGTGTAATTGATAGAAAATAATATTTTTGGGGAGTGAACTACTACATTTTTAACCACAAAAGCTTTGTTCATTTTTAAATTAACTAATGCCCTGCTGGTACAGAACATTGCTGGATTGGTACCTGCTCTCATAAACAACAGATGTCACTGACTGAACAGGCCTGAGTCCGTATTATTATTGTCTATTAAGTTCAGTGCTGTGAAAAGGAATTTTAATAAAGTCTGAAAGGTGACTATTGGCTTGAATAAAGCCTATACTATTGTACATGTGAGGTTTCATTTAGTGTAATTCAATCAGACATCTGCAAAGGACAGCACATTTAATCATCTGAAATGATACGTGCATTGAATATTCCAATTAGACGTTTAGCACATACTGTAAGCCGTTCTCCTAGTTTAATTCTACAGAAGTTTACTACAATCTAGTGCACTAGTTAAAGGAAAGGCTCGGTCGGCACAAAGGAGTATGTTTGTTTTCTTTACTGTCTGTTTGAGAGGATGGCGCAAGACAGACGAGGGTGGAAACGACTCATCAATGGCCTATGTTCCGAAAGGAATACAAAGGCCTAAGTAAGTAAGTAAGTACTGTCTGTTTGAAGTGGACCACCCTGACCCGCAATCCAGCCTGCAGTGTTTGCTTTTGCTTTTGTCTGTCCGATGGCTGGGGATTAGCTTGTAGATATACCACAGGCCAGGGATCTACAAGGCAGTTCCTTGGGTGTGCAGTTTGATGAGCAAACAGTAGCCAAAGTACGCAGCACACTTCTGGTTCTCAGTAGGCCTATCTGTGCGGCCACAGAGAAAAGTCTAATTGTCTGTAATTGTCTCCACGGACACACGTCCGTCCGTCCGTCCGTCCGTCCGCCCGTCTGCGTACAGCTAATCTCTGGCACCGTTGGCCCGGCCGAGGCCAACACCGAAACTCTGCCCCGATTTTTCCACATCGGCCTGTTATAGCGCCACCATGAGGCCGATTTAGCCAAAGGCATTTCTGTACATTACTCGTCCACATTTCATCCATACATCTCGCAAATTCGTATACACTATCTCCATAGTCATGTGACCTGTCCGTGACCGTCCCCATATTCCACCCCCATTGACTAAGATTGCCTTCCAAAGTTTGCAAGATTGGTCCGCTTTGAACAAAATGCCTCATGAACACAGCGTGCAATTTCCGTGAAATTATGCACGCACATTCCCACTAGGCAGAGGAACAAATGCCACTTTAAAAAAATCTAAACTTACTGAGTGAATAGTCCCTATACACTGGCCCTATAGGACCTATAGGCTATATAGCCTATATATAATATGCAATTACTTCAGATGCTTATAATAAAATAATTGAACATGCCCATTTCTCCAGTCAGTGCCCTGCATGGTGCCCAGTTAAAGGGATATTTCACTTAAAAAAAAACCTTTGGTCTACTCAGGCTTTGTGAACACTCCAGACAGTTTTTAAATTGCTCGGTTCAGTATTTAGATATCTGATATTCATTTTAGCTGCCCGCCCCCTTCCTATACAAACCCATTGTAATTTCAAACTCCATTGATTTTAACCATGATAGATTCATCAAAAACACTTTTGTCTTTTTTTCTGGTGATTGATATATTGTCCTTCTGATACGTGAGGGGGGCATGGTTTTCATTTATTTTTGATAATTGTTTTTGGAAAAGAATGAGGGCTGGAGGACAGGGGACTAAAGATTCAAAAATATATAGGCTACTAAAAATAAATTAAAACAGTAAATGAAAAACCATGGCCACCTCACGGACAATATATCAGTCACCAGAAAAAAGACAGGTGTTTTCGATGAATAATCAGGGGTAGAGTGGCTGGATGGTAAATGGTGGCTCAGGGGTAGAGTGGCTGGATGGCAACCGCAAGGTTGCCAGTTTGAACCGGGGCTCCCCCAGAGTTAGTGTCAAAGTGTCCTTGAGCAAGACTCTAACCACCTCCTTATGTGCTGGTTGGTGCCTTGCATGGTTTCCGCTGCCATCGCCATCTGTGTATGAATGTGTGTGTGAATGGGTGAATGTAATGCACAATCTATGTAAAGCGCCTTGGATAATATAAATGCACCATTTACCATTTACAATGGGTTTGTATAGGAAGGGTGCGGGGCAGCTAAAATTGATATAAAATATATAAATATAGGCCTACTGGAGAGACATAAAAACTGCCTGGGTTGTTCACATAACTTCACATAAGCCTTAATAAGATGACACATTTACCAAAAGTTTTTTCTTTTCTTTTTTTAAGTAAAATATCCCTTTAATCCAGTATTAATGTGCTGTGCATTAAAACCAACAAAACAAAAATAAATCATTAATGTCATTATATCTTTATTATAACCCCTGCCCACTTTGACGCCTCGGCCTATACCAACAGTCATTAAGACATGCAAATCCCTTGACTCCTCCAAAACCAATCAATCAATCAATCAATCAATCAATCAATAGGTAAAAGTTTTTTTTTCTCTTTTTTTTTCTCCAACCTGTTTCAAGTGAGCAGCATGGACATTGTTATAAAATAAAATAAAAAATAAAATAACGAAATCCGTTTAATGTAGCTATAACAGCTGCTGCAGATCAAATGTCAGTTAGATTTCATCATCGCAGCTTCTGCTTCACCTTCTCGCAGCTTCCTGCTTCTGAGTATAGTTTGTGAATACAGTCTATGGTGAATACCGGTAGTCATGAATTTGCTTTTTGAATTGGTTGCTATAGCGCCACCTATAGGCCGAAACATGTATGGGGTCTTCTAGACTCGAGCACATCATACACTCCTGGACCAAATTTGGTGTAAATCGGCCTGACAGATTTGGAGAAATGATGTCGACAGAAATACGACACAAAATATTGCTACACATAGCCATGTATTGCCAATGGTGATAAAATAATGTTAGGGTGGAAATAAAAAATGTAAACGGTTTTTTTGTGTCCTCTAGGGTCCATAGAACAGAAAAACATGGTTTACAAGAATCTTCACGAAACGTTCACTTAAGTACACAATGACACACACTCACACATCCAACCACATCCAACCACATGCTGCAGCTGCAACACGTGTGGGCCGTGGGGGGTTCCAGCGGAGATCAAACCTTCACCAACATCATGATCTGACTACACTGTCAAGCGCGAGAACACAACAAGTAAGTAAAAGTTAATCCTCATTCCTCTCGAATACATCTGGAATTGTGCAATGCGCAATTAAAGGTTATAGCTTACTTTTTGTTTAGCCGATTGCAAATGAATTTAATAATGGGCGTTTTCCGCGTTTATAATTATAAAGACGTTTATTTAATACTAATCAACACTGTAAGCTAACACACACGCACGCGCGCGCACACACGCGCGCGCACACACACACACGACACACACACACACACACACACACACACAACATAGAGGGTTGTGTGGGTGCAAGTTGCAACATAGACTTGGAATGTTATTTGCAGGCTTCAGTTCATTCTACCTAGAATCAATGTGTGTGTATAGTTTGCAGGTCATTGTAATGCAAGCTGTGTAACCAATGCCATGATGTGTCTAAGAGGATTTATAACAGTGTTAAATTTGTTCAACCACACTGTAGGACAAGGGTTCTAAAATAGTTTCATGTCCCCCCACAATTCAGCCGGGCCCCCATTTCAAAAGACTTGGTAAGGACCTTTAGTAGCCTAGTATAGTTAGTATAGGCCTGTTGCAGAATGTCTTGTGCATTATCTGATTGGATTACCACCTTATAGCTGGTGAAATTAGTGAAATTACACTTCACAGCTGCATGGACTCCCTAGCCTAGATAGTGCATGTCATGGGAAATATGTGTGAGCTTGTAGTTCCTATGCTCAGTAATTTAGCTTGAGAATCTCAAGGTAAAGTGCACCGGATTTCCTTGTTGAGTCATTATTATTATTAGGAAATGTGCCCAAACTGCCCATATAATCAAATCAATCGCATTTGTCTGCTCTCTCATACATACGTTGCAATTAATCAGTTAACATGAGTTTAACATGGAAGGTTAAGAGAACGGAATAGGGGAAACCAGGGAATAGATCAGTGGTTTTATTTATTTTTGTTTAGCTCTGGAGTCTGGACCACTAGCTCAGTTAAATGACTTTAGTAAGTCTTGATTTAACTCACCTTGAATTAACGAATTAACGAAATTAAGCCCTTAATGGTCATTATTTAATGTCAAGCTTTTCCCCCCACACCACGCCCATACCCCCCCCCCCCCCTCCCAACCCAACAGTGCAGGTCCCCAGGTCGATTCTTAGTCAGGGTGGTGGTCCCTGCGGCAATTTCAATGAGATTTAGAGCACAACTTTTATTATTACGGTATATGATTTATTTTTAATTTCTAAGTTAATTCAATGTATTATCTGCTGCACAGCACACTCTAAAATAAGGCTCTGGTGTGCAGAGAACCACAGCCAATAAAAGTGTTCAGTTAAACTAAGCAAAAGTGATTGACTTACTGATGCTTGACAACACACACACGCACGCTTGCATGCACGCACATGCACGCACATGCATGCACGCACGCACGCACGCACGCACGCACGCACGCACGCACGCACGCACGCACGCACACACACACACACACACACACACACACACACACACACATACAAACAAATGACAAACTAAACAGCCTGAACTGACTGCCAATGAGCAAACATTGGGTTAAACACGTCATACACTTAAAGTAGATATTTTTGTGCATTATCGTGTACTACAGTCTGGCCTTGTACCTTATGCAGGATGTATGTCTTATGCTGGCTTAATAGGCCTTCTACCTTATTTGCAGGCCTACTATATGCAGGAAATGACGTGAATCTAATAATTTGAAAACTCCAATCGATCGATTTTCTGACTCAGAGTCAGTACATAAATTATGATACTGATATACTATAGTGCTATACTATAGTTCTACTGATAAATATAATAACAAAACACAGGTATTTCATTTGACAGGATTTTGAGCTCAGCATTGCGATGCAGTTTTGTAATATAACGTAATATAACATGTAAACATGATTATTGGGTCAAGAGGGGACATGGCAGTGCCTGTTGTAGTGTAACAGAGAGGGTTCGATTAGCAGGGGTTGTAAACTCATATGTACGCACTGACGCATGTCTCCCCGCCCTGAAGAAAGATGACATCTCTGACAAACATGACCTACTTTCGGCATATACCTGCCACAGTGCCTGTAGCCATTAAAGGCAGAATACTTATAACAAAACCCTTGATATTATATAACTGACCTATTTGACACACTATGTAATTTTCATAGAAATGTAATATGCATTACATAATTTCATTAAGTAATTTCTTATGTAATTGTGTTATTGTATGGACTGACGCAAGACATGGCCAAAGCATTGCCAGGGGTCCCCAGCTAAAAATGTTGAGAACCCCTGTTTTCTAGTACAGTTAGTTTGACGCAATATAGTAGTATAATAGTATGTTGAAAGGGTCTTGAAAGGTTGTCCTTAAATTGTCACTTCAGAAATTGTGTGGGTCCCTGGCACAAATTCCTAAGTGTCCGTGTGACCAAATACATATGAGTTTTGGGGTCCTCAACATGAAAATGTTTGAGAACCACTGCACATACTGTAGCTACTGTACATAGCCCCCCCAAATGACCGTGTACGGTCATTTGGGGTGAACCACATTATTGAGTGGACACATTAACCAAGACGTGAAGCTTAATCTCTTTTGGAATTCATTTTTGGAAGTCATGTGTCCCACGGGGACAGACCCAACGTGACCAACGATCAACCCACAGCCCAAAGAATGCTCTGTTATCTGCAGCCAGCATGAAAACACAATGACATATATGTTTCTGCAAAGCTGCAGCTCTTTATATTTAGTTTTGACTCACAGATACATTTTGTGAAAATAGCCAAACTACAAGCTCACAATGCCTCGCAGCCTCTTTCTTACGTAATATTTATAGGTCTTAGAAGTTATAAAATTGTAACTTTAGACATGTGTATACAGTATACACTTATAATTTATGTTAGGCAAAACCGCAATGTTGGTTACAAGTGACATTAACCTTATCATCTGGGGAGCCCTCAAAATAATTTGCGGTCTCAACCACCAGTTTGGGAAACACTGCTCTAAATCCCAGTGTGACCTCAGGTGGCGCAGTGGTAAAGTATCTTGCCCATCACCGTGGTGCATGCGGCTTTGTCAAGTGTCTATACAAACACAATTGTTCGGAGGAGGGAAGCCGAGTGTGGAGGGTGATAATTATTTGTCACACGTACCGGTATATTCCTACAGGCTGTGGGGCACGCTATGGCTGTCAGCAGGTTGGAGGCTCCCGGTGGGGGCTCCTCACTGGCAGGTGAGCCAGTACGATACAACAGCAGTGACAACATCACCCATGAATGTTGGCATAAGGACTAAAAAAGGGGATAACCTCACGGTTCTCACTCACGGTTCTTTTGCTCATACTAGACAAGGGCTACTCTGAGACAAGTCAGGAACGATGCAAGACAGGAATGCATGCCTCACCAGTACTCAAGTGCTGGGGTTGAGTACTTTGTAAACTACTGTGCACTGTATGTGTATTTATCCAGTATTATATATACTGGATATACCCATGTCAGTATAATGCAAATCTATAGTACAGAAAAAGAGACAGGAAATTACTTTTGATATACCTGGGAGAGACAGGCCTCTGATGAAGTCTTCATCCATAGAGAACACGTCTCAAAAGTTCATAAAAACAGAATTACATGCAGTTAAGAACAGCCAATGTCTGGACTGGAGGCTGCAGCGCCCAGACTGACCTTGAAATCTAATATGTGGAGGATTTGTGTTGTTACATTCAATTTAAGAGGTGAGTCGCTGTTAAAAGCCTCAGATCCTCAGTAAATGCTCTTCTCCAACTGTATTCGTTCTGAAACCACAAATAGTAGTTAATGAATTTGATTCCGAATGCTGGGTGGCAGACAGTGTGTCAGGAGGTAGAGCGGCTGCTTGGGTATCGGAAGAATCTTGGTTGGAATCATGGCTCGGAGTGTCCTTGAGCAAGACACTGAACGCCTTGCATAGTTTCCTCCGCCATCGGTGTGTGAATGCGTGTGAATGTAATAATGCACACTGTAACACACTTTGGAGAAAGGTGCTACATAAATGCACCATGTATTTACCATTTTAGAGAGATGGAATATGACATGGTTCCGTATAGGTTTCAAGCCATCGGGAGCGTCCCTAATATGTTCCCTCAGCACTATGCGCCCTCACCTTTTAACCGCTACCTCACAGGTATTTGTGAGCTTTGCAGATTGATATATTTGTATGTGGCTTGTCAATGAATTTATTGAGTAACCAGGAACATAAGTTGAGTCTCAACTCAACTTATGTTCCTGGTTACTCAATAAATTCAATCATGTGTTTTGTTAAGACGTAGGCCGTAGGGCCTTAGGTCCTGACATGCTGTTCTGCAATTTTGACAAACGGAATAAAAACAGACAAGTCTTGATCTGTACTGTTGGAACGACGACGTGGAACACAGAACAAGTATTTTCACAACGCTTTGCTTTGTCAGTGTTTATTAAAAACAGTTTGAAACAATATTATGCTGTGAAATATTACATAAGGCAGTGGGGGGGAAAAAAGGTTATCTGAAAAACTTATGTTGCTTTAATTGTTTTCATGTCAAGGAGCCCCAAAATTGTAGATATTTGACTCATCTCAAAATATTTTGTTCAGGGACTTCCAGAAGCAAAGATTTGAGAAATGCACGTTTGCTTTGAACAATATATATACACCGGAAAACACATTTTCACAATTAAAAAAATAGCAGATCTACAAGCTCATAGAGCGGCACAAAGTGATGCGCTGCCAATAAACTTGTATATCTGCTATATTTGAATAGCCAAAGTAGAAAATATGGTTAAAGTGGTTGGAATGATTGTGACGCAGATGCGTTCCCGGTTTTAATGGATTAATCAAAAACGTAATCCATCAAATAATCGCAAAAGAAAATAACCGATAGTCGCCGCCCTATGTTTGTTGTTGAATATGTTATTGGCCAGACCGGCTGCTGCTGCTGAACCCGCGATGACCCGCGTGAGTGTGTGCGTGTCCCCATCACTGCGTCTAAATGCTGCTACTTTGGGCTGTTGTCTGCCTTATCACTTAATTGTTCACTCCAACATTTCCTGGTGACGCCGTCGTTGGTTAAGTGGAGCGTGTGGGCCAGCCCGGTGGCTGGCTGCACAGTGACACCATGCAGCGCTAAGTGGAGCGTGCACTCCGTGCAGCCCCGGTGGCCTTACAACGGCAAACAACTCTCCACATCATCCATGGCTGCCTGGCCTCCGCTCGGCTATTGGGGGACAAATGCATTCAATTGGTTTCACACAATTAGTACGAGTCAACAGTGAAGCAAAAAAGGCAGTTCCGCCGCCTCTGGTTTTGTCCATCTGTGCTATGTGATTCACGCAGATTCATTTCAAATGCTTATCGGCGATTCCGAATGACAAACATGCAGTATTTTGTTTATTCACTAAGAATAAGCAAAATTGTTCCAAACAACCGGGAAAGCATCTGTGTCATATTAGATTTAATCTATAGGACATTGGTTGGCTATTCAAAAATAGTAGATATACAAGCTCATAGCGTGTCACTTTGTGCTTCTGCTCTTTTAGAAAAATTGAGAATTATTTTGCAAATCTTTGAATATATATACGGTACATCTTTAACTCAAATATTTGCCTCTGGGGGTCCCTGGAAAAAAATATTTTGAGATGGGGGTTGGCGGCCAAATACATACGGAATTATGGGGGTCCTTGACATGAAAAAGTTTTGAGCAACACTGATATAGCAACATACGTTTTTCAGAAAACTGTTAGGATTTTGAAGACTTATGTAGAATCGGCCTCAGGTCTTAATGGGTTATATAGAATATAGTCCACACCAACGAAAGTCGTGGATAAAAAAAAACGTTTTAGAGACCGTTGCAGTGGTCTGGACTGACCAGTTGCAGGACATTTGGAGATAATGGTTGCAAGTAGTTGCAAGTGTAACAAGGGTTGCAGTTGCAAGGAGTTGCATTGGTGTGGACTGACTTTTCCAATATTGTTGGGAGACACATATTGTCATTAATCTCCATAGTCAGTTTTTTGTCAAACGCAACATTCAGAGATCAGTTGTGTCACCTCGTGCTTCCATCAGTTTCAATAGATACGAATACACCCTATCATACCGTATGGTGCAGACACTGTCAATAAATTATAAAGTATACAGATTTGTACACCCTAAACAAGCATCTTGCCTAATGCTTGCAGACAGAACATGAAAGGCCGTTATGACATCAGCCTAGTCCACAAGTAACGTAACGAGTGACAACAGAGTGGGTGTTGCAATTGATTCAAAGGTACTCTGCAATAGTCACACACAAGACAACTGCGTAATGTTACAGGGTCACAGAAAGTAATTAATTCTCCCCACAATAACTGGTTTTCCATTGATTCAAAGTAACTAAAACACTATAGTTATGTTCTGTGTGCGAGTGCATGGGTGCGCGCATGCATGCATGCATGCGCATGTGTGTGTACTGTACCAGCATGTATGTGCATGCATTCGTGTGCATTAGAAACAAACTGTTGTCCCTGGCTATAATGTGTGGCTGCCATTAAAGTGTGTGTCTCGTTTGCTTTCCCGTCAGCATGCTGGTCAGTTAATCAGTCCACAGTCCTGCAACCCAAAGCTTGATACACAGAGCTGTTAGCCTGTTGCTGCTGTCTTGTTTAACAGACAGACAGACAGACAGACAGACAGACAGACAGACAGACAGAGGAATAGAGCTGGCTGTTGTCTGGGGTCTCAGCTGTGTCGTTGCTATGTGGGCCGGGTCGTTCTGTGCTGTGTTCTGCTTTCTTCCCAGCTGTGACCTTCCCACTGAGGTCTTAAAGCTGGTTTGAGCTGGTCTGCAGGGCCAAATAAATAAATAATAAAAAACGTGCTCCACTGTAAACTCCACCTCATTATTTGTACCGATCACGAGTTGTGTTTGATGGCAAAAGGTGAGTCAACAAAACGTGCCGTTGTCTACAGCCAAACCGATATTTATCTGCCAATTTTGTAACCACTTTCAACCTGGTGTCTCTAATTTCGGGCTTGTCGTTATTATACATTTTCGAAAGTTTTCAAAAAATGTCTCACAAATACTGTAGCTGATCTAAAGCTGACAACGCATCGCATTTTAATTATTATTTAAAATCGGGCTTACACGGTTCATTCATAATGTATTTTTCTAAAAACACAGTGGAAGTAGAATATTTGTCTTTGCAGTAAAGTCCTAAGTATCCAAAGATACAGATACTCAAGTCATTAAGTGCAGATATTCAGATACCCAGATACAGAAAAGTATAGTAGTCTACTCAATTAAAAGTATACTTTGTCTGTGTCCTACCACCGGTCGACGTCGATGACTCCGATCATCCAGGGGGAACATTGAGCAATACCTTGTCTTCCATTAAGCGTGGACCCAAACCACGGGGAGTGTAGCTCGATCATCCATACCCTCCATTGACCAATCAGCACGCATGCTTTTAGCATTTCAGCTCCTGCGGGCTGCGCTGGGCAAACATAAATGTCTGCTCCAATGTTTGTCAACGTCAGTTGCCTAACCATTTATCAGTGGTCAGTAAGTACCGGGGCAGCTGGGATCTGTTTGGCCTGCGGAGCGTGCATTAGAAATGACAAGTCGTCACTGTGACATTTCGGGGGTGGGGAAAGCTTGCATGTCCAACATACTTTTCGGAAAAAGTAAAAAAAAGAAAGAAAGAAAAAAAGAGTATGTGGTTCCATTGGATCCAATCATTTTGATCTGCTATGTTACTTTCACATGACACTGTACTATGACAAAGCAGTAACAATTTATTTTTTAAAGATTTAGCTTTGGGGTTTTATGCCTTATAAAACCCCAAAGCTAAATCTTTAAAAAATAAATCAAAAATGCTCCTCGGAGCACAGGTTTCTACCGGGTCAGGAATGTTTGTTGTGGGCGTGCATTGTTTGGTATTGAGTGAGCATAGAAGTTAATAGCCAATAGTGACTTACAGTAGATGGTACTTGTGTTGTGTGGTAGGTAGAGGATTTATTATGACAGGATCACAAAGGAAAACTACAGCACACTGCATTTATGATTTGAGGCATTTTATTATAAAAAGGCCACACCTGCAAACTTGACATGTCAATCTTGACCAACCACGATAGAAGTGAAAAAAATCTGAGAGATCCGTGTACCGTGATCCACGATGCGCGTGATACTTGGATAAAATCTGAAGGACTAATTTAAAATAATGTGTTTCACACATTCGGCCTCCTGAAGGCGCTATAAAAGGCAGATTCGAAAAATGCAGGCCAGACGTTTCACCTTGGCCTCTAGGGAGTGTGCATACAAAGTTGTATGCAGATCGGTGCAATTATAGGTAAAGACGCAACTCAGCCTGTTATAGTGCCATTTTGTTCAAAACGGGCCACTCCGACAAAGACTGAATGACCTGTTTCGTTTAATGGCTATAGAGATACTGTGTACCGATTTGCGTGGTCTTTGGACAAAATGTGTAGGTGTACTGTCAAAAAAATGTGTTTTGCAATAATCGTCCTCCTGGTGACGCTATAACAGGCCCATTTGAAAATCTTTGGGCAGAGGTTCTGCTTGCCAGCCAAGGAGCGTGTGTACAGTGCACCGTTTGTCTGCGATCAACCCAACGGTGCCAGAGATTAGCTGATCACAGACGGAAGGACACACATGCAGACGGACGGACAGTGTGTAAAACAGACTCTCTCCCCATGCCTTCGGTCTGGTGGAGACAATGAAAAATGGAGATACGAGGTTTCTGCCCAAAAGCAGCAAAGTTCTACAGTATTGGGAGAGGTGTGGGTGTGTGTGGAGGGGGTGGGGTTGCCATCCCTGCTATGACGGTGTGCTCCTATGTCCCAGTTTGGGCCATTGACCTTAAGATGCATTTGGGTACTTATGGTGCAATATTAGCTCAACAACAAACCACAACGGCTGGAAGCAAGAAATAACCCTGTCCCGTGCACACTGCACACCACTGGCATCTGGAGCCAGGGACCTGGCTTTTTTATTGCAACAAAAATAACAATAGCACTAATAAAAAATTACCAGTCCCGTACACATTGTGAGCTTGTACAGCTGTCACTTTTTATAGCTAAAGTATAAAATTCGGCTTAATTGGTTAAATAAATCTCTGGGATGTAGTGGAGTAGGATGTAGTGGAGTAGAAGTGTAAAGTTGTACTGAGGAATGGGCTTCAGTATTTGTGTAAATGTACTTAGTTACTTACTTACTTTTCACCACCAGGGCAGGACTGGTGGCTGGAGCCAGGCCCGTAGTGGCAGGGGAGGGCGGACAGAGCCAATGGAGAGAGTCCGGGACATGTGGGAGGAGTGAGAAATATTGTTCTGTTCAGTTTGCCAATAGAGTTTTAGTGCCAAATTGTGTCTTTACTGAGCATACTGTATGTCCTGCATGGGACTGCTGGGACCTGTGAGCTGAAAGCTGCATAAAGGATTTTTCTTTCATTTATTGACACGTTTTCCCATCTAAGGGTCAGAGTTTGCAGCCGTCACATCAACTAACCAGGTGGGTTTGCTTAAATTCTCCTGCAATTGTCTATCACATCTTTATGAAGCAACTATAAGCAATGCATGTGGATTGACAAAGTTGCTGCAGTGGGTGTTGTACACAAAATGAAAGTAATTATGGAAGGAATGTGCTTATTTGACATGTTTCAGATGAGTCTATGGAGAATGATTGTCACTGATGCATAATATAGGGAGGAATTATTTAGAGATTGCATTCAGAAAGGATTTTAACCATTGAGCTGGTAAAAGTATAACGACACACATAAAAGGTCATCGTTTACAGTAGTCGTAGTAGTTGAAATAATCTCTTTTTTTCCTTCTTTTTTTTTTTAGATCAATTTGAATATGTTCCTGTATCCAGGGAATGCATGTAGATCTGGGTCCTGTATTCTGAAAGGGGCCACAATAAATCCCACATTGTTATGTTAATGAGCTGCTAAATACAAGACCGTATTTGCATTTTTTCTGTTGGTTTGAAAAAAGCCGCACTTAAATGGACATCAATGCACATTTTAGACGGTACTCAATACTGATTTAATAGTGAAGAGGCAAAAAGTATTAGTTGAAAGAGAATAACGCTTGAAAAGCACACTGCAAAGCATTCATTTGAAAACACTGTATTATTTTTGACATACCATGTTCCCCTGACCATCACATTAATGCACGAAGACAGTTTCACATTCATGGAGCAAAAGCAAGACAAATAAGCCTTTGAAGTTGCACATTTCTCTGCAGTAAAAGTGAAAATGCTCCAATTAGTGAGGGGAGTTGACGGCCTTACTGCGTCATATTGTTGCATTCACACACGGCCCTTTTATGAATGCGGCCCTTTGAGTGTTTAGATCTGCATCGTAAGCCCACACAAAGATAATTGTACTATACCACTGTTTATCACCAGGGGTCCCAATGTGGACCCCTACATGTCTGCAACTCTGAGAACTTACAACAAATGCTCCATTTGGTTCCATTTGTACATAAACACTGAGCATTGTAGATCAGGGGGTCCCAAAGAGCTAAAACAATGATTAAATGGGGGTCTGTGGTCTAATGTATATCATTACATCTACAGTACATAAGTGGTGCATGGTATGTTTCTGGGCTGTGTGGTAACATCACACACATTCATGTCAACACTTGCATGGGGATAATGAGGTTCAACTGTCAATAACCTCCCCTTTTTATGTTTATGTAATTGTTTCTTCTACAGGGGGTTGGTTTAGAATAGAAACCACTCAATTCCAGTTCTGAAGCACCACCACAGTGTAATGCCAAAACAAGCTTTGCATTTAAAAAAAATACTTCACAGTCCAGGTTGTCTTTTATTGGTAAAAGAGAGGGGGGCACTGATTCAAACATGGATACCAAGGTAAACATGACCAAATTGAATTGATTGTGTGACTGTTTCCTGGCGACACTGCAGTCACACACGCCAACAGGCATGCAGTTGCACACACTGCACACACACACATACACACACACACACACACACACACACACACGCACACACACACACACACACACACATGCCCGCAGACACCATCCACGTGCACACACACAAACAGAGCTACAGTAATTTATTTTGTACTTATTCAGTGGTTCTCAAAGTGGGGTCCAGGTCCCCCCAGTGGACTTTGAGGGGGGTTCCAGGGGGTTAACCACTTAAGCCCTTTTTTGAGGGGCGCTAACCCCTCCTATATACAGGTTTAATGTTTGTGTTTAGTTCAATGTTTTTTTTTAAACGCCATTGACAATGAAGAGAAAGTTTACGTCATCTTGTACCTAACACAAACATTCAATCCCATTAACAATACAGAGAATTTAATGTTTGTTTTGCATCATCGTTACTTAACCTAATCACCTCCTCGATGTTGTAAGATGATAAGAGCGCCCCTCACTTCACACAGGTGTGATTTTTATTAACCTTTTTAGAAAAATAGCTGATCTACAAGTACACATCATGTGACACATCGTAAGCGTGCTCTTGCTGATCTGCTATTTTTGTATGTTAGAAATCTAATTTATTTTGTCTGTCACACGGCAAAAATAGGGACGCCATGTTGAAAGATGTTTTATGTATTCCCACTTATATTTAATATTTAATTACATTCAGATGTCTTGTTTTGATTGTTTTGTTCCACTTTTGCTTTAGCAATGTTTTCCCATGCCAATAAAGCTCCTTTGAATTGAATTGGATTGATTAGTTTCACTATATAATTTCAGCAGCCAGAAGGTAATCCAATAAGAGAATGTATAAGAATGATTATTCAGATCATATGTTTCTCTCTCTCCACATACAGACAGTTGTCGAATTTTGTACTAACTTTATTCTAACAACTAACTCTTCTGTTATTGGGGTCCCTGGCACCAAATCTTTTCAGAAGCGGCCGAAAACTTGTGAAATGGGACATTGTGCAGAATAAGTACTTTTCTCTCTCTCTCTCTCTCTCTCTCTGTCTCTCTCTCTCTCTCTCTCTCTCTCTGTCTCCCTCAGGGGCGGTCATCATGTTGGGGCAGCTAGTGTCGTTCGGTCGCTCCCTGGTGCGGAGGAAGGTGGTGGACATGAACTCCCTGGAGGAGTCCAAGCTGTGCCGCTGCCTGGGCACCGTGGACCTCATCGCCCTGGGCGTGGGCAGCACGCTGGGCGCCGGGGTCTACGTGCTGGCCGGAGAGGTGTGTCATCATGGCAAACACAATTTGTATAATCTTTTATTTACTTGAGGCCTTATAAAAAGTCACTGTGACCAGGCGCTCGGGTGGTGGGCGCGTGCCATGGTAAAGTAGCTGTCCACCACCGCAGAGTCTGGGGGTTCAAATCCACCACAGTACTGGGGAGGGAAGCGGGGCAGGGAGAGTGATATTAGACACTGCACGTACGTTCTCCGACGAGTGTTAGGTCGGAGTCTCTTCTACGTCCTCCCAATGGGGCCTCCTCATTGGCAATATGGAATGGAATATATTGGCATAACGACTAAATTGTGGAGAGAAAAAGGGGTAAAAAAAAGCACTGTGACAGACATGTATAGGCCAGGGGATAGGAACAGAGGAGAGGACACAGAAGGTGAAGGCTGAAGTCCAATTTATGTTTGGAGCGAAAATTGTTGACCGCCGTGTTGCACAGCAAAGGTGAAATGAAAGGTTGCAGACATCTTCATAAAATGTTATGTACACTGATTGGTTTGTCTATATTCTGTGGCAACACTGTTGCGTAGGTGAGTCGCAGACAGTGTGAATGCTCAAATCTGAGGACGTTGAGAGACGTTGTGTCGGTTGACGCTTGCTCAAAAATGTATGCTCAAAGCATGAATTGGCCCTGAGGTCTTGTTAGGCTGGCCGCTAAGACGTTGCCTGCTTGCTTTTTATGCTCTGATGTCCTTCTAATTCCTTCACCCTAAATGGAAATATAATTTTTTTTCTATGTAACAGGTGGCCAAGGGCAACTCGGGCCCCAGCATTGTCATCTCATTCCTCATCGCGGCCCTGGCGTCCGTCATGGCGGGCCTGTGTTACGCCGAGTTCGGTGCCCGTGTGCCAAAGACCGGCTCCGCCTACCTGTACAGTTACGTGACCGTAGGGGAGATCTGGGCCTTCATCACCGGCTGGAACCTCATCCTCTCTTACGTGATCGGTGAGTCAGCGACAGCGAATTTGTAGGACAATGTATAGAGGGTATGCGCATGCATAAAGTGAATGGCAAATCGAGTGGCAAAGTGAGTGGCAAAGTAAGTTTAATGTCGTTTAACATCGTTCAATGCAATCATATTGGACTTTTCTGTTTGGATGTATGAGTTGTCAATGCCAGAAAGTAATTTTTTGGCACTCAGTATGCGTTCCCGCATAACTTCCTGGTTTGATGATGATGTCACACGCATACCCTCTATTCTCTCTCAAGACATACTACAGGGATGAGTTGGGGCTAAATTAGTCTTGTGTAGGCAGACGATCAGAAATCTCCGCCTACTGACATGTCTGGTTAAATCTAAATTAATTAATTGTATGAGCTTGAACACCATAATTATAAGGGCCGATCTAAAGTCTTTGCATTGGTTCTGTGAAGCTATTTATTTTGTTTGTGCTTATTCATTGTATTCAGATAACACCAGACAGTGGAGATCTCTGATTTGGCTAAATGAGACTAGATAATCACTTTCAACCTGTATTTCAACCTGATGTATGTGTAATGTCTTTTCTGGGCTGGAGTGCAAAAGAAACGACTCACATTTTTCCAGCGGATGGAACGGCATCGGGCCCAAACCTTCTGGCATGGGTCAGGCTCTAGATCAAATGGCGTGGTATCCATACAGTAGCTGTCCTGTCCTCTCGCCTCCCAGGGACATCCTCGGTGGCCAGGGCCTGGAGTGGGACGTTTGACGAGCTGATAGGAGGACACATCGAGAGGTTCGGTCAAACCTACTTCCCCATGAACGCTCCTGGTTTGGCGTCTTACCCTGACTTCTTCGCCGTCTGCCTCATCCTGCTTCTCTCTGGTAAGACAATTAATCCAAACTACCCATCACTCTTATCACCGACGTTCTCAATGTGGGGTCCAGGGACCCCCAGGGGTCCTTGACAGGCTTCCAGCTAAATGTGTTAATATAGCATCACAATCAATGTAACCACTTAAACCATATTTTACACTATTAAAAAAATTGGTCTTCCTTTAAAAAAAAGAAAAAGGCGGAAACATTTGGAACATTTGAGTGTTGAAATTGTTCAACACTCATATTCCGAGGGTTCCTGTCAAAAAATATCCTCAGATGGGGTTCTGCTCGCGGCCAAATATAATGAAAAAACACTGATCTATCATAACCATTCAACCCAAACTACCCACCATTCAACCCAAACGACCTACCATTCAACCCAAACTACATAACCAGACAAACTAACCATAATTCTGCCAGTATAAGTTGTTTCCAGAACATCAGAGATCTATGGCTACAGAACGGATACATCTTGTGACATCTGAATTCAACGAATGGGCTAAAACTGGGTGGAAACAATTTGGAGATTACAAAAAATAACTGCCTCACAGAACCAGTGTAAAGACTTTAATAGGACCGTGTCCTTCAAATGGGATGGTATCACGGTTGGTTTTCAAAGCAGTGGCCATAAGTTTGTTACCACGGTTTACTCCACTGTTCTTGAACTTCTCAGCCATACATTAACTTTAGTAGGCGATCTCTGATTGTATGGCTACGTGAGACTAGACTAGCACATTGAATTGCCTTGTTGTTGAAATGTAGGCTACTGTATAAAAAATAAACTTGCCTTGCCAAGTATTGTAAATATAATTACTGTATGTACAGTATACTTATCAGGTATGTACACAATATACTTAAAGTAGTACACATACATACATATCAACATGGAAATATGAATCAGTGCATTTCTTCATAACAAGCAGTGTTCATATGAGCCACATCTGGTGTAATTCAATAGAGAATGCAGAATGTTTGGAGATAAGTGCTTAATGAAGGCCTGAAATACTTTGCTTGTTGTGTCACATTACTGGGTCTTGTTTTTAAAGGCTAAGCTAGGTTTGTTGTGTCACTACTTGTTTTTAAAGGCTGTTTGTCCCCCTTTTTGACAACACGCTGCTTGCTACTCAGTTACACCCATTCACACAGCCCAGTACTACTACCGCAGTAACTTGAACGGCCAAAATATGGCGAGCAAACTATTGAGTCTCCAGACTGACAAAGTTATTAATAGCATGCACAGACATCAAGGTCCTTAGACATTGAGACTGAACAAGTGGTGGCCAACATCCTTATTTTATGCCATTTAGATTTTTGCATGTACATCTTGGTTCAAGGGCATAAACAAACTCATAAATCATAAGCTGACTGCATAAATCTACAGTCAGCTCAGGATATACAGTTGATACACTAGGGTTGGGCCCTAGACCTCATACTGTAGTAGTTGGTAGGACGTTTAGTTTAGAGACAACCCAGGGTCCCAGGCTGACCATGGTCCATACGATCTTGCAAGGTCTACATATCTTTTTAAGAATTGTTTTACTCAGATAAGAGAAGTTCACAATGTTTCACCGGTGCCAGTGTAGCCAACTGTTCCTTATTTTAAAAATAAAGTTAGCAAGGGATTGTTTACTTACATAGGAGCTACACAAAGGAACAGCCTTGACACCAGTGTCAAACTGACAACCAGCTTCAGAAAAACTATCAGAAAAGGTCCCTCTATACAAGGTAATTTGTCTAGGGATAGATAGTGGAGCGCGTTATTGTCATTTGTATCTACACAAGCTCTTCCAGATTCTCAATATCAGCCTGGCTGCAGTCACGTGCATGTTGTGTGACATGTCATTTTAATTAATAATATTAATATTTTAATAGTACGTCCCATCCCTACTGGAGGGCATCCCAAGTTACTTCCCGCTGTCCCCATCCTGTTCCAGGACTGTTGTCGTTCGGAGTGAAGGAGTCCGCCTGGGTGAACAAAGTGTTCACTGCCGTCAACGTGTTGGTGCTCCTGTTCGTCATCATCTCCGGCTTCGTCAAAGGAGACCCGCTCAACTGGGAAATATCAGAAGAGGCTCTGGTTAATGCCACCATAGTCAAAAGGTAATGGGTTCCCAGTGGCACCGCTATACTTTATTTTGTTCTTTTATAGAAGCAAGAAGATGCTGGCTCACAGTTGCAAGCCCTTCCCCCAGGCGATGGGAGATAATATCACCGTTAAGCACACTGCCATAACAGGAAGAACCAACGAACTCTAGACTGTTTCCTGTGTTCATTCAGTTAGTTTCAGGCCAGTTGGTTAATTATCCTATTAACGACCAACTGAAAGGTCATTTTCGTGAGCGTACAACTTCAACAACGATATGTTTTTGCCTAGTGACACAGGGGCTGGGCATGTCTCTGCCAATCGGTGACGAGGGCGGGGGCGGCACAGTGCTGAATCACGTTTCTGTTACTCGCATCGCAATGCGACACGCTGTGAGCTTGTAGATCGTCGGAAAAAGACGTTTTGGAAAACCTTTTGTTCTTTTACTTTGGTACTGTATGTATCGCCTCTGTCGGGTGGAAACCTCATATGTCCAAAACTGTTACTTTTCAGTATTCAAAATTCAGAATAGCAAAAGTAACAGATCTGCTACTTTCGATGCTTTTTGATGCTGTAGTATGATCAAGTAGGGTGCTAATTTACAGTAAACACAAAAGTTAAAATATGGAGGTTTCTGCCTGACAGCGACGATATTGTCATATCAATACCTTTTTGCATTTACTCAAGTCAAAGTTTAAATGCAGGCCTGTTACTTATATTGTGGTACTGCTACTGTGGTGTTCCAGGAACCTGTCTTTGACGTCCAACGTGAGTGACTACGGGGTAGGAGGCTTCATGCCGTATGGCTTCAGCGGGACGCT
Organism: Electrona antarctica; assembly: GCF_951216825.1. Classification (NCBI taxonomy): domain Eukaryota; kingdom Metazoa; phylum Chordata; class Actinopteri; order Myctophiformes; family Myctophidae; genus Electrona; species Electrona antarctica. The sequence goes on along the minus strand of NC_136806.1, from coordinate 26,942,789 downwards.
AGCCGGAGCCGCCACCTGCTTCTACGCCTTTGTGGGATTCGACTGCATCGCAACCACAGGTGTGGCGTTATGCATGGATTTCTGCAGGTTGCAATGAGATGTCATTAAAGGAGCATTTTCAACTTTATCTTCATAAATTTGGTCCTTCACTAATGCTCATTTATAAGATGGCGCCATTTATGTCTACGCACGCTTGTGTCTCAATGTTGGGCTGTAGACCGTTCAGAAACCAACCTGCCTACCAATAACATCATCGAGGGGGGGAAAGTTAGCATGCTGAAATAGATCCATTGTTCTTACTTTTTTTAAGTCGCTTGTTTGAAATGACCAAATCTACCGAAAGTCTACCGATGATGTCACTGGTAGGAAGATGTGAGTTTATTATTGAAACCAATAAAAACTACATTTAATCTAAACCTTCTTCAAAAAGTACAGAAGTAGCTCACAACACGTCGCTGTGTGACGCGTTGTGAGTTTGTACATGGGCTATTTTAACTATTTAAAAATGATAAAAAATAATAGTAACTAGAAAAAGTGCCCCTCGGGGCACAGGTCTCCACCAGGGCAGGTCAGGGTGTGGCCTCCTGGTGGTGCTATAATAGGCCAATGTGAAAAGGGTGCCATTTCTCCATACGCCTTTGATGGCAATTGGATGATTTGAGGCATTTTGTTCCAAAAATGTGTTTTGCAAAAATCAACCTGTTGGTGGCGCTATAACAGGCCAATGTGAAAAGGGTGGGATATATTCCTCAGCCTAGTAAGAAAATGTGTGAAAGATTTCACGTAGATTGCATGCTGCGTTCATGATTTGAGGCTTTTGTTCAAAACGGGGCAATCTTGCAAACTGTGAAAGCCAATTATAGCCAATTAGGATGGAATATGAAATATCGGACAGATCCGACTTGAGCACATGACCATAGAGATACTGTGTAACGATTTTCTTAATATAAAAAAATGTGTTTTACAAAAGTCGGCCTCCTGGTGGCGCTATAAAAGGCAGATGCGGAAAATGCAGGTCAAAGGTTTGTCCTTGGCCTCTAGGGAGTGCATGCAACGTTTCACGCAGATCGGTGCAGTTTCAGGTAAAAAATGTGAAAAGCTGCCTCATGGTGGCGCTATAACAGGCCGTTCTGGAAAATGTGGGGCAGAGGTTCATCGTTGGCATCCAGGGAGTGTGTGTGCAAAGTTTGGCATCGACCGGGTTAACGGTGGCGGAGATTAGCTGGTAACGGACGGACGGAAGGACGGACACACACACACACAGACGGAGTGCAAAACATACTCTCTCCCCATGCCTTCGGCCTGGTGGAGACAATTAATAAAAGGAAGGGTTTTGGACATTTCCACCTGACAACAACAATATACAACTTTAATAACCTTTGGTGTTAACAGGTGAAGAGGTGAGGAACCCGCAGAAGGCCATCCCCATCGGCATCGTGGTGTCGCTCACCGTGTGTTTCCTGGCGTACTTCGGTGTGTCGGCGGCACTCACGCTCATGATGCCCTACTACCTGCTGGACGAGAAGAGCCCGCTGCCCATGGCCTTCGAGTACGTGGGCTGGTCGCCCGCCAAGTACGTGGTGGCCGTGGGCTCACTGTGTGCCCTGTCGACCAGGTAAAAACTATCCACATGTTCTATTAGATCTGCGTGCTCATAATTATCTAACCACTTAAACCTTATTAGCGTTCATATTCTGGGGGGGAGGAGAGCTTGTAGATCGGTTGTTTGTTGGGGTTTTTTTGGCTATAGAGCCCTGGAGGACCCCATCAACCTGGTCAATAAGGGTTTAAGTGGTGAACCACTTTCAACAGGGCATCCCTATTTTTGGGCATGTCACGAATCACGATAGGCACGATAGGAAATAGCAGATGTACAGGCTCACAACACATCGCAATGCGGTGATCTTGTAGATCTACAATAAATAATAACAATAATAATAATGGCATGCACAAAATAAAGACGCCTGGTTGAAAGTGGTTCAAATGCATTGAGACAATGGGATTGGTCGTGGGTCTTACATGAGTAGATTAATATATTAAAGCACGTGTCCGCAAAGAAATGGGTGATAATTGTGAAGGAGCTGCTACCAGTGAGTGAATATCATTGTTGTATCTCTCCACATTGGATTGATTTTCTCTTGCATGAAGCAGTGGGTGCAATGATTCAGTGTCTTTGTTTTGAGACATCTGCTCGGCTTGATAAATGATGATAAAATGATAAATAGGAGGATGATGAATGCCTTTAAAGAATCAAAGCTGGCAGTGTCTCAAAGCATGCATGATGTGATTCTGTCTTTCTTCTCTGGAGGGTTGCTGTTTCATTCAGTTTTACCACAAAAATGTAATCAGTTAACCAGCCAGATCCGGGGTCAGGTTAATGGTATTGATATTTACATTACACATCTCCCTTCTGGATTTGCAATGATTTTGTAGGCCGTTACTGCTGCTTATTGCTGCATATTGTTGCTGTCGGGTGTAAACCTAATATGTCCACAAATGTTTGTAGATCACTATCTTTGCTACTTCTGT